>NW_026652281.1:103562364-103611336 GCF_009828535.3 Hylobates moloch
GTCTCACTCTGTCGCCCAGGCTGGAGTGCAGTGGCACAATCTCAGCTCACTGCAAGCTCCGCCTCCTGGGTTCAGGCCATTCTCCTGCCTCAGCCTCTCCGAGTAGCTGGGACTACAGGCGCCCGCCACCACGCCCGGCTAATTTTTTTGTATTTTTAGTAGAGACGGGGTTTCACCATGGTCTCGATCTCCTGACCTCGTGATCCACCCGCCTTGGCCTCCCAAAGTGCTGGGATTACAAGTGTGAGCCACCGCGCCTGGCCTCTCTCTCTCTTTCTTTTTCTTTCTTTTCTTTCTTTCTTTCTTTCTTTCTTTCTTTCTTTCTTTCTTTCTTTTCTTTCCTTCCTTCCTTCCTTCCTTCCTTCCTTCCTTCCTTCCTTCCTTCCTTCTCTTTCTCTCTTTCTTTTCTTTCTGTCTCTTTCTCTTTCTTTTCTTTCTTTCCATCATTTCATTTCATTTCACTCATTTCAGTTTTGAGACGGAGTTTAGGTCTTGTCGCCCAGGCTGGAGTACAATGGTGCAGTCTCGGCTCACTGCAACCCCCCGGGTTCAAGCCATTTTCCTGCCTCAGCCTCCCGAGTAGCTGGGATTACAGGTGCCCACCACCATGCCCAGCTAATTTTTGTATTTTCTGTAGAAATGGGGTTTCACCATGTTGGCCAGGCTGGTCTTGAACTCCTGACCTCAGGTGATCCGCCTGCCTCGACCTCCCAAAGTGCTGGGATTACAGGCGTGAGCCACCGTGCCCAGCCCCGAAAATGAAATTTAAGAACAATTTTTGTTGCGGATCATTATTTTAGCTTTTTTCCTTCTCCAAGAGACAGAGTATCTGTCACCCAGGCTGGAGTTGCAGTGGGGTGATCATAGCTTGCTGCGGCCTTGAACTTCTGAGCTCTAGTGATCCTCCTTCCTCCACCTCCCAAGTAGCTGAGACTATACGTGCAGTGCCACCGTGCATGGCTAATTGTTATTTTCTATTTTATTAAAAAAAATTTTTTGAGACAGGGTCTCACTGGAGTGCAGTGGCACCATCTCAGCTCACTGTAGCCTCGACCTCCCAGGTAAAAGTGATCCTCCTGCCTCAGCTCCCTATGTAGCTGGGAGGCATGCAACACCATGCCCAGCTAGTTTTTGTATATTTGCATTTTTTTTTTTAGAGACAGGGTTTTACCATGTTGCCCAGACTGGTCTTGAACTTCTGAGCTCAAGCGATCTGCCCACCTAGGTCTCCCAAAGTGCTAGGATTACAGGCATGAGCCACCATGTCCGGCCTTATTTCTTTTTTAGAGACGTGGTCTTTTTTTTTTTTTTTTTGAGACGGAATCTCGCTGTGTTGCCCAGGCTGGAGTGCAGTGGTTCCATTTTGGCTCACTGCAAGCTCCGCCTCCCGGGTTCATGCCATTCTCCTGCCTCAGCCTCCTGAGTAGCTGGGACTACAGGCGCCCGCCACCACGCCCGGCTAATTTTTTGTATTTTTAGTAGAAACCGGGTTTCACCGTGTTAGGCAGGATGGGTCTCGATCTCCTGACCTCGTGATCCGCCCGCCTTGGCCTCCCAAAATGCTGGGATTACAGGCGTGAGCCACTGCGCCCGGCCGAATATTTTTTTCTATATATATTAATACACAGACACAAAAATGAGAAGTGATAGCGTGCTGGTAGCCCTCACTTGCTCTCCGCACCTCCTCGGCTGTGGCACCCACTCTGGCCGCACTTGAGGAGCCCTTCAGCCCGCCGCTGCACTGTGGGAGCCCCTTTCTGGGCTGGCCAAGGCTGGAACCGGCTCCCTCAGCTTGCGGGTAGGTGTGGAGGGAGAGGCGCAGGCGGGAACCGGGGCTGCGCGCGGCGCTTGCGGGCCAGCGCGAGTTCCGGGTGGGCGGGGGCTCGGCAGGCCCCGCACTCAGAGCGGCCACCCGGCCCCACCGGCCCCCGGCAGTGAGGGGCTTAGCACCTGGGCCAGCAGCTACTGTGCTGGACTTCTCACCGGTCCTTAGCTGCCTCCCTGCGGGGCAGGGCTCGGGACCTGCAGCCCGCCATGCCTGAGCCTCCCCTCCGCCATGGGCTGCCCGCGAGCCTCCCCGACGAGCGCCGCCCCCTGCCCCTCGGCGCCCAGTCCAATCGACTGCCCAAGGGCTGAGGAGTGCGGGCGCACGGCGTGGGACTGGCAGGCAGCTCCGCCTTCGGCCGGCTGCGGGATCCAGTGGGTGAAGCCAGCTGGGCTCCTGAGTCTGGTGGGGACTTGGAGAATCTTTTTGTCTAGCTAAGGGATTGTAAATACACCGATCAGCGCTCTGTATCTAGCTCAAGGTTTGTAAACACACCAATCAGCACCCTGTGTCTAGCTCAGGGTTTGTGAATGCACCAATCAACACTCTGTATCTAGTTAATCTGGTGGGGACTTTGAGAACCTTTATGTCTAGCTAAGGGATTGTAAATACACCAAGCAGCACTCTGTATCTAGCTTACGGTTTATAAACACACCAATCAGCCCCGTGTCTAGCTCAGCGTTTGTGAATGCACCAATCGGCACTCTGTATCTAGTTAATCTGGTAGGGACTTTGAGAACCTTTATGTCTAGCTAAGGAATTGTAAATACGGAATTGTAAATACACCAATCAGCACTCTGTATCTAGCTCAAGGTTTGTAAACACACCAATCAGCACCCTGTGTCCAGCTCAGGGTTTGTGAATGCACCAATCAACACTCTGTGTCTAACTAATCTAGTGGGGAAGTGGAGAACTTTTGTGTGGACACTTTGTATCTAGTTAATCTAGTGCGGACATGGAGAACTTTTGAGTCTAGCTCAGAGATTGTAAACGCACCAATCAGCACCCTGTCAAAACGGACCAATCAGCTCTCTGTAAAACAGACCAATAGGCTCTCTGTAAAATGGACCAATCAGCAGGATGCAGGTGGGGCCAGATAAGAGAATAAAAGCAGGCCGCCCGAGGCAGCAGTGGCAACACGCTCAGGTTCCTTTCCAAACTATGGTAGCTTTGTTGTTTCGCTCTTTGCAATAAATCTTGCTGCTGCTCACTGTTTGGGTCCATACTGTTCACTCCTGAAGCTAGCCAGACCACCAACCCACGGGAGGAACAAACAACTCCAGACTCGCCACTTAAGAGCTATAACTCTCACCGCAAAGGTCTGCAGCTTTCATTCCTGAGCCAGCGTGACCAAGAACCTACCAGAAGGAAGAAACTCCGAATACATCCGAACATCAGAAGGTACAAACTCCAGACACGCTGCTTTTAAGAACTGTAACACTCACTGCGAGGGTCTGCGGCTTCATTCTTGAAGTCAGTGAGACTAAGAACCCACCAATTCTGGACACGTAAAGACCCTAGAAGAGTCTATACATCAGATGTTAATAGTGGCCCTCGGGAAGAGATCTACCTACACCCTGATCAGTTTGCATCTCATTTCTTTCTGTATTATGGTGATACTGGATAAGGGAAATCATGGGTAGTGCTGGTGAGGGCTAATCAGGGTCATTGGGGGTTGGTGGAGGCACCACAGCATTAGCTGAACCTTGCTTCAAAGGTCTGGATCAGGCATGGAGGAGTGGAGAGGGGATCCAGAGTTGGCTTAACAGTCCAGCAGAGGTCTAGTTTGGGCATTACAACAACTGTTGTGGAGGAGGCACAGGTGGATTCTCTAACGCATGGAGTTGTGGGACAAGATCAGACTAGGGCTCTTGGTCCTGAGAGCATGACGGGCTTGGTCTGACACATTTCACGTGGGGCAGAAATCCTCCTTCAAGACAACACAAGGCAGATTCCAGTAGCTCCTGATCATTTCCTGTTGAAAAAACCCTGGTGCAGGGGAAATGGATCTCAAAACTGCATCTGGGGCCGGGTGCGGTGGCTTGTGCCTGTAATCCTAACTCTTTGGGAGGCTGAGGCGGGCAGTTTGCTTGAGTCTAGGAGTTTGAGACCAGCTTGGCCAACACAGTGAAACCCCATCTCTACTAAAAATAAAAAAATTAGCCGGGCATGGTGGTGTGTGCCTGTAATCCCAGCTACTCAAGAGGCTGAGGCAGGAGAATCACTTGAACCTCGGAGGCGGAGGTTGCAGTGAGCCGAGATCGCGCCATTGCACTCCAGCCTGGGCGACAGAGCGAGACTCCCTCTCAAAACAAACAAAAATTGCATCTGGGTTAGCGCAGTGTGGCTCATGTCTATAATCCCAGCACTTTGGGAAGCCAAGGCAGGCAGATTGCTTGAGTCCAGGAGTTTGAGACCAGCCTAGGCAACATGGTGAAATCCTGTCTTTATTAAAAATACAAAATATTAGCCAGGCGTGGTGGTGCACACTGGAGGTCCCAGCTACTCCAGAGGCTGAGGTAGGAGAATCACTTAAGGCCAGAAAGTTGAGGCTGCAGTGAGCTGAGATCGTGCCACTGCACTCCAGCCTGGGCAATGAGAGTGAGACCCTGTCTCAAAAAAAAAAAAATAAATAAAGGCTGGGCATGGTGGCTGATGCCTGTATTCCCATCACTTTGGGAGGCCAAGTTGGGTGGATCGCCTGAGGTCAGAAGTTAGAGACCAGCCTGGCCGACATAGTGAAACCCCGTCTCTACTAAAAATACAAAAAAAATTAGCCGGTCCTGGTGGCAGGTGCCTGTAATCCCAGGTACTTGGGAGGCTGAGGCAGGAGAACCACTTGAACCTGGGAGGCGGAGGTTGCAGTGAGTCGAGATTTCGCCACTGCATTCCAGCCTGGGCAACAAGAGGAAATTCCGTCTCAAAACAAAAAACAAATAACAAAACCCTGAATCTGGGTAGCATCTGAACCTCCTGGGCCAGATGCTGCTGAGAGAGGCCAATGACGCAGACCGAATCTAAATTATCCTCTCTCTGCATTTGTTTCTGTCTCCTGTTTTTTCACCTGGGCTCCCTGATAAGTGGGCATCCCCTTCTGGGCACCTCAAGAAGGGCCTTGGCCTCTGGTGACCACTTCCCCTTGTTGGTTGCTGTCTGCTCCTCCTCATGCCTGGGGGTTAATGGCCGAATGTGACCCAGCTGCTTCTAGCTTTGGTTCTCTCAGGAAGGGCAGAGAAAGGTCATGTTTATTTTGGTCTCCCATAAACCTCCCCGGCCTGCCCTGAAGGTCTTTATTTAAGTGACTTGGAACAACATGGAGAATGGCAACTTTGCTAATAGTTTAAGAAAAGTGCAGAAGCATTGCATGTGCACCTGTTTCCTATATTATTATTATTTTAGCTTAGTTTTGTTGTTGGTTTTGGTTTTTGTTTTGTTTTGTTTTTGAGATGGAGTCTCACTCTGTCACCCAGGCTGGAGTGCAGTGGCATGATCTCAGCTCACTGCAACCTTTGCTTCCTGGGTTCAAGCGATTCTCCTGCCTCAGTCTCCCAAGTAGCTGGGACTACAGGTGCGTGACACCACGGCCAGCTAATTTTTTGCGTCTTTAGTAGAGATGGGGTTTCACTGTGCTAGCCAGGATGGTCTCGATCTTCTGACCTTGTGATCCACCCGCCTCAGCCTCCCAAAGTGCTGGGATTACAGGTGTGAACCACTGCTCTCAGCCTATTTTAAATTGTTTTGCCGGGCATAGTGGCTCACACCTGTAATCTCAGCACTTTGGGAGGGCAAGGTGGGTGGATCACTTGAGTCTGGCAGTTTGAGACCAGCCTGGGCAACATGGTGAAACCTCATATCTACAAAAAATACAAAAATTAGCTGGACATGGTGGTGCGCGCTTATGGTCCCAGCTACTCTGGAAACAGAGCGGGGTAGATCACTTGAGCCCAGGGGGTTGAAGCTGCAGTGAGGCATGATTGTGCCACTGCACTCCAGCGGTGACAGAGACCCTGTCTCAGGAAAAATAAAAAGTATTATTTTAATGGGCAGCCCCCAGAACTGGAAGAGGTTCAGAGGACTCCCTATTTCCTACATTAGACATGTGAAAGGAGAGGGCATGAAGTTACAATTAATTTTTTATGTTATCAAAATAATACATAAGCACAGTTTAAAATGTTTGCTTATGGTTGGCTAGGTAAATCAAAGTTACCCTACTCCATCTGGGCACAGTGGCTTACTCCTGTAATCCTAGCACTTTGAGAGGCCAAGGTGGGAGGATTGCTTGAGTCCAGGAGTTCGAGACCAGCCTGGGCAACATAGGGAGCTCCCTGTCTCTATAAAAAAATTAAAAATCCTCCTTCTAAGTGAAGTAATGAAAAAAGAAAGCTGGCCGGATGCGGTGGCTCAGGCCTGTAATCCCAACACTTTGGGAGGCCGAGGTGGGTGGATCATGAGGTCAGGAGTTCGAGACCAGCCTGGCCAATATGGTGAAACTCCTTCTCTACTGAAAAAAGAAATCAGCTGGGCATGGTGGTGTGTGCCTGTAGTCCCAGCTGTTCAGGATGCTGAGGCTGGAGAATCGCTTGAAATTGGGAGGCTGAGGTTGCAGTGAGCCGAGATCACACCACTGCATTCCAGCCTCGGCAACAGAGCGAGACTCCATCTCAAAAAAAAAAGCCAGGCCCGGTGGCTCACACCTGTAATCCCCCAGCACTTTGGGAGGCCTAGGCGGGTGAATCGCCTGAGGTCAGGAGTTCAAGACCAGCCTCACCAACAAGGTGAAACCCCATCTCTACTAAAAACACAAAAATTAGCTAGGCATGGTGGCGGGCGCCTCTAGTCCTAGCTGCTCCGGAGGCTGAGACAGGAGAATTGCTTGAACCCGGGAGGCGGAGCTTGCAGTGAGCGGAGATTGTGCCACTGCACTCCAGCCTGGGTGACAGACCGAGGCACTCTCTCAAAAAAAAAATCAAGAAAGTGAAAATAAAAATAAAATTAAATTAGCTGAGTGTGGTGGCGCACGCCTATAGTCCCAGCTACTTGAGAGGCTGAAGCAGAAGGATCATTTGAGCCCTAGAGTTCAAAGCTGCAGTGAGCTATGATTGTGCCACTGTACTCCAGCCTGGGTGACAAAGTGAGACTCTGCCTCAAAAGTAAATAAATAAATAAATAAATAAAAATTTAAAAAAAGAGATGAGTTACTCAGAGGGAACACAGAATAGGGTCCACCTCCTGCCACCGGATCCACCACTGTTTTCGTCCAGTGCTGAGCCCAACCACCTGGGTCACCTCGGGCTCCTGTCAACAGTCTTTCCTTGAACAACTGGTGGCTGAAATGAAGGATCCTTCACCAACCACCAGCATTGGGAGATGATGCCACCAGTCCCCACTGCAGAGAAGGAAACTCAGGTCTGGTTCTATGTCCAAAACATTTATTTTCAGGAAATATTTGTGCCTGCACAACAGGGGAACTTTGTGGGGTGTCTGTGGCTTCCTACAGTGACATCTGGCAGGACTAACTGGGTCATCAGAGCCACAGAATAAGGACCGGGAAGGTGGCCACAACTGCGAGGACTGGGGCCATGTAGGGGGAGGACTCTGAGAGTGACCACTTGGCTGATAACTTGAGTGTCCAGTGTATGGGAATCTCAGCGAGTTTCTGGCCTGAAGTCAGACTCTGTCTCTGACGCAGACGTGAGAGGTCGGAGTGGCAGGAACTGCTCAGCTGCTTATCCGGGAACTTGTCCTCCAAGGGACTTTGCCATTTGTTTTCTTCCTGTACCTAGAGGTGGCAGTCGGTGCTCAGCTTCCACAGCTCTCCTCGACACACCTCCTCAGACCCCTCGGCTACTCTCTTGCCCAGCCCAGAATACCTTTTCCACTTGTCTGAAGACCCGCAGCAGGTTTCCGCGAAGGACACCCTGAAGCTCTTCCTCACTCCAGCCACGACTCAGCAGCTCCTCTATCAGGACCGGGTATGTGGACACGTCTTCCAGCCCCTGAGGGAATCTGTGTGGCCACCAGCCAGTGGGTTTCAGACCTGATTCCCTGATCATGACTCAGAACCACAGTCCAGGGTCTATGAAACCCCAGCCCTGGTCAGGTATGGGAAGTGGAGACTTAGAGTAGGTAATTCTCCTCTGCTCTTCATCCTTTAGAAGGAGGCCTCAACCTCCTTGAATATTTATCAAAACTTACTGAATCATACTATTAAGATCTATGCCTTTTACTGAATGCAAATATCCCCCCTACCAACCAGAGTTAAAAAGAAGAAAATGGCCAGGTGTGGTGGCTCACACCTGTAATCCCAGCACTTTGGGAGGCCAAGGTGGGCGGATCACTTGAGGTCAGGAGTTTGAGACCAGCCTGGCCAACATGGTGAAACCCAATCTCTACTAAAAATAGAAAAACGAAAGAAAGAAAATTAGCTGGGCATCATGGCACACACCTGTAATCCCAGCTACTTGGGAAGCTGAGGCAGGAAAATCGTTTGAACTCAGGAAGCAGAGGTTGCAGTGAGCCGAGATTGCACCACTGCACTCCAGGCTGAGCAACAGAGTGAGACTCTGTCTCCAAAAAAGAAAAGAAAAGAAAAGAAGAAGAAAAGGCCCAGTGAGGTAGCTCAGGCCTGTAATCCCACACTTTAGGAGGCCAAGGCAGGAGAATCACTTGAGTCCAGGAGTTCAAGACCAGCCTGGGCAACATAATGAGACCCCATCTCTGCAAAATATAAAATTATCTGGGCATGATGGCACATGCCTGTAGCCCCAGCTACTTGCAGGCTGAGATGGCAGGATCGCTTGAGCCCAGAAAGTCAAGGCTACAGTGAGCCAAGATTGCGCCACCGCACCCAAGCCTGGCCGACAAAGCAAGACCCTGAGAAGAAGAAGAAGAAGAAAAGGAAGGAAGAAAAAGGAAAAGGAGAAGAAGAAAGAAGGAGGAGGAGGAGACAAAGAAGAAGAAGGGGGAGGAAGAAGAGAAGGAGAAGGAGAGGAAGAGCTTCAGAAAACAGTAGTTGCAAACGTGGCCACTGTGCACAGGGCGGAGAAGATGGTCAGCTCACACCAGACCTTGCTGATGGTCTGCTCAGAGAGAGTGGGTCTACTGGGCCTGGGGGTACATGCAGTGCTGGGCAGATGAGCTCTGTCTGGTGGTTTGGCCAAGTATAATGTCCTAGAGTGGGGTCACTGGGATGAAGACAAACAGGAGAGCCCAGGGAACTGATCCCGGGAGTGTGGTCAAGGCCTAAAGGACATGATGACTATGGTGACCACGAAGGCCCCATTGCTGTATAGCTAGCCCAAGACAAGCCACAGGGAAGCACTCACTTGCCAGCCCCATCATAATCTCCACCAATCCCGATGAACTTGGATCCGATGACTGCCTTGATGTGGTCGAAGTGATCTGGGGAGGGGGCAGGTGGAGAGTCGGCTGCGTAGGGCTTCCAGGGTAGGGGTGCCACTGGGGCTGGATGGCACTGAGTCTCCTTCTTGCAGCCTGTGGGCCAGGCAGGCTGATTCCTTCATGGCCTGCCACATAGCTTGGCAACCTGAGAACCCTGAGGTTTGACCTGAATGGATTCAGCTGGTTCTGGCCTGGATTTCAGGTTTGGAGTGGATCCACAGAGCCACCTGTCTGGGCCATTTCCCACCTAGGATTAAACCTGCCTCTAGTCTCTTTGAGAACCTGGTAGGAACTCTTTTCTATGGTTGTGGGAGATGACAGAGGGACAAAGAGTACAACTGACAAAGACCCCAGAGACCTAAGGGGCCTTCCAGTCTCTTGGCCAGAGGCTGAGGAAGGGTGCTTTGGGGATCCCCCGCAGAGGCGCAGATAGTTAGCACTCAGGTTCTATGTGTGGCTTCCTCCCTTATACCCATTAGGACCGCAGCACTGACTCTGGCTGCACCTCCATGTGACCAACGTGCTGTGTACTGTCCATCATTGCATTTTTTTCAGTGAAACCACTGGGACAGTCCTGGGGCCCTCCCAAGTCTTCAGGTGCAAATCAGAACTGTTCAGAGAGCCCGGGAGAGGGGGTTACCTGCCACAGTGGACACATTGGCTGATGGGTTGCACTGTATTACTCCCATGGACAAAGACACCATCACGACGCCACCGTTCTTCTTCTGCAGGGGCGGGCAAGTGGACACTCAGCCTGGCCCCTCAGCAAACTGCATTCCTGCCCTGCCACCCTCTGGATCCCTGGAGAGGGTGTTCAGCTCTGGCTTCAGGAGTCAGAGGAAACTTCACCTCTCTGGTTTTGTGTGAATGGAGGAGTCTAGGCCCTGGTCTGGCATAGGTGTCTTGGTACTTGCTTTGAGGAGTAGAGGAATATACATATTTACCATCTAGAACCCCCCATTCCTGGCTGTGGACTGTGGGGTTGTGGGGCAAAAGATGTTCAGCCTGAAGTTGGAGGAAGTGGAGGGAGCAGGGCCTCAGGTTCGAGGGCTCCTATTTTTTGTTTTTGTTTTCTGTGGCAGGGTCTCACTCTGTCACCCAGGCTGGAGTGCTGTGGCACGATCTTGGCTCACTGCAACCTCCACCTCCCGAGTTCCAGAGATTCTCCTGTCTCAGCCTCCCAAGTAGCTGGGATTACAGGAATATGCCACCATACCCGGCTAAATTTTGTATTTTTAGTAGAGACGGGGTTTCCCCATGTTGGCCAGGCTGGTCTTGAACTCCTGACCTCAAGTGATCAGCCCACCTCAGCCTCCCAAACCGCTGGGATTACAGGTATGAGCCACCGTGCTTGGCCTAAGGGCTCCTGGTTTGAACCTCTTGCTTTAGGTTCCTGGGCTGGGCAGTTTCTCACCAGAAGCTGCAGGATGTCATCAGGAACATTCCGAGCACTGTTGCACACACTCCGGGCAGCCGAGTGGGAGAAGATCACAGGTGCCTGTGACACTTCCAGGGCCCGCCGTGCCACAGAATCTGAGACGTGGGACAAGTCTACCATCATGCCCAGGCGGTTCATTTCTGCCACCACCTTCTGCAGGGACATGTTGGGAGAAGGGTGTCAGGGGTGCACATGTATATACATTTATTTGTAAGCAGCTGGGGTGTGCACATTTGTTTGGGGTGGAGTGTGAACCAGGGTCCTCACCTCACCAAAGTCAGTCAGCCCGCTGATGTTGTTGTAGAAGGAGTGGACGCCCTTAGCTGAGCTCTCTGCCCTGTAGGGTGGCCAGGAAGCAGTCTGACTCGTAGCTGTTCCTTGGCCTCCAGAGCCTAGAGGCCCTACCCACCCTCCATCCCTGCAATCCCCTGAAACAAAAATAGGGATATAAAATGGGCCCTGCAAATGGGCCATGCCTGGCAGCAGGAGGGTCCTGCTGGGTCCAGTCTTTTTTTTCCTTTTATCTCTCTTTTTTTTTTTTTTTTTTTTTTTTTTTTTTGCGATAGAGTCTCACTCTGTCACCCAGACAGGAGTGCAGTGGTGCCATCTCAGCTCACTGCAACCTGCACCTCCTGGGTTCAAGAGATTCTCATGCCTCAGCCTCCCGAGTATCTGGGATTACAGGCACGGACCACCACACCTGGCTAATTTTTGTGTTTTTCGTCAAGATAGGGTTTCACCATCTTGGCCAGGCTGGTCTCGAACTCCTGGCCTTAAGTTATCTGTCTGCCTCAGCCTCCCAAAGTTTTGGGATTACAGGCATGAGCCACCGCGTCTGGCCAGGGGTCAAGTCATATTCTGAAAACCAGAATCCCAGCTCCCCTCCCCACTCCAGAGTCAGTGCCAGATCCCATGGGTAAAGCTTGTTCTGGGCCCACAGTGACCTCAGGCACATCTCTGCCCCTGCCTCAGCGGTCCCACACCATCTGCACTAGGCTCACCAGGGCGTGTTGCAGGTGTGGGTGAGCGTCAGGTAGCGCACTCCTAGCATGTAGAAGGTACGTAAGATGGAGAGGCTATTGTCCAGCGAGTGACCACCCTCCACACCGATGAGGCAGGCCAATTTCTGTGTGTCGTTCAGAGCTGGGGGCAGGTAGGTCAGGTGATTACTTTCGAGGGCTGGAGTAGCTCAATCAAGTTCCTAACACTTCCCATCAACTCGCCTACCTTTAGCCGAGGTCACAAGCTCCAGCTCAGAATAGGAGGCACACATGCGGCGTATGAGGTCAATCTGCTCCAGGGTGAGGCGCAGGGCATCCCGGTCCTGGGTCTGGCATGGCACATAGGCCGACCAGAACTGGGGAGAAGGCCAGGGTTTGGCTTGGACGGGGGCTGCTTTGGAGGACCCTGGACTGCTCACAGCCTCCACAGCTGACACAGCACCCAGTGGGCCAGGAGGCCACATGTAATGTACTGCTTCTTCCACGGGGTCTTCCTGGCCACCAAGCTGGCTCACTGTAGCCTCTGCAGCCCCCAGCATCCATATCATGACACTTTTTGGGTCATTATGGTAACTGAGTTCTCATGTGACTAACTTGTGATCTCTAGGGTCCCCACTCTCCCCAACATCCCCCAGCAGCCATGTTGTGGCACCTCATGTATCCCTGTGGTACCTGGGCGCCCACGAGGCCATCTCTAAGCCTGTCCAGGTTGGTCTGGCCGTAGCTGAAATTGCGCAGGTTAACATCCTGTAGCCCTTTCTGATAAACCTGCCTTAGGACCAGGGGCAGGTCGTTGTGGCTGGAGGGATGTCAAGGCAGGGTCAGGTGAAGAACAGACAGATGGGCCTCTTAGCCCTCCAGTTCAGGAAGGACACATCTGGGGATTCCCATTCCTCATTGTCACATGACTATACTGAGACCCCTTGAGGCCCGGGCTAGGAGTGCCCACCCAAGAGGGGGTGACAGAGGGGAAAGGGTACCCATGCATGACGGGAGAGAGAGCATCCAGGGGTGGTGTGAGGGAGCCGCCTCCACAGCCCTGCATACTCTGGGACCCTCCCTTGCCCAGGAGTGTGCTCAGCTCCCATCGCCCCCTTGCAGCAATTACGCACCCGTCCACGAGCGGGAATTCCCGCATCAGGGCCCGTGCCTGCTCTCGCAGGCCCTGGGTGCTGGGACTACTGAGTGTGGTCGAGGGAGCGTAGGTGCCCGGCATGGTGTGGGCTCTGGGGGCGCCCAGCGTGTTGAGGGCTCTGGGGGGGCCTGGCGTGGTGTAGGCGCAGGTTACAGGCTGGAGCAGCAGCAGCAGGAGCAGGAGCAGCAGACTCAGCAGAGGCCACCGACCAAACGTGCCAGGACCCTCGAGGCCCGAGGGCTGCATGTTGTGCAGGGCCGGGCAGGCAGGGGTGTCAGTCAGAGAGCCTGAGAGGGGTGGGAGAGGGGCAGAGCGCGACGATGAAGTACCGACCATTCAGGCCACCCGGCGGCAGCGGCGGCGTGGCCTCAAGAGGAGGGTAACGGAGTCACGGGGCCCCGCCAAGTTTGTGTGGAGAGCGGCGGCACCGCCCAGTGCGGCCACCAGGGGGCTCCTAGCCCTCCCGTCGTCATCCCCAAGGTCACTCCTGCCGGCTGGGCGGATCCCTGTCCTGGGAGCCCACTTGCGGCCTGTCTCAGGACCCTCCACCCTCCCTTTTACCCCTCCCACTGTCCCCAGGGGGCCGACCCAGGTGGCTCCTCTGCTGCCCCTAGGCTCCCTCTCTAAGAGAGAGGGCCTGGGGTGCTTCTCCCAAACAGTGGCCCTCTGCCCTGCCCTGGGAGATCTGCGGACCACGTCATGTCCCCAACCGCCTGCAACGTGTCCCGGCCACACCCAGGGCCACATGTGTCCCCGTGACCACAGTGCTCTGGGCTCTGGATTTCCTGGTGCTGGGTTGTGTGGGTGGGTGTGGGGGAGAAGACAGGCTCTGGCAATGAGGGGTTAACTCTGTGGACTGGATTCAGGAAGGGGCCCCCTGGCCCTGACTTACTCTCTCCCATAACTTAGGCCCTCAAGCCTATACCCTGGGGACTCTCCCAGCTACTAGGACCTGTGAGGAGCACTCCTCTGCCCCCAGCCCCGACCCCACATTCTCCAATCAGCCTTAGGAAAGAGCTCCTTCCTAAGGAGCTGCCACACCTCCCCAGGACCCCAGTGGAGGGATGAGAGCGGAGCAAGCATCTGGCCACTGCCAGGGAACATTCACTCAACAGAGCAGGAACCCACACAGCCATCTGCATAGAAGGAAATGAAGTCTTGTCTAGGGCAGCAGAGTCCCCGACCACAGCACCTTCCTCCTAGAGCTTCTGGCTGACCTGCTGGCCAGGATACCTCCTACCTCCTTGAGGAAGCCCCGGCCTCGTCCAGGTCAGGAGTAAGGGGCCCGAAGAAAGGCCTGCCACCTGGGTTCTGCAGCCACAGTCCTCTTATCTTGTGGCTCCTGTGGCTTGAGCTCTCACAGAAACCTCCAGGGCTGAGTCCCTTCCTTGATGACAAGCCCCACCCCATTCCCGGCCTGGGGCCCTCAACCTAGGTGCCTCCTCCAGGAAGGACCCCCAACCACACAAGGACACAATCACACATGCACAGGGGATGTGCCGGCTCACAGAAGCCCCACCACCTGAGAGCTTCCGGGACTGTGGCCAAACCCCTTCGTTCTCAGAGACCTTTGCCTCCTCCTGCCCCTCAGGCTCTCAAGACTCTGCTCTGAACCTTGGCACCCCTGGAGCCGCTTCATCTTTGGAGTCTCCCCCACGTGGCAGGGCTGATCAGTGCACGGGTAGTGTGATCTAAGCCTGACGACGACTAGAGATTCAAGAAGGCCTCCTAAAAAGAAAATGAGCCAGCTCTTCCAAAGGGACTGGAGGTCCCAAGCTACCCAGGAGGGGAGGTGATCCCAGCTTTGATGTATTTTAGGGACTGCACACTTGATGTTGCCCAGTGTCTGCTGTCCAGGAGGAAGGCAGATCGATGGCCAAGTGCTCGAGGTGGGTTAACTCTTACGTCTACTGCTGCCAAAGGGGGCCTTTTTTTGTTTGTTTGTTTTGAGACAGAGTCTCACTTTGTTGCCCAGGCTAGAGTGTAGTGGCACAATCTTGGCTCACTGCAATCTCAGCCTCCTGAGTTCAAGCGATTCTTGTGCCTTAACTTCCCGAGTAGCTGGGACTACAGGCATGCACCACCACGCCCAGCTAAATTTTGTATGTTTAGTAGAAATGGGGTTTTGCCATGTTGCCCAGGCTGGTCTCGAACTCCTGGTCTCAAGCAATCTGCCTGCCTCAACCTCCCAAAATGCTGGTATTACTGGAGTGAGCTAACGCACTTGGGCTTTTTTTTTTTTTTTTTTTTTTTTTTTATTAAAGACAGTGTCTTGCCGTCTTGCCCAGGCTGGTCTCAAGTGATGATCTGGCAAGTGATGATCTCACCTTGGCCTCCCAAAGTGCTGGGAGTATAGATGTGAGCCACTGTGCCCAGCCCTGCTGGAGGGTTCTTTAGGGAGGCCCACTGCAGACGGTCAGTCCTCTTGGGCTGTGCTTCAGAGAACAGTAGGGCGTGTCCCAGATCTGGGTGGTTTGGGTACCCCAACACAGGCTTCCCTCCTTCTCTCCATCATCCATTGCTGGTCAGCAGCCCCCCAAACCCACTGGAATAGTAAGAGGGAGGAGAAGCTCTTGGATTTGCTGGTCTCCAGGTCAAAGATGTGGGTTCAGGGATAAACAGTTTATTCTCCTGAGAGCCCCAAGAGGTATGGGGCATAAATAATGAGGAACTGAATCTGATAATTATGTGTTATATGTATTGAAACATCACTGGTTGGGGCGCAGTGGCTCACACCTGTGATCCCAGCACTTTGGGAGGCCGAGGTGGGCGGATCATCTGAGGTCAGGAGTTCGAGACCAGCTTGGCCAACATGGGGAAACCCCCTCTCTATTAAAAATACAAACATTAGAGGCCGGGCGCAGTGGCTCACGCTTGTAATCCCAGCACTTTGGGAGGCCGAGGCGGGCGGATCACGAGGTCAGGAGATCGAGACCACAGTGAAACCCCGTCTCTACTAAAAATACAAAAAATTAGCCGGGCGCGGTGGCGGGCGCCTGTAGTCCCAGCTACTCGGAGAGGCTGAGGCAGGAGAATGGCGTGAACCCGGGAGGCGGAGCTTGCAGTGAGCCGAGATCACGCCACTGCACTCTAGCCTCGGCGACAGAGCGAGACTCCATCTCAAAAAAAAAAAAAAAAATACAAACATTAGCCGGGCTTGGTGGCGCGCGCCTGTAGTCTCAACTACCTGGGAGGCTGAGGTGGGAGAATCATTTCAACCCAGGAGGCAGAGATTGCAGTGAGCCGAGATTGGGCCACTGCACTTCAGCCTGGATGACAGAGCGAGACCCTGTCTCCCCCCGCAAAAAACAACAACAACAACAACAAAAATCACTATGTACCCCATGAATATGTGCAAATTATTATTTTTATTGTTTTTGAGATAAGGTCTTGCTCTGTCACCCAGGCTGGAGTGCAGTGGTGCAGGCTCAGCTCACTGCAGCCTTAACCTCTCAGGTTCAATCAATCCTCCCACTTCAGCCTCCCGAGTCTGGGACTACAGGTACTCGCCACCACACTCGGCTAATTTTTTTTTTTTTTTTTTTTTTAGAGACAGTGTCTCACTATATTGTCCAGGCTGGTCAATTATTATTTGTCAGTTTGAAAAATTTAAAAATAAGGAAGGGGTAGGTAGGAATAAATAAATAAAAGCTGACAGAGTAGGTGGGGAGAATTCAACTTTTCTTTTTTTTTTTGAGACAGAGTTTTGCTCCTGTTGCCCAGGCTGGAGTGCAATGGTGCGATCTTGGCTCACTGCAACCTCCACCTCCTGGGTTCAAATGATTCTCCTGCCTCAGCCTCCCGAGTCACTGGAATTACAGGCATGCGCCATCATGCCTGGCTAATTTGGTATTTTTTAGTAGAGACGGGGTTTCTCCATTTTGGTCAGGCTGGTCTTGAACTCCCGACCTCAGGTAATCCACCCACCTCGGCCTCCCAAAGTGCTGGGATTATAGGCGTGAGCCACCGCACCCGGCCAACTTTTTAAATTTTTTTTAAGCTTCTCTCCAGAGCCCAAATGTCTGACCTCCTGGGACTTGGAGTATCTGCTAGCTCAGCAGAGGCAGGCTGAGTTGAGCCAGTAAAGGCGAGCACTGTCTCTGGAGATAAGCCAGACAACACAATTTTCCATAATATGCAACTTCAGTCCTCAAACTTGGCCTTGAGGGGACCATACAAAGCAAATCACAGAAATGCAAACACACCTAGACTTGAAGTTGCAGTGAGCACTATGACGACACCATAGCATTCCAGCCTGGGTGACAGGGCAAGACCCTGTCTGTAAAAAAATAGATAATGATGATATTATATTATTATTATTATTATTATTATTTTTTTTTTTTCTGAGACAGAGTTTCATTCTTGTTGCCCAGGCTGGAGTGCAATGGTGCAATCTTGGCTCACTGCAACCTCTGCCTCCCGGGTTCAAGTGATTCTCCTGCCTCAGCCTCCCGAGCAGCTGAGATTATGGGTGCATGCCACCACTCCCGGCTAATTTTTGTATTTTTAGTAGAGATGGGGTTTTGCCATGTTGGCCAGGCTGGTCTCAAACTCCTGACTTCAGGTGATCCGCCTGCCTTGACCTCCCAAAGTGCTGGGATTACAGGCATGAGCCACCCTTGACCCTTGGCCAAATTATTTATTTATTTATTTATTTATTTATTTATTTATTTATTTATTTATTATTTATTTATTTATTTATTTATTTATTTATTTATTTATTTATTTATTTTGAGATGGAATCTCGCTCTGTCGCCCAGGCTGGAGTGCAGTGGCACGATCTTGGCTTACCGCAAGCTCCACCTCCCGGGTTCACGCCATTCTCCTGCCTCAGCCTCCCGAGTACCTGGGACTATAGGTGCCCGCCAACACGCCCGGCTAATTTTTTGTATTTTTAGTAGAGACAGGGTTTCACCGTGTTAGCCAGGATGGTCTCAATCTCTTGACCTCGTGATCCACTCACCTTGGCCTCCCAAAGTGCTAGGATTACAGGCATGAGCCACCGCGCCCAGCCTAAATTTTTTTAAATGAAAGAAATAGGTATGGCTTTTCTGTAGGGAATGGGCTGGAGGCCAGGAGATCAGGAGGGGATAAGGAATGAAGGGGCCTGTACGGGGGAGAAGCAGTGGGAATAGGAAGGAAACATTCCTGGGAGATGTTTGGAGGTTGAACCCACAGGATTTGGAGATGCTTTGAAGCAGGGTTGGTGGGAGACAGTAAGGAGGAATCAGCAGTGACACTTAGGGTCGGCTCTGGAATCAGGCCCTGAGTTTCCCTGCCTCTGCCTTGTTTCCACTCTGCCCACTGCTAGCATCTAGCTAACTTAGACTGTAGCCTCTGACTCCAAATTATCCCTGTGCTCAGGTCTGTGCCACTGATATTGGCAGCTCCTAAGACAAGACTTCACTAGTGTGTGCTGTTTCCCTGCAAGGGGAAGGGCACAGAGATGGCTTTGGGTGAGGTTATGGGGAGGATAGACCACCTCGTTGGCTAACACTTGTTTACCTTTGGGGCATGAGTGTTCATGTGAGCCATGATGCCTGGCCTGTTCCTCTTTTAACAAAATCTGGTAGGACACGGTGGCTCATGCCTGTAATCCCAGTAATTTGGAAGGTCGAGGTGAGAGGATCTCTTGAAGCCGGAGGTTTGAGACCAGTCTAGGCAACATAATGAGAACTCTCTCTAAGAAAAAAAAAAAAAAGGAAAAAAAAAAAAAAGGTGGTGCATGCCTGTGGTTCCAGGTACTTAGGAGGCTGAGGTGGGAGGTTCGCCTGAGCCCAGGAGTTTAAGGTTGCAGTGAGATATGATTGCACCACTGCTCCCTAGCCTGGGCAACAGAGTGAGACCCCATCTCTAACAAAACAAAAACAAAATCCAGTGCATCCTCTTGCCTAAAGTTCTTCTGTGGCTTCTCATTGCAGAAATCTACCAAATTTCTTTCTTTGGCTTTCAACTCCTGGAGAGTCTGCTCTCACCAGCCTCTCCAGTCTCAGCAAATAGCACAAAACTTCCTGTCCTCCAAAATCTGGCCACCTCAGTGATGCTATGTCCCACCACACGGAGCCTTGGCACAACCTCAGCCTCCAACTGGTAGTGCTGTTGAGGCAAGGCCAGGATAGGAAATCTTGCTACCAGGAAGGAGTAGGTGGGTGAACAGCTTTTCCCTCTACTTCCTCTTCTATGCAGTGTTTGCATAAATCAAGACCTGCAGAGGAAGCAGCAGTAGAAACAGTTTGCTCCAAGGACCAAACTTATTCTGGTGTGCCGCTCACTCGCCCCTACTCATCTCCAGTGTATTTCAAGAGTATGCGGGGAAGGAAAAAGTCAGGCTGAGTTATAGCTGCACAGGCTGCCTCCCATGCTCAGAGTGCAGGGGTGGGGTGCAGCTGGGGCTTACTCAGTATCCAGCAGTGCCCAGATGATGATCATCTGCATCCAAGCCCCTCTGGTCCTGGAGACTCATGCTTCCCTTTGATGTCGCCCTGGATCTGCTCCCATGATGTCTGATACAGACAATTCCCAAGAAACAATAGTCTTCCAAGCCAGAAAACAGCCTGGCCACCGTAGACAACATCCTCCAATCACCAAGCTGAAGCCACCCTTCCTGAAACGGCAAATAGCTAACATAACATTTTTCTTCCACAAAAGGAAGTCAATGTTTACCTTTCTAGGAGAAGTGCAATAACCCCAAATGCATCTTTATCTCCTGAATGCATCTCGAACCTTCTCCTCAACCCCTACCAACCCCTACCCCGCCAGCCTCTCTGTCCAACATTCCTGGGGTATTTTTTTTTTTTCGGAGTGCGATAGCACGATCTCGGCTGACTGCAACCTCCACCTTCCAGGTTCAAGCGATTCTCCTGCCTCAGCCTCCCAAGTAGCTGGGATTACAGGCATGCACCACCAGGCTGGCTAATTTTTGTATTTTTTTTTAGTAGAGATGGGGTTTCACCATGTTGATCAGGCTGGATTGTCTCAAACTCCTGACCTCGGGTGATCCACCAGCCTCGGCCTCTGAAAGTGCTGGGATTACAGGCATGAGCCACTGCGCCTGGCCTTTTTTCTTTTCTTTTCTTTCTTTCTTTTTTTTTTTTTGAGATAGGATCTTGCTCTGTTGCCCAGGCTGGAGTGCAGTGGTGCCATCTTGGCTCACTGCAACCTCCGCCTGTCAGGTTCAAGCAATTCTCCAACCCCAGCCTCCCTAGTAGCTGGGGCTACAGGCACGCACCACCATGTCCAGCAAATTTTTGTATTTTTGGTAGAGACGGGATTTCACCACATTGGCCTTGAACTCCTGGCCTCAGGTGATCCACCTGCCTTGGACTCCCAAAGTGCTGGGATTACAGGCCTGAGCCACTGTGCCTGGTCCTGGGTTGCTTTTTGATGGAGATGATTTATGACTTGGGTCCCATGTGTACCATTGAGTTCCTCTTGCAGCTGGGCTCTGCCTGATTTCAGGCAGTACAGAGGATCTGGGACACAAGGTTGCATGCTATCCCATGTCCTTGAGGTAGTGCCATCAGCCGAGGGTGGGGAGGAGGCTGGAGGGCCCTGGGGTGCAGGAGCTGGATCCAGCAAGGCCTTTAAAAGTATCTCGGGCCGGGCGCGGTGGCTCACGCTTGTAATCCCAGCACTTTGGGAGGCCGAGGCGGGCGGATCACGAGGTCAGGAGATCGAGACCACAGTGAAACCCCGTCTCTACTAAAAATACAAAAAATTAGCCGGGCGTGGTGGCGGGCGCCTGTAGTCCCAGCTACTCGGAGAGGCTGAGGCAGGAGAATGGCGTGAACCTGGGAGGCGGAGCTTGCAGTGAGCCGAGACTGCGCCACTGCACTCCAGCCTGGGCGACAGAGCGAGACTCCGTCTCAAAAAAAAAAAAAAAAAAAAAAAGTATCTCAGGGGACAGGAGGTGGTGGCTCATGCCTGTAATCCTAGCACTTTGGGAGGCCGAGGCATGAGGATCACTTGAGGCCAGGAGTTTAAGACCAGCCTGGGAAACATGGTGAGACCCCTTCTCTACAAAAAAATTTTTTTTTTCTTTTTTGAGACGGAGTCTTGCTCTGTCGCCCAGGCTGGAGTGCAGTGGCGCGATCTCGGCTCACTGCAAGCTCCTCCTCCCGGGTTCACGCCATTCTCCTGCCTCAGCCTCTCCGAGTAGCTGGGACTACAGGCGCCCGCCACCACGCCCGGCTAATTTTTTGTATTTTTGGTAGAGACGGGGTTTCACCGTGGTCTCGATCTCCTGACCTCGTGATCCGCCCGCCTCAGCCTCCCAAAGTGCTGGGATTACAAGCGTGAGCCACCGCGCCCGGCAAAAAAATTTTTAAAAAGTAGCTGGGCATGGTGGCACATGCCTGTAGTCTCAGCTACTCAGGAGGCTGAGGTGGGAGAATTGCTTGAGCCCAGAAAGAGGCCACAGTGAGCTATGGTTGCTCCACTGCATTCCAGCCTCTGGGAAAGAGCAAGACCCTGTCTTAAAAATAAAATACCTTTTCTGAAACATTTTTTGTAAGATTAAAAAAACAGAAAAAGAAAAAGAAAGGAAGGAAGGAAGAAAGGAAAGAAGGAAGGAAAGACGGAAGGAAGGAAGAAACAAAAGAAAAAAAAAGAAAAGAAAAGAAAAATTTTAAAAGGTTGGATATGGTGGCTCACGCCTGTAGTCCCAGCACTTTGGGAGGCCAAGGCAGGTGAATTGCTTGAGCTCAGGAGTTCGAGAGCAGCCTGGGTGACATGATGAAGCCCCGTCTTTACAAAAAATACAAAAATTAGCCAGGTGTGGCGGTGCATGCCTGTATTCCCAGCTACTTGGGAGGCTGAAGCAGGAAAATTGCTTGAACCCGGGAGGCGGAGGTTGCAGTGAGCTGAGATCGTGCCACTGCACTCTAGCCTGGGCAACAAGAGTGAAACTCTGTCTCAAAAAAAAAATTTCCTTTTAGAGACAGGGTTTCACTGTGTTGTTCACTGAAACTTCAAACTCCTGGGCTCAGGCAATCCTCCTGCCTCAGCCTTCCGAGTTGCTGGTAGAGTCTGTGAGAAACATGGTGACTCGGTCAATACCCATGCCCCAGGCAGTTGTGGGGGACAGCCTGTATTCCAAGGTGGCACAGAAGTTTTCATCTATGAACATGGCCTCATCATCACCTGCGTCCTTAGCCTGTTCTTTAAAAAGCTGCCGCTGCTGCATAGCATCATTTAGATCAGTGTAGGCATTGCTTATTGCTTTCTTTATGACAAATAGCTTAAAGCGCTGGGTCAAACCTCTTTAGAGTGGTGCCATTTAGCCAAAGGGCTCATTATCTGGGGGTGATCACAGATGAATGTAGAATTGTTGCAAATCACTTCCAGGAACTCCCCCCACAAGCTTGTCAAGGAGCCTGGCTGTGGTCGTAGGTGGAGGGCACGCAATAGCATTTGCACACAGATATTATCAAGAATTTTGCCAAATGCTTCAGTTTCAAATAGGTTATTTTCTGGCAGCTTCACCCCCAGGGCTTTCTCAAGCTCTTCTATCATGCTGATTCTCCGGAAGGGTAGGGTGCAGTCAATATTGCAGGCTTATCCCTCTGGGACATCTGGGTAGTAGGTGACCTTGTAACTACCCGTATTATGCTTCACCATCCCTGGAACCATCTTCCCTGTGATTTCCATGAGATTGTGATAGTCTAGGCCACGTAGAACTCAGGGGTGCTGAACTCAGGATTTTACGTCAAATCAATTCCTTCATTCCAGAACTGGAATGCAATTTCATAAACCTGGTCAATGCCACCAACCACTAGCATCTTATGGTAGAGTTCTGGAGCAGTTCATGTGCAGCTTGTTGTGATAAGTGATGAAAGGCTTGGTCATAGCTCCCCTGGGATGACGTTCATTCATGGGAGTTTCAATCTCTAGGAATCCCAGCTCATCCAAGAAACTTTTTTTTTTTTTTTTGAGACAGAGTTTTGCTCTTGTTGCTCAGGCTGGAGTATAGTGGTGCAATCTTGGCTTACTGCAACCTCCACCTCCTGGGTTCAAGTTATTCTTCTGCTTCAGCCTCCTGAGTAGCTAGGATTATGGGCACCTGCCACCACGCCCATCTAATTTTTGTATTTTTAGTAGAGGTGGGGTTTTACCATGTTGTCCAGACTGGTCTCGAACTCCCGACCTCAGGTGATCTGCCTGCCTTGGCCTCCCAAAGTGCTGGGATTACAGGCGTGAGCCACTGCGCCTGGCCTAAGAAACTTACTATACATGTGATGATCTTACAGCAGATGATAAATTTCTGCCTCATTCATTCAGGATCAAGTCCAAGTATCTCTGACCATACCTTGTTTCCTTGTCTTTGAGGCCAAAGTGAAGATGAGGTAACATATGCAAGCAAGGCCACAGCAGTGTGATCTCATAGGGAATGAAGCTCAGCCCATCCTTCTTGGTTTTTCCCAGGATTCCCCTGAATTCCAATTAAGTTTCCCCAACGCAGTTTGTTATTAATATGAATAAATTATTCTTCCTGAAATTATAATTCCTGAAATTGGCCATGACTTGCAACTTGACCCCCTCTGCTCAAAGATCATAGAAGTTCATGGCCCGGCACTGTGGCTCACGCCTATAATCCCAGCACTTTGTGAGGCCAAGGCAGGCAGATCACCTGAGGTTGGGAGTCGAGATCAGCCTCACCAACATGGAGAAACCTCGTCTCTACTAAAAATACAAAATTAGCCAGGCGTGGTGGCGCACGCCTGTAATCCCAGCTACTAGGGAGGCTGAGGCAAGAGAATTGCTTAAACCTAGGGAGGAGGAGGTTGCAGTGAGCTGAGATTGTGCCATTGCATTCCAGCCTGGGCAACAAGAGTGAAATTCCATCTCAAAAAAAAAAAAAAAAGAAAAAAGATCATAGAAGCTCAGCTTTCCTCCAAAAGCTTTTTTGGCATGGATCCTATCTGCCATGTTTAAGGTGATATCAGTCAGGAGATCCCCAGTTTGCAGGTGACACTATTCTGGGATGAAGTCAGTGAGGGAGATGTCTACATGGATCTCGATGGGGTATGGGTCTTTCCCATTGACCTACCTGACTGCAAATCTTTTTTTTTTTTCTCAGACAGAGTCTCACTCTGTTGCCCAGGCTGGAGTGCAGTGGCTCAATCTCAGCTCACTGCAACCTCCACCTCCCAGATTCAAGCGATTCTCCTGCCTCAGCCTCCCAAGTAGCTGGAATTACAGGCATGTGCCACCATGCCCAGCTAATTTTTGTATTTTTAGTAAAGATGGGGTTTCATCATATTGGCCTCGAACCCCTAACTTCAAGTGATCTGCCTGCCTCAGCCTCCCAAAGTGCCAGGATTACAGGTGTGAACCACTGGGCCTGACCTTAGCTGTGGATCTTGTAGTACTGATTTGGGTCCAGGTTCTCCTCCTCAGGACCCACACCGTTGTCAGTGGTATGGTTGGTGGCAGCAGCAGTGACCTGGGCTTAGCTGTTTCTCACTGAGCTCTTACTGCTTGGCCGCCTTCTCTGCCACTTTCTTCTCGGCTTTCAGGTATCTCTTCAGCTTGTTCTTGCTCAGTTTTGACTCACCACCATCCACTTTAACCTTGGCTCCTTGTACTGCAGTCATCTTCCTGGAGGGCCTGACCCAAAAGTCTGTTTTTTTCTTTTTATTTATTTTTTTTTTTGAGATGAAGTCTCGCTCTGTTCCTCAGGCTGGAGTGCAGTGGCGCAATCTTGGTTCGCAGCAACTTCTGCCTCCAGGGTTCAAGCGATTCTCGTACCTCATCCTCCAGAGTAACCAGGACTACAGGCACCCACCACCATTCCCGGCTAAATATTCACATTTTTAGTAGGGACAGGGTTTTGTCATGTTGGCCAGGCTGGTCTCGAACTCTGGGCCTCAAGTGATCCTCCCGCACCAGCCTCCCAAAGTGCTGGAATATAGGCATGAGCCACTGCGCCTGACCCTGTTTTTTGTTTTTTTCATGTGGCCGTGTACTTAAGGAACCAGCCTTATTGTGTGGGTGAGAAAATTGAGCAGCTGGTCAGATGAGGGGTTCCTTCAATCCCTCCACTTTCAGCTGCTGCCTCTAGGAAAGGCCTCAAATTCCTTACCTCAGCCTTCTGGGATTACAGGCGCATGCCACCATGCCTGGCTAATTTTTTTATTTTTAGTAGAGACGGGAGTTTCTCCATGTTGGCCAGGCTGGTCTCAAACTCATGATCTTAAGTGATCTGCCCACCTCAGTCTCCCAAAGTGCTAGGATTACAGGCGTGAGCCACTGCGCCCAGCCTCAAATTCCTTACATCTATCCGGACATCCCTTCCTGATCACCCACTGGTGCTGGCCATTTGCTGGGGTGTGCAGTGAGGCGGCTGGATAAGTCTCCAGCTATCACATGTGCTGGCATAAGCACATGGGGGTGGAGGGTGGGCTCTGTAGGGGCCCCAGGATCCAGGAGCCAGTGCTAACCAAACATCTAGACAACATGTGTGATTTCACATTTAACCTCAAATTCAGACTTGCTGTCTCTTTTGCTTAACCTAGTCTGCTCATCCCCCAGGGCTATCAGACCTGTTTCTGCAAAAACACAGTGAAGTCACAGCACACCCTGCCCTGGAGCTCTCTAAGCTTCCTGTTTTTATGCAGAAAGCCTGCCCTCCTGTGAAGCTGACCATGTGAGATCTCACTGACTCTGCATCTGGGTGAATCTGAGAAGCTTAATTAAAAACAACAACACAAAACTTTTTTTTTTGAAACTGTATCTCACTCTGTGGCCTAGGCTAGAGTGCAGTGGTGCCGTCATGGCTCACTGCAGCCTCAAACTTCGGGGCTCAGGTGATCCCCTCACTTCAGCTTCCCGAGTAGCAGGGACTACAGGGTGGTGCCACCACACTCAGCTAATTTTTTTTTTTTTTTTTGGTAGAGATGGGATTTCACCATGTTGCCCAGGCTGGTCTCAAACTCCTGGTCTCAAGTGATCCTCCCACCTTAGCCTCCCACAGGTTGGGATTACAGGCATGAGCCACTGTGCCCAGACCAAAAAACTTTTTATAGGGAAAATTGCAAATACATGAGAGAGGAGAGAGAAAAGTGTATTAAATCCCATATAGCCATCACCTAGTTTCAAAGATTATCAACTGATGCCTTATTTCATTTATACTCTCACTCACCCCTTTCTACAGATTATTTTAAAGCAAATCATAGACATCTATTTCATCCATTTTTAAGTATGCCTTTCTAAAAGGTAAGGGCTCTTTTTAGGCTGGGCACGTGGCTCTTGCCTGAAATCACAGCACTTTGGAAGGTTGAGGTGAGTGGATCACCTGAGGTTAAGAGTTGGAGACCAGCCTGGCCATCATAGCGAACCCCATCTCTGCTAAAAATACAAAAATTAGCCGGGTGTCGTGGAGGGCGCCTATAATCCCAGCTACTCAGGAGTCTGAGACAGGAGAACTGCTCGAACCCAGGAGGCAGAGATTGCAGAGAGCTGAGTTCGTGCCACTGCACTCCAGCCTGGGCGACAAGAGAAAGACTCTGTCTCTAAATAAATAAATAAATGGTAATGGCTCTTTTTAAAAGACAACTATAAGCCAGGTGCACTGGGCCATTCCTGTAGTCCTAGTTATTTGGGAGGCTGAAACAGGTGGATTGCTTGAGCCAAGGAGTTTGAGGCCAGCCTGGGCAACATACTAAAACCCTGTTTCCGAAAAATAAAATAAAATAAATATATAAATAAATGGCAATTACCATACCATTATGACCCTTATAAAAGTTAACAGTACTTTTCTTTTAAAATTTGTAGAGACAGGGTCTTTTTTTTTTTTTTTTTTTTTTTGAGACAGAGTCTCCCTCTGTTGCCCAGGCTGGAGCGCAGTGGGGTGATCTCGGCTCACTGCAAGCTCCGCCTCCTGGGTTCACACCATTCTCCTGCCTCAGCCTTCCGAGTAAGTGGGACTACAGGCGCCTGTCACCATGCCCAGCTAATTTTTTTGTATTTTCAGTAGAGACGGGGTTTCACCATGTTAGTCAGGATGGTCTCGATCTCCTAACCTCGTGATCCGCCCGCCTCGGCCTCCCAAAGTGCTGAGATCAGGCGTGAGCCACCACGCCTGGCCAATTTTTGTATTTTTAGTAAGATGGGGTTTCATTGTGCTGGCCAGGCTGGTCTCAAACTCCTGACCTCAGGTGATCCACTGCCTCAGCCTACCAAAGTGCAGGGATTACAGGAGTGAGCCACTGTGCCTGGCCAAGACCCCATCTAAGAAAGACAGAGAGAGAGAAAAGAGGAAGAAGAGGAAGAAGAAGGAGGAGAAGGAGAAGAAAGAAGAAAGAAGAAGGAAGAAGAAGAGAAAGAAAGAAGCTGGGCATGGTGGCTCACACCTGTAATCCCAGGACTTTGGGAAGCCAACGTGGGCAGATCTTGAGGTCAGGATCGAGACCATCCTGGCCAACATGGTGAAACCCCGTCTCTACTAAAAATACAAAAATTAGCTGGGCGTGGTGGCAGGCGCCTGTAGTCCCAGCTACCGGGGAGGCCGAGGCAGGAGAATGGCGTGAACCCGGGAGGTGGAGCTTGCAGTGAGCCGAGATAGTGCCACTGCACTCCAGCCTGGGTGACAGAGCGAGACTCCATCCAAAAAAAAAAAAAAAAAAAAAAAGAAAGAAAGATGATCAAGTCAAACATTGTTATGGAAAAATAATTTTTTAATCTTTTTTTGTTTAATTGAGCAGTAGGGACCTCACTGGGGCCATAATGGGCAGGAAATGAAGGAACACGTGAGCTTCAGGAGGATGTTGCTCAACTTCCTCCTTATTGTTCTTGCTGTAGGTGGCAGGTCTCCCCAGGTCTCTTTCTTCTACCTCCTGAGATGCCAAGCAGGAGGCTTTCTCCTGCTGTGACTAGCCATGGGCTGCTGCTTCCAGTTTCAGCAAGTCCTGGCCCTCCTGGTTTGTGCTGGTAGTTGCTGGCAGTGACTCAAAGCAAAAGCCCATCTGGTAGACCAGGCCCTTACTGGGCTATGCTGCACTCCCTCTCTGCACTTGGCTCCGCGGCTAGCAGAGTGCAGACTATTTCTTTCTTCTGCCCAAAAAGGGACTCTGGAGAGTTGAGTAGAGGAACATCAGGTTTTCTTCCAGGCCGGCTTCAGCCTTGGGATGTTCAAAGCAAGCTCTCATTTTAAACCACAGTTTCTGAGGCTCCTTGCCCATGGGTAGTTAGCATGGAAGGGGGCTTCTGGATGAGGAAGGGGCTTCTGGATGAGGAAGGCTTAGGTAGAATGACTCAGGCTCTATCTGCAGTGGTGGGCAGGGGAGGTCACCACAGAAGAGGCATTAGCTGTCTTAGACAGCTAAACATTTGTCGTTTCTCCCAAATGGCTCAGCCAGCAAGCTTCTGTGGGGTCAGTCTCCTGCCACTATGCTCCAAGCACTGAATTTTGGGGCTAGAGCAACCCAGGTCTTTATCTGACTCTGTCTTAGCTTGACGTCTCTTGGGAGCACGGCTAGGGGCTGGCTTCTCTGCTTCAGCCTTTGTTGGGGTGCCCAAAGGAGCATCCCCATGGGCCCGGTAGCCACCAACCAGGCAGTACGTCTCCCCATGCCAGCCTACCTGAGTTTCTCCACACCCTCGGTAGAGAACATGGTAGTGCCCAGGTGTGGGAGGAGAAGTGGCAGTCACTGCAGCTGGAAAGAAAACCAGAATTAGTCACTTTTACCTTATACATTGTGCTGCTACGGCCTCCCCTCTCTTGTGACTCTTCCTGAGAAGTCTTTTCATCTTCTTTGCATCCCAGACACAGCCTTGGACTATCACCTCTATGTGTCCCTAAGACAGGATGCTGGCTGTGAAAACAGTTATGTGGAGCCTGTGTCAGCAGCAGGAGACCAGGAGATCTTCCTCATCCCTTCCATGACCAAAAAATACATTTCTTAAGGTCTCACATCTCAGGCTTTAATGGAAGTTATTTTCAAGTTTTGTAAAAAATGATCTACTATCAGCCAGGTGGGGTGGTTCACGCTGGTAATCTCAGCACTTTGGGAAGCTGAGGAGGGAGGATCACTTGAGTCCAGGAGTACCAGCCTGGCCAACATGGTGAAACCCCGTCTCTACTAAAAATACAAAAAATTAGTCAGGCACGGTGGCACGCACCTGTAGTCCCAGCTGCTTGGGAGGCTGAGGCAGGAGAATCACTTGAACCTGGGAGGCAGAGGTTTCAGTGAGCCAAGATCGCACCACTGCATTCCAGCCTGGGTGACAGAGCGAGACTAAAATAAAAACATCTAATACAAATTGGTGGGCCAGGCACAGTGCCTCACGCCCGTAATCCTAGCATTTTGGGAGGCTGAGGTGGGCTGATCACTTGAGCTCAGGAGTTCAAGACCAGCCTAGGCAACATGGCGAAACCCTGTCACTACTAAAAATAGAAAAAATTAGCTGGGTGTGGTGGCGCGTGCCTGTAGTCCTAGCTTCTAGTGAGACTGAGTTGGGAGAATCCCCTGAGCCCAGGAAGTTGAGGTTGCAGTGGGCTGTGATTATGCCAGTGCACTCCAATCTGGACGACAGAGAACCTGTCTCAAAAAAAAAAAAAAAAAAAAAAAATTCAGACCAGCCCCAGCAACATAGCAAGACCCCGTCTCAATTAAAAAAAAAAAAAAAAAAGTTGAAAACCTTTCTGAACACCTGCTCAGATGACATTTCACTTGCCTTTAGCAGTGAGCAGGAACACTGTGGATCCCTGAGTGGCCATGCCCTCGATATTACTTATGGCTGGGAAAGCTCTGAGGTGTGGTGGGCCAGCCCAAAAGGAACGTTTCAGCCAGGTGAAGCTGTGGGTACAGCAACGCCTCCTGTATAGATGCCCCTTTTATGCCTACCTGCTGCGCTGCCCTCCCAGGGGACAGAGGACATGTTAGAGAGAATATAGAGGATCCGGTCAGACATTCTCTCTCAGCCAACCAAACAGATTGGTATCTCACAGAGAAATGGTAGGGAGGTTTCCCTAGGACGCAGGTGTGTAGTCACGCTGCCATGGAAACTTTGAAAGCTTGTGAGGTCATCACTACCCTGTGAAGTCACATAAGGAATCTGTGACCTAAGGGGCAGGCTTCGGGCCTTCAGGGTTTTGTGGAGGAAAGCAGGGCAGAGATAGAGAAGAATCCTGTCTGGGCCCTCCAATCCAGCCCTCCCTACAAATGCCTAGTAGCCACTCTGTGGGGCACATCTGTCAGCTGGTACAAGCCCCAATGACCACAGGAGGGCAAGAGTAACCTAAATTCTGAGATGAGCTGGAGAGGCAAGATTAATCTAAGAGATAGGTAGCCACGCACTGGTGCTAAGCAATCAACAGCAGGAGGGGCAGAGATTGGGATGGACAAAGGGATCATGGAAGGCTCCTTCAAGCTGGACTTGAAGGACAAGTGAGATCTGGACACAGGCAAAGTGTAACTGCCCAACGGGTTCCCCTTGCCACTGCCTAGACAAAGCTGATTTATCAAGACAGGGAAATTGCAATAGAGAAAGAGTAATTCACGCAGAGCTAGCTGTGCGGGAGACTGGAGTTTTATTATTACTCAAATCAGTCTCCCTAAGCATTCAGGGATCAGAGTTTTTAAAGATAATTTGGTGGGTGGTGGGCAGTGAGTCCGGAAAGCTGATTGGTTGGGTCAGAGATGAAATCATAGGGAGTTGGCTTGGGCTTGGCAGCTCATGCTTGTAATCCCAGCACTCTGGGAGGCTGACCAGCCTGGCCAACATGGCGAAACCCCTAAAAAAACAAAAATTAGGCTGGACCTGGTGGCTCATGCCTGTAATCCCAGCACTTTTGGAGGCCAAGGTGGGCGGATCACGAGGTCAAGAGATTGAGACCATCCTGGCCAATATGGTGAAACCCTGTCTCTACTAAATACAAAAATTAGCTGGGTGTGGTGGCATGTGCCTGTAGTCCCAGCTACTTGGGAGGCTGAGGCAGGAGAATCCTGAACCCGGGAGGTGTGGGTTGCAGTGAGCTGAGATCCAGCCATTGCATTCCAGCCTAGTGACAGAGCGAGACTCTGTCTCAAAAACAACAACAACAACAACAACAACAACAACAACAACAACAACAAAAACAAAAGCAAAAGTTAGCCGGGCATGGTGGCGCTGTCTGTAATCCCAGCTAGCTACTTGGGAGGCTGAAGCACTGAAACCCAGGAGGCAGAGATTGCAGTGAGCCAAGATCATGCCACTGCACTCCAGCCTAGGCAACAGAGTGAGACTCCATCTCAAAGGAAAAAAAAAAAAAGAAATCATAGGTAGTCGAAGGTATCCTCTTGCCCTGAGTCAGTTCCTGGGTGGGGGAGCCACGAGATTGATCTGGGTGGTGTCAGGTGATCCATCAAGTACAAGGTCTTTTTTATTTTATTTATATTTTTTGAGATAGAGTCTCACTCTGTTGCCCAGGCTGGAGTACAGTGGTGCAATGATCTTGACTCACCGCAACCTCCCCCTCAAGGGATTCTCGTGTCTCAGCCTCCTGAGAAGCTGGGACTACAGGCGCCCGCCACCATGCCCAGCTAATTTTTGTATTGTTAGTAGAGACAGGGTTTTGCCATGTTGGCCAGGCTGCTTTCAAACTCCCCCGTCCTCAAGGGATCCGCCCGCCTTGGCCTTCCAAAGTGTTGGGATTACAGGCGTGAGCCACTGCGCCCAGCTAATCAAGTGTAGGGTCTGCAAAATATCTCAAGCACTGATACTATGTCATATATATATAACATATATATGACACGTATGTATATATGTATACACACACACACACACACACATATATATCTATATATATATTTTTGAGACAGATGCCTCGGCCTCCCAAAGTTCTGAGATTACAGGCATGAGCCACCACACCCGGCCTAGGTATATAATTTTAAAAAATTAAAAAATTAACAAATACAGAACACTTCATGGATTTGCATGTCATCCTTGCACAAGGGGCCATGCTCATCTTCTCTGTATAGTTCCAATTTTAGTATACGTGTTGCTGAAGCGAGCATGATCTTAGGTTTTATATAGTGATGTTATCCCCAAGAGCAATTTGGGGAATGGTTAGAATCTTGTAGCCTCGGCCGGGCACAGTGGCTCACACCTGTAATCCCAGCACTTTGGGAGGCTGAGATGGGTGGATCACTTGAGGACAAGAGTTCAAGACCAGCCTGGATAACATGGTGAAACCCGTCTCTACTAAAAATACAAAAAATTAGCTGGGCATGGTGGTGGGTGCCTGTAATCCCAGCTACCCAGGAGGCTGAGGCAGGAGAGTTGCTTGAACCCGGGAGGCGGAGGTTGCAGTGAGTCAAGATAGTGCCTCTGCACTCCAGCCTGGGCAACAAGAGTGAGACTCCATCTCAAAAAAAAAAAAAAAAAGAATCTTGTAGCCTCTAGCTGCATGACTGCTAAACCATAATTTCTAATCTTTTGGCTGATTTTGTTAGTCCTACAAAGGCAGTCTAGTTCCCAGGCATGAAGGGGGTTTCTTTTGGGAAAGGGCTGTTATCTTCTTTGTTTTAAACTTTAAACTATATACTATAAACTAAGTTCCTCCCAAAGTTAGTTTAGCCTATGCCCAGGAACGAACAAGGACAGCTTCTAACAGAGGTTAGAAGCACGATGGAGCTGGTTAGGTCAAATTTCTTTCACTGTCTCGGTTGTAATTTTGCAATGGCGGTTTCAAGAGGAGAGGGAATATGTTCCAATTAAGAAGACTGAAAACATACAGGCTCTTCTTGACTTTGTTCTGCCCCAAATGTAAATTCATAGCACCCTCACATTTCTACCACCTTAAGATTCAAGAATGCCAAGAGGTTAGGGGTCCATCCAAGGTCATACAGGTAGCAGAGAGGCATTCTGATCAGCAGGGCTTCATTTGGGGCTCCAGATTTATAGCTGTTAAGAATGTGAGGACAAGCTCATCACATTTAAAGGTCATGTACACTGGGAGGTATGTTAAATGTGCCCCAAGGCAAAATGAGGCTCCCAAATGACTGTATGAAGTGCGAATGATGGTTCTATTTTTAAAATTTATTCTTTTTTCAGAAACAGCGTCTCACTTTGTCATCCAGGCTAGAATACAGTGGCACCATCATAGCTTACTGTAACCTGGAACTCCTGGCCTCAAGTGATCCTCTTGCCTTGGCCTCCCAAAGTGCTGGGATTATAGGAGTGAGATGTCACATCTACAGATGAACCTATTTTGACATGAAATTCAAACAAATTCATGACAAGATAAGAATCCCAAGTGACTGGCCAGGCGCCTTGGCTCATGTCTGTAATCCCAGCACTTTGGGAGGCTGAGGCAGGCGGGTCACTTGAGGCCAGGAGTTCACAACCAGCCTGGCCAACATGGTAAAACCCTGTCTCTACTAAAAATATAAAAACTAGCCGGGCATGGTGGTGTGCACCTCTAATCCTAGCTACTCAGGAGGCTGAGGCCCGAGAATTGCTTGAACCTGGGAGGCAGAGGTTGCAGTGAGCTGAGATTGTGCCACTGCACTCCAGCCTGGGTGACAGAGTTAAGACTCTGTTTCAAAAAAAAAAAAAAAGATAACAATACAAAATCATAACCTTATCATGACACTGCCTTCTCTTTAAATAGGCGAACAATGACAATCTTATCACTATGAAAGGATGAGGTTTAGCCCCCAGCAGCAGCCCAGGTCAGCACTGTGAAGAGGTACCAAAAGGTCATTTGGGCCAGGCGTGGCGGTTCACGCCTGTAATCCTAGCACTTTGGCAGGTGGAGGCAGGAGTATCTCTTGAGCCCAGGAATTTGAGACCAGCCTGGGTAACATAGCTAGACCTTGTGTCTATTTTTTTTATATTTAAAAAAAGGCGATTTGGTCCTACTCAAAGGAAAGGCAACTCTGCCCTTAGCCTGATCGGGACCACACTAGGAGCAGCCTTTGGTTCAGTGTGGCCAAGAACTTCCTACCAAAGAGAGATGACCTATAGGAGAGGTCTCCCTATTACTGGCCTTGAAAAAGCAAACATGGGACATTTATTTAGTGGGGTTACTGCAGAGGGGATATGCCCAGGAGGTAGAGACGGCCCGATCTTTGGAGACTGGGTCACCCTGGTTGAGAATCATAGCACCTTCTCTCATAAGTTGCTTTAGTGTGGTGCTAACTGATGGCCTGCAGGGAGTGATAGGAGGTAAAATACCAAGGGGACGGTTCCTAGGAAGTTTGTTCTGGCAGGAGGGCTAGCATGAGATCACTAAGATTCTCCAAGGCTCTGGAGAGAATACTTGCCCGGAAGCATCCCTCTGGTCTTGTGGGGGTACAAAGCCTTAGAGGAATTTGCTGGGACTCTGGGAAAAGGAGTACAGCATAGACAAATGGTTTATCAATTTGGGAGAGCCCAAGTATCACCTGGGGGAGTTTACAAAGAGTATTCTCAGGTCAAACTTTAGAGAGCTTAATCCCATCTGGAGTGGGGCTCAGGATTCTGTTCTTTTTTATTTTTTTTGAGACAGGATATCAGCTCTGTCACCCAGGCTGGAGTGCAGAAGTGCAATTTTGGCTCACTGAAACCTTCGCCTCCAGAGTTCAAGCCATTCTTGTGCCTCAGCCTCCCAAGTATTTGGGATTACAGGCGTGCACCACCACATTCAGCTAATTTTTTTGTATGTTTAGTAGAGATGGGGTTTCGCCATGTTTGCCAGGCTGGTCTTAAACTCCTGACCTCAGGTGATCCTCCCACCTCAGCCTCCTAAAGTGCTGGGATTACAGGCGTGAGCCACCACACCTGGCTCTGTTTTTTTTTTTTTTGAGATGGAGTCTTGCTCTGTCCCCCAGGCTGGAGTGTAGCCTTATGATCTTGGCTCACTGCAACCTCCCAGGTTCAAGTGATTCTCCTGCCTCAGCCTCCCGAGTAGCTGGGACTACAGGCGCGTGCCACCACGCCGGGTTAATTTTTGTAATTTTTTTGTATCTATATATATATATAAAGAAAATGCTGTATGGTTATTGTTCCAGTTTTGTAAAACAGTTTAATCATCTCTCCTCTTTCTCGGCCACCGAGTTGGGATAGAAGGCAGAGCCTGAAAACGAACAAGCAAAACTTCTCTGTTAGTCTACCCTTTACTTTTCTGCCAGTACCTTCCAGAGAGATTTGGCCAAGATGCCCGTTTGTGTTGGGCATTGTTAGTGAGTAACTCTGTCTACTGCTAGTCACATTTCCTTTCCCTGGGGGCTTAATGGATACCTTTTTGGGGGCAGGAAATAAAAACTAAATGTTTATGAATTAAAACATCAACTGAAAGAGCCTTTGTCCTAGATGTGGCGGTTTGGGGTATGAATCCTCAGAAACTACTGAATTCCGCCCCAGTGCTAACTATTCTTAAGGGAGGCACATAAAAATATCATTTATTGTTAGAAATCATGTTATGATACAAAGTCAAAATCCACTTGTGTCTTGCGAAAGACTACAGAAAGCCATGCTCAGCAGCTTCTTCTCCAATGCTGGCCAGCAGCTTACCTTTCCAAGTCACAAAGCAGTTCATCCCACCCTCAAGGAGCTGACAGGGCAGCCCAGAGCCTCCCACTGACAAGTGTGGTCACCCACCCAAGATACTGGGAAAGATCTCTGTTCTAGCATCACATTTTAATCAAATTTGTCAAAATCAGGCTGCTGCGGCAAAGGCTCTTTCACCGAGGATGCTAGTCCTGGAAGACTTCTCCTTCGGCGAGCCGCCAGCTCAATCTTCTGAACCAGGCTCACATCCCAGGGATGGGTCACAAAACTGATGACGGTGCCTGGAACCTCGCTCCCCACACGGCCCACTCTCCCTGCTCTGTGGATGTAATCTTGCAGCGTTGGGGGGAAATCGTAATTGATAACCAGCTCCACACCAGTGCTGTCCAGGCCCCGAGAGGCTATGTCTGTGCAGAGAAGTATGTCTCGGGAGCTCTTCTGGAAGGACTGGAAGATTCCTACTCTCATCAAGGCTGGCATTTGCCCCTGCAACCTTAGGTGTTGGATTTTGTGGTCATCCAGAATATATCCCAGCCAGTTCACAGTGCTGGAGCTATTACAGAACACCAGAACAGTTCCTGAGGGGCCAGTCCTTTCTGCTCTGTCATGATGCTTGAGGATGTGCACCAGCTCGGCCACCTTATCTGCTCCCTTCAGTCTCAGAAATGTCTGTTTCACATGGGGCATGATACAGTGGAGCTTGGAGCTGGTGATGGTGGTGACAGCATCTGGGCTGGCGACTTTATTCAGCAACTGGCCTACACCTTCGGGAAATGTGGCTCCTACCAGCACTAACTGAGCTTTGGGATTGAAAGGGTCTTCCAAGTCAGCTGGGCCTTCTGCTATGTGGCTCTTCTCTAAGATGTAGTCCACCAGTTCCAGGAAGCTTTCATCCAGCAGTGTGTCTGCCTCATCCAACACCAAGAAGGAGAGTTGCTCCAGACTGATCAGTCGACTTTTCAGGGCCTTCCACAGAGCCCCTGGAGTGGCCACAAGCACATCTGCTGAAGGTTGTCTGGACAGTTGCAGCCTGATCCTACGCATGCCGTGGCCTCCCTCCAGGTCCCGCACCAGCAGGCCCAAGGAGCGGCCCAAGGGTTGGGCCACAGCCCGCACCTGTTGGGCCAATTCTCGGGAAGGAACAAGGACCAGGCCTCGGGGCGCGGGGATACGAAGGGAGTCCAGGCTTGGCTGGCCCAAGAGCCGTTGAAGCAGCGGCAGGAGGTAGCTGAGAGTCTTGCCACTGCCGGTTTCTGCGGCGCAAAGGACGTGGCGGCCGCGAAGTAGTGGGGGGATGGTGCTAGACTGCACGGTTGTGGGCTGAACGACTTCAGGCGCAGCCTCCTGTAGTGCGTGCAGCACACGGGGCTCCAGGCCCAGGTCAGCAAAGCTGCCCTTAGACGACAGCTTTCGCACCGCTGGCGCCTCCTGTTGCGCGCGCTCGATGGAGAAGTGGTCCCGACGCGCGCGTCGACTCTTCCAGCCTTGAGAGGCTAGCGGCGCGCGCTCCCAACGGCCCAGTGTGAGGCGCGCCGGCTGGTTCAACTCCGGCCGCCGCGCCGAAACCAGCAGCGGTCCGGGTCGAACCAGCACCGGCCTCGGGAGGTTCCGACGCCTGCTCTGCCGCTGTTCCAACTGCCGCTGTAGAGCCACTGGGATGCGCACCACCGGCAGGGGTTCGTCGGGACTGCGGACCGTGAGGCCTCGTCGGGGCGTCAGGAGCAACCGAGCCACGACAGAAAAGAGCCGCACCGGCCGCGTTAGAGCCATGTTTCCCTTAGTGCAGGAGAAGCGCACATCAGTGACGTCACGGACGCGCCGCGGCCTCGCATACGGTGGCTGGCGAGGCTCAGTACGGTGTGTAGCGCTGGAGCACCGTGAGGAAGAAGCGAGGTTCTCTTTAAGAGTTCAGCTGCGAGGTCTGTAGCTCCGAATAGGGGATGGCGACATCCAGACCCGGCCAGCCTTGGGGAAGGGCGCGTCGTGGAGGCAGGACTGGAGGCTGGCGATACGAGGCGGCACTGGGGCCTTGACCCAATGGACCATGAGGGCGGAGGGCTTCTGGCGATTGGTTACCTGGTTCCTGGGATTCTCTTTAGTTGTTCCTTATTGCCCTGAGAGAGCTTGTCCCGTGCTGGTCTCCGAGGTTGCAGCTGTTTTCCCAGATGTGTTCCGTGCGCAGGGTCTGGTAATCCATGTTTATTGAGAGTTTGAATGAATGATCAGACCTAGGGGCCGAGTCAGGGGTCTGAAGTGATAGATCTGGGCTCAACCCCTTACCCTCTCTGTCTGTGAGCCCAGAGTGCAAGCTGATGGCTTTCAGCTTCTTCTCTCTCTCAAGTGGGAGATAAGGTGTTCAGGCTTTATTTCAAGTTGGGTCATTTCTTCTTCACAGTTATTTTCTTTCCTTTTTAGCCAAGGTTCACTCTCTACTCCCTCGTCACTCGTCCCAACTTCTCATCCTGAACCCACCCCTCTTGCCGCCCGCTCAGCTCCACTGGCTTCCCCGTCAGAAACCTGAATTACCTGAATAGTAGTAAGAAGGGTGCTGCGACCCTACAAAGTGATCAAGTACGTGGCTTATCATGTAGCCCTGGTCAGGCAGAATATTTTACCTAAATTCAGATATTCGGGTTGTAAAAACAAGAACTATATGAGTCACTCTTTTTTTTTTTTTCTGAGACACAGTCTTGTTCTGTCACCCAGACTGGAGTGCAGTGGCGCAATCTCGGCTCACTGCAACCTCCACCTCCTGGGTTCAAGTGATTCTCCTGCCTCTGCCTCCCGAGTAGCTGAGACTACAGGCGCATACCACCCACGCCCGGCTAATTTTTTCTGTTTTTAGTAGAGACAGGGTTTCACTATGTAGGCCTGGCTGGTCTTGAACTCCTGGCCTCAAGCGATCCTCCCACCTCGGCCTCCCAAAGTGATGGGATTACAAGCGTGAGCCACCATGCCCAACAGATACTTCTTGAACAGATCTGGAAAATGGGTGTCAGATCTTTTCTGTAGTTTGCAGTGCCTGGGGTGGGAGATAAGGTAAATATTTATGGATTAACTCTCTGGGAGGTTTGTAACATCTGGAGAAAACGTTTTAGTTTCATCAAATACCACTGAAAAGATAAAAACTTTGCTTTTTTGGGAATAGTATGAGGAAAAACTTTCACAATTTTAAGTACACTCTACCCTTGTGCTACACAATTAGACTTTCTGGAGAGTTACCAGATAAATCAGAGGAAGAGAGGCTTTTTTTCTCCACAAGAAAACATCTGGAAGTAGGAAGAGAAAGTTTTGAGTAGTGATGGGTGAATGAACAATCATTGGATAGGGTAGTGGTTCTAAAACAAGGGTGATTTTGCCCTTTCCCTCCCACCATATTTGACAATGGCTGGATACTTTTTTTTTTTGAGACAGTCTCACTCTGTTGCCCAGGCTGGAGTGCAGTGGTGCGATCTCAGCTCACTGCAGCCTCTGCCTTCTGGGTTCAAGGGATTCTCCTGCATCAGCCATCTGAGTAGCTGGGATTACAGGCGTGTGCTACCACGCCCAGCTAATTTTTGTATTTTTAATAGAGACAGGGTTTCACTATGTTGCGCAGGCTGGTCTCAAACTCCTGACCTCATGATTTGCCCACCTTGGTCTCCCAAAGTGCTGAGATTACAGGTGTGAGCTGCTGTCCCCGGCCCAATTCTATGCTACTTTTATGATTCTTTCCAAACTCAGGGCTCCTCCTTATCCAAATAGTTCCTTGGGGCCAGGCTTATGCCTGTAATCCCAGCTACTCGGGAGGCTGAGGCAGGATAATCGTTTGAACCCAGGAGGTGGAGGTTGTTGCAGTGAGCCGAGATCGCACCATTGCACTCCAGCCTGGGCGACAGGGCGAGACTCTGTCTCAAAAAAAAAAAAAAAGGTCCCTTGGATGTTTGTCCCAACAGGTTTCATCCATTTCCATGTGCCACTGTTTTTCAGATATCAAACAAAGAATTACTCTGTACAAAGCCAGAACAAATATATCAAAGTAATCCTGAAGTATCAGAACAAAATAATAGGTATGTATATGCATTTGGGTTTTTGGGTTTTGTTCAAATACCCAGGGCAGGGTAGCTGGTTAATATATAGTTGTTTTCTCATTATGCTTGAGTCCTTACAATACGATTACCTCAAAATTTCACAGGAGTTAGAGCTTGCCTAAGCCTGTGTGTGCCCATGGCCACTAATTTCTTCTTGTCACATCACTAGACACTGCCTACCTTTTTTCCTCCTCACTCACAGAAGACAGTGATTAACTTCTAATTGTTTTCTTGAGATATTTTTATAAGTAGTGCTTTAGAAATAGGAAAGGTGTCCTTATTGCGAAAAAAATCTAAGCTCCTGAGATCAGGAGCTTGGTGTGTTCCTTGGATCTCAGTTAATAATGGTATATTTATTCATTCATTCATTCATTCAATCATTCATTCAACTAATACTTCCTGAGCACAATGCATGTGCCAGGCATTGAGAGTGAGCAAAACAGCCAAAATCCCTGCCCTTGTGGAGTTTACATTCTGATTTAATTGATTTGGGGTAAGGCCTAGACAGGGTCTTGCTCTGTCACCCAGGCTAGACTTCAGTGGCGCAATCTCGACTCACTGTAACCTCTGCCTCCCAGGTTCAAGTGATTCTTCTGCCTCAGCCACCCCAGTAGGTGGGATTACAGGCACGTGCTACCACACCCGGCTAATTTCTGTATTTTTAGTAGAGACGAGGTTTTGCCATGTTGACCAGGCTGAGCTCGAACTCCTGACCTCAGTTAATCCACCTGCCTCGGCCTCCCAAAGTGCTGGGATTACAGATGTGAGCCATTGTGCCCAGCCGAGAAATTGGTATTTTTAAAAACCTCTCCAGATGTAACTAGGCTTGAGAATCACAGTTATAAATGAAGCACTTTGGGAATTGCAAAGCATTACAACAATAAAAAGTGCTGTTGGTATTCCTTTATTGTTCCTCCATTTTCCCACCTGTAGCAGGACTGTGTGCAGGTAATCATATTTTCAGTCATTGTCACTATAGTATTCCTGGACCCTTTGACCTTCCTTCTCATCCAGCTCCCTACCTGCTCTTTGTCTTTTACCCTCTGGTCTACCTTCTGTTTCCCGAGTGATGTTATTAAAGCACGGCTAGGCTGGGTGCGGTGGCTCACGCCTGTAATCCCAGCACTTTGAGAGGCCAAGGTGGGCAGATCATGAGGTCAGGAGTTCAAGACCAGTCTGGCAAACGTGGTGAAACCCCGTCTCTACAAAAATACAAAAATTAGCTGGGTATGGTGGCAGGCGCCTGTAATCCCAGCTACTCAGGAGGCTGAGGTGGAAGAATCGCTTGAACTCAGGAGGCTGAGGTGGAAGAATCGCTTGAACTCGGGAGGTGGAGTTTTCAGTGAGCTGAGATTGTGCCATTGCACTCCAGCCTGGGTGATAGAGCAAGAGTCTATCTAAAAAAAAAAAAAAAGCACAGCTATGGCCATGTTACCCTTTGACTCAAAAGCCATTCATGAATCCCTATTGCCTGCAGATTATTTCCTAATCAGTATCCAGAATTGGGCTCAACCTCTTCTCCTGTTGCTTCCTTATCTGAATTTTGTTCACTCAAGTGATGGCTTCATGCAAGTTGGCCAAAGGGCTTGTAGTCCTTTACTGGGTAAGCCAGAGATTGGAGTAGTCATTCGTCTCCTCTAAAACCAAACTTGAGTGAGAACAAAGCACTTTAAATGCACTTTGGCTGGGATAGAGTTCTTCTGTGACTGAAGCATGGACTGAATCATAGCTCTTGTTGCACTTGGTCCATTAACTTCTTGTTTTGTTTTTTTTTGGGAGATGGAATTTTGCTCTTGTTGCCCAGGCTAGAGTACAGTGGCACGATCTCAGCTCACTGTGACCTCCGCCTCCTAGGTTCAAGTGATTCTCTTTCCTCAGCCTCCCGAGTAGCTGGGATTACAGGCATGCGCCATCACACCCGGCTAATTTTGTATTTTTAGTAGAGACGGGGTTTCTCCATGTTGGTCAGGCTGGTCTGGTCTCGAATTCCCGACCTCAGGTAATCCGCCTGCCTTGGCTTCCCAAAGTGCTGGGATTATAGGCGTGAGCTACCTCACCCAGCTGCCATTAACTTCTTTTTACAGCAAACACTAAGCATCTACCATATGCCAGATTGTATACTCTCTGGTGAGGAGCTGGTGATGGACAAGCCACAGTGCCTATTTTCACCTTACAGTGAAGAAGGCACATTGACAGATAGTTGCTCTTCTATTAATAGTTGCCAGGATAGCTCCATGCCAGGACAGGAGTGAGCTCAGAGGTGCCTTTACCCTGTTTTGGGAAATGTTGGTCAGAGAAGGCTTCCAGGAGGGGATGATGAGGTTCTAAAAGTCTACAGGGAGTCAGCCAGGTGGAAGAATAGGGACGTGGCCCCTGGGCAGGGGCAGCTTGTTCAGAGACCCCATGCTGAGAGAGAGCAGGCCAGGCTGGGGAACCAGAAATATTTCAGAATAGCTGAAGCTTAGCATGGGGGAGGTCTGAGGGCAGGAGGCAAGTGATGAAAGAGGCTTCTGTGGAAGGTGGAGACCAGAACTTATATTTACTTTGTTAAAGAGTGTAGACTTAGGCCGGGAGCGGTGGCTCATGCTTGTAATCCCAGCACTTTGGGAGGCCGAGGCGGGCGGATCATGAGGTCAGGAGATCGAGACCACGGTGAAACCCCGTCTCTACTAAAAATACAAAAAGTTAGCCGGGCGTGGTGGCGGGCGCCTGTAGTCCCAGCTACTCGGAGAGGCTGAGGCAGGAGAATGGCGTGAACCCGGGAGGCGGAGCTTGCAGTGAGCTGAGATCGCGCCACCGCACTCCAGCCTGGGTGACAGAGCGAGACTCCGTCTCAAAAAAAAAAAAAAAAAAGAGTGTAGACTTAATTTTACAGGCAGTAGGCAAGGCATCCAGAAATGGAACTGTCATGTTTTGCGTATCATATCTTTGCGTTTGGAAAGAGCCCTTTGGCTGGAAGGAGCATGGATTGGAAGTGATAAGCCTGGAAGCAGAGAGACTGGTTTGGAGACTGTTGTCATGGTTCAGTTGATAGAAGATGGCAGTTGTAGAGCTGAGAAGCTCTTTGAGGTTAAGAGCTTAGTGCTTTCCATGTCTTTACACCTCACACACTGCCTTGATCTTAAAAGAGCTAGCAGATGTTTGTCGATATAACAACATAATAATAGACGTTAGAGGCCAGGCGCAGTGGTTCACACCTGTAATCCCAGCACTTTGGGAGACTGAGGCGGGTGAATCACAAAGTCAGGAGTTTGAGACCAGCCTGGCCAACATGGTGAAACCCCATCTCTACTAAAAAAAAAATACAAAAAATTATCTGGGTGTGGTGGTGGGCACCTGTAATCCCAGCTACTCAAGAGGCTGAGGCAAGAGAATTGCTTGAACCTGGGAGGCGGAGGTTGCAGTGAGCCGAGATCACGCCACTGCACTCCAGCCTGGGAGACAGTACGAGACTCCGTCTCAAAAAAAAAAAAAAAAAAAAAAAAAAAAAAAAAAAAAAAAAAAAAAAAAAAAAAAAAATAGAGTGCTGAAACCATGAAAGCATGATGATGAGAGTGGCTAACATTTATTAAGCCTTTACTATGTGCTGAGAACTGTAGAATACCATGGAATTCACTCTTCACAGCATTTCCTTTGACTCCTGTAGTGGAGCCTCATATTCCACAAGGAGAAGCTGAGGCTCAGCTGGGTTAATTAATGTGCCCGAGGCACAGCTGGGATTCAAATGAAGGTCTGTCCAATTCCAGAGCTCAGGATCTTAACTATGAAATGCTATATCAGGGCTGGCACAGTGGGTCATGCCTGACTCCAGCACTTCAGAAGATTAGGCAGGAGGATCACTAGAGCCCAGGATTTTGGGACTGCAGTGAGCCATGATTGTGCTGCTGCACTCCAGCCTGGGCAACACAGCAAGGTCCCATCTCTAAAAAAAAGAGCTATATCACCTCTTTCTCCTCAAATCTAACAAATCACTTTTACTTTTTGTCATGTGCATATATTTTGTTTTTTGTTTTTAATTTTTTTAATTTTTATTTTTAGTAGAGATGGGGTCTTACTATGTTGCCCTGACTGGTCTTGAACTCTTGGGCTCAAATGATCCTCTTGCCTCAGCCTCCCAGTGTTAGGATTACAGGTGTGAGCTACCACACCTAGTGTATTCACACTTTTAAAATTTTTTTTGAGGCAGAATCTTGCTCTGATTTCCAGGCTGGAGTGCAGTGATATGATCTTGGCTCACTGCAGCCTCTACCTCACAAGTTCAAGTGATTCTCCTGCCTCAGCCCCCCAAGTAGGTGGGATCACAGGCCTGCACCACCATACCTGGCTAATTTTTGTATTTTTTGGTAGAGATGGGGTTTGCCGTGTTGCCCAGGCTGGTCTTGAACTACTGAGCTCAGGTAATCTGCCCACCTTGGCCTCCCAAAGTGTTGGGATTATAGGCATGAGCCACTGGACCCAGCCACATGTTCAGAGTAGGAAATAGGATAATTCTCTAAATACTTGATTCTAGTTGACTTTCTAAATTTGTATTTTAGAGCTGGATGCAGTGGCTCACGCCTGTAATCCCAACACTTTGGGAGGCTGAGGCAGGTGGAGTAGCTAGGACCACAGGTGTGCACCACCATGCCCAGCTAATTTTTTGTAGAGGTGGGGTCTTATTATGTTGCCTGGGCTGGTCTGAAATGCCTGGCCTCAAATGATCCTCCCACCTCAGCCTCCCAAAGTGCTGGGATTACAGGTGTGAGCCACCATGCCTGGCCAGAAATTGCTTTTTAAGCAAGCCTTGTCTTTGGGGAAAATTGACAGGGAAGGGAATGGTAAAGCTTGTTTATACCCATTGTTTCCCCTGAATAGTGTTATGTTCAATCTGAAAGCATTATAATTAATGGGGTTATGAAAGTTGCAGATACCAGGATGAAACCGCTTTTGTCAAAATAGGACAAGGAAGGTGTGAAGTAGAGGGAGCTCATGCTTACATGTCCAAGATAAGAACTGTTTCAAAGGATTTTCTAAAAACCCCACTAGAGGCCAGGAGTGGTGACTCACATCTGCAATCCCAGCACTTTGGGAGGCTGAGGCGGGTGGATCACTTGAGGTCAGGAGTTCGAGACCAGCCTGGCCAACATGGTGAAACCCCGTCTCTACTGAAAACACAAAAATTGGCCAGGCATGATGGTTAATTTTTGTCCCAGCTAGTCAGGAGGCTGAGGCAGGAGAATTGCTCAAACCTCGGAGGTGGAGGTTGCAGTGAGCCAAGATCACGCCACTGCACTCTAGCCTGGGTGACAGAGTGAGACTCCATCTAAAAAAAAAATAAAAAAAATAAAAAAATGAATAAAAACCCACTAGAAATCCCTTCATGTCTCTCTTGAATCACCTGCTTTGCATGGCTTGCATGTTTTGCATATGTATATATATTTCTATGACAAAGTTTATCAGTAGACATTTTGTTTTTCTTTTTCTTTTTTTTGGAGACAGGGCCTTGCTCTGTCACCCAGGCTGGAGTACAGTTGCACAATCATGGCTCACTGCTGCATCGAACTCTTGGACTCCAAATGATTCTCCTGCTTAAGCCTCCCAGAGTGGCTGGGACTGCAGGCACCTACCATCACTCCTGGCTAGTTAAAAAAAATATATATATATTTTTGGTAGAGATGGGATCTTGCTATGTTGCCCAGGCTGGTCCCAAACTCCTGGCCTCAAGTGATCCTCCTGCCTTGGCCTCCCAAAGTGATGGGATTACAGGTGTGAGCCACCTTGCCTGGCATAGACATTTTTTAGGACTATCGTAATTCAGATAAAATGCTCTGGAAAGAATACTTGCCCAGTAATGGCATCTCCATCAATGAACTGAAGACAACTCTGGCTTTGATCCTCTAGGGAACTCATGAACTCTTTTTTTTTTCTTTTTTTGAGATGAGTCTCGCTCTGTCACCAGGCTGGAATGCAGTGACGTGATCTCTCACTGCAACCTCTGCCTCCCAGGTTCAAGCGATTCTCCTGCCTCAGCTTCCCGAGTAGCTGGGACTACAGGCATGCGCCGCCACGCCCAGCTAATTTTTGTATTTTTAGTAGAGACGGGGTTTCACCATGTTGGCCAGGATGGTCTCTATCTCTTTACCTCGTGATCCGCCTGCCTTGGCCTCCCAAAGTGCTAGGATTACAGGCATGAGCCGCTGTGTCTGGCCATGAACTCTGTTTCTAAGCAACTTATATAAATCTCTCCCTTTATGCCAATAAAAGCTTCCTTTTCCCCTTCTGTCACCAGATGTACTTGTGGCTTGCCCTTCTGTGCATCCTGGATTATAATCCTTTTCTCTCATTCTCAAATAAACTCAGCATGTTTGGAGATATTTTTCTTTAATGTCTTTTTTTTTAAAAGGTTAACAGGATATTATGTCCATGTAACTGAAGTTGAGGTTACTATTTTTTATTTTTTGAGATGGAGTCTCACTCTGTTGCCTAGGCTGGAGGGCAGTGGTGCGATCTTGGCTAACTGCAACCTCTGCCTCCCTGGTTCAAGCGATTCTCCTGCTTCAGCCTCCCGAGTAGCTGGGATTACAGGTGCACACCACCATGCCTGGCTAATTTTTTTATTTTTAGTAGAGATAGGGTTTCACCATGTTGGCCAGGCTGGTCTCGAGCTCCTGATCTCAGGTAATCCTCCTGCCTTTGCCTCCCAAAGTGCTGGGATTATAGGCATGAGCCACCTCGTCCAGCCAAGGTTACTAAGAAATTGGGAGTAATAGAGGAGACCAGCCCTTAAAAGGAATGGTAAAAGAGATTGGAAATGAATGACTAAAGTGATGATGTGGGCATGATCTCAGGGTGGGGTGAGTGGTTGTGGTAGTAACTGGGAAAGGCATGGGGGCTGCCTAGTTTTTCTCAGAGGAGCCTCCTTAGAGGCAGGGTGTGTCAGGCACCTCTGACTGAGTGCCAGAGGAAGTTCCCAGACCAACCACCCTACAAGAGGCTGTCCTCTCGGCTACCACAGTGGTGAGTATTCAGTCACACCTTACGAAGCAGCCTCTAAAGGCCAGGTACCTGGCTCAGTGCTAGAAACCTGGCAGTGAACTAAGCAGCCACACTCCTGTTCTTGTAGAGCTTGTTGTCCTGGTGGTCTCCAGGAGGAGCTGAGGATTGAACAAGAAACTACAGTAGTCAGTGTGTGTAACTGAGCTGCAGAGAAATGTAGCGTGTTTGGAAAGCATGGGACCAGGGACCTGAATTTGATTTTCTGCAGGGACATATCTCCACAAAGGGGGCATTCAAGGACAAGGGGACCTTAGCATGGGCATGCATGACTGAGTTGGGGGAGTATTCCAGACAGAACTGCAAGTGGGCAGGCCCCAGGGCGGCAGACAGTTTGGTGTGGGAGACTTTAAAGGAAGGCCAGGGTGGCCGGGCACAGTGGCTCACACCTGTAATCCCAGCTCTTTGGAAGGCCAAAGTGGGTGGATCACCTGAGGTCAGGAGTTAGCTGGGTGTGGTGGTGGGTGCCTGTAAATCCCAGCTACTGGGGAGGCTGAGGCAGGAGGCTGAACCTGGGAGGTGGAGGTTGCAGTGAGCTGAGATTGCACCACTGCACTCCAGCCTGGGCAACAGAGTGAGACTCCATCTCAAAAAAAAAAAAAAAAAAAAAAAAAAAAAAGAATGCCAGGGTGGCCAGGGCAGAGAGGGAGGGTGAGAGAGACACAGGCGAGGGTGAGGCTGGAGAGGTGGGTCGGGACTGATCATGCAGGGCCTTGCGGGCCATTAGAAGGGTTTAGGATTTTTCCTAAAGTCAGAGGGAAGCCATTGAAAGGTGTAAACAGGGGAGTGGTATTATCAGAGTTGCCTTTTTAGGATCCCATGCTGGCAGAATGGATAGGAAAGGGCAAGTGTAGATTTTGGGAGATCCATTTGGGGGCTGTGCTAAAGTCCTGGCAACAGATGAGTGGAGGGTTTTTGGTGCGCAGTGGTGGCCATTGGGATGTAGTAAAGCATGTGGGTTAGAGTTATATTTTGAAGGTTATTTCAATAGAAGTCAGTGATGGATTGAATGTGGGGAATGTGGGTTAAGAATGAGTAATTGGGGCCGGGCGCGGTGGCTCACGCTTGTAATCCCAGCACTTTGGGAGGCCGAGGCGGGCAGATCACGAGGTCAGGAGATCGAGACCACGGTGAAACCCTGTCTCTACTAAAAGTACAAAAAATTAGCCGGGCGTGGTGGCGGGCGCCTGTAGTCCCAGCTACTCGGAGAGGCTGAGGCAGGAGAATGGCGTGAACTCGGGAGGCGGAGCTTGCAGTGAGCCGAGATCGCGCCACTGCACTCTAACCTGGGCGACAGAGCGAGACTCCGTCTCAAAAAAAAAAAAAAGAATGAGTAATTGGGAGACTGGAGATGCTATTAATGAAATGGGAAAGATTTTCTTTCCACGTATTGGACTGGTTAACATGTTCTCTTCCTTTAGACCTTGGATCAGAGATTATTTCTTTTTAAAATTATTTTTATTTAAAAATTAAAAAAAATTTTTTTGAGACAGGGTCTTGCTCTGTCACCCAGGCTGGAGTGCAGTGGCATGATCATGGCTCACTGCAGCCTCAACCTCCCAGGCACAAGTGATCCTCCAACTTCATCCTCCCAAGTAGCTGAGACTACAGGTGCTAATTTTTTTTTTTTTTTTTTTTTAGATAGAGTCTTGCTCTGTCACCCAGGCTGGAGTGCAGTGGTGCAATCTCAGCGCACTTCGTCTCCTGGGTTCAAGTGATTCTCTTGCCTCAGCCTCCTGAGTAGCTGGGATTACAGGCGCGTGCCACCACGTCTGGCTAATTTTTGTATTTTTAGTAGAGATGGGGTTTCACCATATTGGCCAGGCTAGTCTTGAACTCCTGACCTCAAGTGATCCACCCGCCTCGGCCTCCCAAAGCACTAGGATTACAGACATGAACCACCGTGCCCAGCCCAATTTCTGTATTTTTTGTAGAGATGGGGTTTCACCTTGTTGCCCAGGCTGATCTTAAACTCCTGAGTTCAAGCAATCTGTCCACCTTGGCCTCCTAAAGTGCTGGGATTATAGGCGTGAGGCACCTTGCCTGGCCTAGTTTTATTTTTATTTTCAAACAGGGTCTCACTGTCACCGAGGCTGGAGTGCAGTGGTATGATCTCAGCTCAGCTCGGCAACCTCTGCCTCCCAGGCTCAAGTGATCTCACCTCAGCCTCCTGAGGAGCTGGTACTACAGGCATGCACTACCATTCCTGGCTAATTTTTATGTTTCTGTAGAGATGAGGTCTTGCCATGTTACCCATGCTAATCTCCAACTCCAAGCTGATCTCCATCTCCAACTCAAGCGATCTCCCCACCATGGCCTCCTTAGTGCTGAGATAACTGGCATGAGCCATTGCCTGGCTTTTTATTATTTTTATTTTTCTGTAGAGATGGGATTTTGCTATGTTGGCCAGGCTGGTGTTGAACTCATGGCCTCAAGCAATCCACCCACCTCAGCCTCCCAAGTAACTGGGACTATAGGCATGTGCCACCACCCCCAGCTAATTTTATTTTATTTTTTATTATTTTTGGGTAGAGATGGAGTTTTGCCATATTGCCCAGGCTTGTCTCTAACTCCTGAGCTCAAGCAATCCATCTGTC
>NW_026652281.1:103616155-103735782 GCF_009828535.3 Hylobates moloch
CCACATCCAGCTAATTATATATATATAATTATATATATATAATTATGTATATGTGTATATACACATATATATGTGTGTATATATATATATAATTAGCTGGATGTGGTGGTACGTATATATACGTATATATATATATATATATATTTATTTATTTATTTTTAGGCGGAGTCTTCCTCTGTTGCTCAGGCTAGAGTGCAATGGTGCGATCTTGGCTTATTGCAACCTCCACCTCCTGGGTTCAAGCAATTCTCTTGCCTCAGCCTCCAGAGTAGCTGGGACTACAGGCGTGCATCACCACAGCTGGCTAATTTTTTTTTTTTCGAGACAGAGTCTTGCTGTGTCGCCGAGGCTGGAGTGCGGTGGCATGATCTTGATCCACTGCAATCTTCCGCCTCCTGGGTTCAAGAGATTCTTTGCGTCAGCCTTCCGAGTAGCTAGGATTACAGGCGCTTGTCACCACGCCCAGCTAATTTTTGTATTTTGAGTAGAGACAGGGTTTCACCATCTTGGCCAGGCTGGTCTTGAACTCCTGACCTCAGGTGATCCACCTGCCTCTGCCTCCCAAAGTGCTGGGATTACAGGCGTGAGCCACCTCACCCGGCCCAGCTGGCTAATTTTTGTATTTGTAGTAGAGACAGGGTTTCACCTTGTTAGCCAGGCTGGTCTGGAACTCCTGACCTTGTGATCCACCCGCCTCAGCCTCCCAAAGTGCTAGGATTACAGGCGCGAGCCACAGTGCCCGGCCTAATTTTTTATATTTTAAGTAGAGATGGGGTTTTGCCATGTTGGCCAGGCTGGTCTCGAACTCCTGACTTCCAGTGACCCACCCACCTTGGCCTCCCAAAGTACTGGGATTATAGACGTGAGCCACTGCGCCCGACCACATTCTACGCTTTAATCACATTGGCTTTCTTGCTGTTCCTCTAACACAGTAGGCAATCTCTTGCCTCAAGACCTTTGCATTGGTTGTTTCCTCTGCTGTGCATTCTTCTTGAGTAACTCAAATCTTTGCTCAATTTTTTTTTTCTTCTCAGGGATCTTCATTGATCAAATCTTATCTTCTCATTAAAGCCCATGTTGACTTCTCTATTTCAAATTGCAACCCATCCCCAGCACTTTCAATCTCCCTTCTCTCTGCTCTAGCATTACCAGTTTTCCAGCATACTATGTAGTTTACTTATTTGTTATGCTTTTTGTTTTTTGCCTATACTCTCTGGCTAGAATGAAAACTCTGCTTCAGATACTCCAGTGCAGGTATCTGAGTAAAAAAAAATGATTGAAAACTGCCAGAGCAGGGATTTTTGTCTGTTTTTTTTTTTCTCTAATGTATCCGAGGAGACTGGGTCAGTGACTGGCACAGACTAGGCACTTAATAAATATTTGTTAGATGAATGTATGTGCATGTATACTAATTTTTATGTGCAGGGAAAAGGAAAATAGGCCAGGTGCAGTGGCTCATGCCTGTAATCCCAATACTCTGAGAGACCAAGGTGGGCAGATCACTTGAGGTCTGGAGTTCAAGACCAGCCTGGCCAATGTGGTGAAACTCCATCTTTTTTTTTTTTTTTTTTTTTTTTTTTGAGATGGAGTCTTGCTCTTGTTGCCCAGTCTGGGGTACAATGGTGCCATGTTGTCTCACTGCAACCTCCGCCTCCCAGGTTCAAACAATTCTCCTGCCTCAGCCTCCTGAGTAGCTGGGATTACAGGTGCCCACCACCATGCCCAGCTAATTTTTGTATTTTTTAGTAGAGATAGGGTTTTACCATGTTGGCCAGGCTGGTCTCAAACTCCTGACCTCAGGTGATCTGCCTGCCTCGGCCTCCCAAAGTGCTGGGATTACAGGTGTGAACCATCGTGCCCAGCTGTAAAACTCCATCTTTACTAAAAATACAAAAATTAGCCGTTTGTGGTGGCAGACGCCCATAATCCCAGTTACTTGGGTAGCAGTGAGCCCTGCACTACACTGCACTCCAGCCTGGGTGACAAAGCAAGACTGTCTCAAAAGCAAAAACAATCAATCAAACATAAACAACCAACCAAAAGAAAATGAAAACAAACTACTCTGTGCTAGAACCTTGAAGAAGGGAAACCTGCTCTTGATAACAGGAGAGATTTTCTTCATTTGAATTTCTGACTCCTGTTTCCTCTTTTTTTTTCAGTCTGTAACAGAGAAGGAAATGATTTTGAATAGCCTCTCTCTGTGTTACCATAATAAGCTAATCCTGGCCCCAATGGTTCGGGTAGGGACTCTTCCAATGAGGCTGCTGGCCCTGGATTATGGAGCGGACATTGTTTACTGTGAGGTAAGGGGCTCTGATTTTCTGGGTGGGCTTCTCCACAAGTGCAGACTCCTCTTCATTTGTGTGTGGGAGTGGTCAGGAGTTAGTGGGGACAGAATGGGAATTGACTTTATAGGTGTTCACCAAAGGCTGGAGGAGACGAACATGTGTGACACTGATGAGTCTTGTGAACCCTGCCAAGGTCCAGGAGCCTGGTAGCACAGAAGCGTTCTGGGATACCCTGGGCCGGGTGGATAGATAAGTCGCCTGACATGTCTGGGCAACATAGTGGGACCTCATCTCTATTTAAAAAAATAAAAGAGGCCTGGCACAGTGGCTCATGGCTGTAATCCCAGCACTTTGGGAGGCCAAGGCGGGCAGATCACCTGAGGTCAGGAGTTCGAGACCAATCTGGCCAACACGGTGAAACCTTGTCTCTACTAAAAATAGAAAAATTGGCTGGGCATAGTGGTACGTGCCTGTAGTCCCAGCTACTCAGGAGGATGAGGCAGGAGAATTGCTTGAACCTGGGAAGTGGAGGTTGCAGTGGGCAAAGATCACGCCACTGCATTCCAGCCTGGGCAACAGAGCAAGACTCCATCTCAAAAAAAAAAAATGATAAAAATTAAAAATTAAAAGAGGCTGGGCATGGTAGCTCATGCTGTAATACTAGCACTTTGGGAGGCCAAGGCAGGAGGATCACTTGAGCCTAGGAGTTTGAGACCAGCCTGGGCAACATAGTGAGACCCTGTCTCTACCAAAAAATAAAAAAATAAAAAATGTACAAAAGAAAAAGAAAACCACTATATAGAGAGAATGGAAGACTTAAGAGGAGATTGGCGGAAAACATACCCTTATGTACTGGGTATGTGTGTTGGCGCGTAGGAATTAATGACAGAAGAGGTAAAAGAATGAGAAAAATAGGCAAATTAAAAAGAGCGTAGTGTCCGCCCACCTCGGCCTCCCAAAGTGCTGGGATTATAGGCTTGAGCCACCGCGCCCGGTGTGTTGGCGGGCGCCTGTAGTCCCAGCTACTCGGGAGGCTGAGGTAGGAGAATGGCGTGAACCCGGGAGGCGGAGCTTGCAGTGAGCCGAGATCGCACCACTGCACTCCAGCCTGGGGGACAGAGCAAGACTCTGTTTCAAAAAAAAAAAAAAAAAAAAAGAGCGTAGTGTCAGGGAAGGCAAAAGTCAGGTTTGTTAACCATGTCAGATAATGCAGAGAAATCCAGCTGCAAGAAGACCAAGCAGGTATTTGACTTGAAAATTAGGCTGGGCAGAGTGGTTCACGCCTGTGGGGGGCTAGGCAGGAGGATCGCTTGAGCCCAGGTATTCAAAACCAGCTTTGGCAACATAGCGAGACCCTGTTTCTTTTTTTTTTTCTTGAGACAGAGTCTCGCTCTGTCGCCCAGGCTGGAGTGCAGTGGTGCGATCTCGGCTCACTGCAAGCTCCGCCTCCCAGGTTCATGCCATTCTTCTGCCTCAGCCTCCCGAGTAGCTGGGACTACAGGCGTCCGCCACCACGCCTGGCTAATTTCTTTTTGTATTTTTAGTAGAGATGGAGTTTCACAGTGTTAGCCAGGATGGTCTCGATCTCCTGACCTCGTGATGCGCACGTCTCCGCCTTCCAAAGTGCTGGGATTACAGGCATGAGCCACCACGCCTGGCCCCGTTTCTTGAAAAAAAGCAAGGAAGGAAGGAAGTGAGGAAGGAAGGAAGGAGGGAGAGAGGGAAAAGAAAATTAGACCACTGGAGGACAGCTGTAGCACATAGACATGAACACTCATGGAGTTAATGGCTTGAGGAATGAATAGCAGATGAGGGAATAGAAATAGGGCTGCTGACTACCCCTTCAGTTAAGGAAGGTACAGGCAGGTAGCTTGAGGTGGAGGAAGTAGGGTGAAGGGAGTTGTTTCTAGATGACTTGTATGTTTGTAGTATAAGAGGAAGGAAGGCGTTAGAAGGAGGCCTGAAGATTCATTTGGGGGATTTGGCGTGATGGGTAAGGTCAGGGCTTGGAGAGGACAGGAATTTTTTTTTTTTTTTTTTAGACAGTGTTTCACTGTGTCTTCCCAGGCTGGAGTGCAGTGGCGCAATCTTGGCTCACTGCAACCTCTGCTTCCCAGGTTCAAGCGATTCTCCCACCTCAGCCTCCTGAGTAGCTGGGATCACAGGTGCCTGCCTCCATGTCCAGCTAATTTTTGTATTTTTAGTAGAGATGGGGTTTTGCCATGTTGGCCAGGCTAGTCTTGAACCCTTGACCTGAGGTGATCCACCTGCCTTGGCCTCCCAAAGTGCTGGGATTATAGGCGTGAGACACTGCACCCGGCCTTAGGATTATTTTCAAGTCCTTTGGAAGTTTAAGGCCCACAATTTATGTGATTACTTCAGTATGCGACCCTCCTAATTGGGCAAGACTTGGTTTTCCTAGTAAATGTGCCCATTCCTTTCTTCCAGGGTCCTGCTCCTGTATGGAGCAGAGGAAATATGAATTAAAATGTGTTAGCTTTGTTTGATGTGCTCTTCCCTGAGAGTCAGTATAACTTACAAATAAACAAAGGGGTATCTACCTAGGCAGAGACCTAAGCCTTCCACCCAGATCTGCCACCTATGGAGAGCAGACAGGCAGGCAGGTCAACCTGGGTTGTGTAGGTGGCTGGGACTGGGCCCGGGGGCATGACTGAGTGTGGTGTCTGGTGCCCCCTGGTGGATCCATGGTTGTTTTGCCAGTGAGCTTTGGAGTACCAGTTGCCCGGATGTTCTTACTGGGGTTGATGTGAGGTGGCCCATCTGTGGGATTAGGTAATCAAATGACCTCACCCAGCTCACAGGACCTCATGCATATCAAGCATGTAGGCACCTCCTTAAAAACCATGAGGTGGCTCATGCCTCCCAGGACTTTGGGAGGCCAAGACAGGTGGATCACCTGAAGTCAGGAGTTCGAGACCAGCCTGAACAATATGGTGAAACCCCATCTCTACAAAAATACAAAAAATTAGCTGGATGTGGTGGTGCACGCCTGTAGTCCCAGCTACTCGGGAGGCTGAGGCAGGAGAAACACTTGAACCTGGGAGGCAGAGGTTGTAGTGAGCTGAGATTGCGCCACTGCACTCCAGCCTGGGCGACAGAGTGAGACTCTGTTTCAGAACAAAACAAAACAAAACACAACCCACAAAGTCCTCAGCCTCTGGAGGATGAGCCAGTCTGTAAAAGTCAAGGGAGCAGTAGTCTTACCACATCAGGGTCTGCCAGGAATTTTTGAGGAGTGATGACAGTTTTTGGGAGGTGCTGCAGAGGCTGCGTTCCTGTTTCTTTTTATAAGAATGGTGGGACTCTGGTGTTCCGGTCTGTGAAGAGACACCGACCTGTTAGACTTAAACTTCTTATTAAGTAGGATCAAGGGACAAGGCAGTGTTCTTAAGAGGCCCAGAGTCCCACAGCCCAGAGGCCCACAAATGATTGATTTAGGCCAGGCACAGTGGCTCATGCCTGTAATCCCAGCAATTTGGGAGGCCGAGGCAGGTGGATCACCTGAGGTCAGGAGTTTGAGACTAGCCTTGCCAGCATGGTGAAACCCCATCTCTAATAAAAATACAAATTTAGCCGAGCCTGGCGGTGCACACCTGTAATCCCAGCTACTTGGGAGGTTGAGGCAAGAGAATCGCTTGAACCCACGAGGCAGAGGTTGCAATGTGCCCAGTGTGCCATTGCACTCCAGCCTGGGCGACAAGAGCGAAACTCTGTGTCAAAAAAAAAAAAAAAAAAAAAGAGAAATGAGTGATTTTTAAAGTTTTTTTTTCTTATTGTGACAAAAAACATACAAGATTTACTGTCTTAACCATTTGTAAGTATACTGTTCAGTAGTGTTATGTATATTGACATTGTTGTGAAACAGATCTCCGGAACTTTTTCATCTTGTGAAACGGAAACCCTGCAACCATTAAACAGCAATTCCCCAGTTCCCCTTCTCCCCGCCACTGGTAACTACCATTCTACTTTCTATTTCTATGAATTACTACTTTAGATACCTTATATAAGTGGAATCATGCAGTATTTATTGTTTGTGACTGGCTTATTTCCCTTAGCATGATGTCATCAAGGCTTACCTATGTTATAGCATGTGACAACATTTCCATCCTTTTTAAGGCTGAATAATACTCTATGTATATATCACATTTGGTTTATCCATTTATCCGTTAATGGCCATTGGTTTGCTTCTGTCTCTTTCAATTGTGAATAATGCTGCTGTGAACATGGGTGTGCAAATAATCTCTTTGAGACACTGCTTTTAATTCTTTTTTTGTTTTTTTTTGAGACGGAGTCTCGCTCTGTCACCCAGGCTGGAGTGCAGTGGCGTGATCTCGGCTCACTGCAAGCTCTGCCTCCCGGGTTCACGCCATTCTCCTGCCTCAGCCTCTCCGAGTAGCTGGGACTACAGGCGCCCGCCACCACGCCGGGCTAATTTTTTTGTATTTTTAGTAGAGACGGGGTTTCACCGTGGTCTCGATCTCCTGACCTCGTGATCCGCCCGCCTCGGCCTCCCAAAGTGCTGGGATTACAAGTGTGAGCCACTGCGCCCAGCCAATTCTTTTGATTATATATCCAGAAGTGGGATTGCTAGATCATATGGTGGTTTTTAATTTTTTGAGGACCCTCCATTCTGTTTCCCATAACTATAATGGCTGCATCATTTTACAATCCCACTAACAGCATGCAAAGCTTCCGGTTTCTCTACATCCTCAGAAATGCTTGTTTGATTGTTGTTTTTGAGACAGTCTTATCCTGTTGCCCAGGCTGGAGTGCAGTGATGTGATCATAGTTCATACCAGCCCGGAGCTCCTGGGCTGAAGGGATCCTCCTGCTTCAGCCTCCTGAGTAGCTGGGACTACAGGCTTATGCCACCACACCTGGCTAATTTTATTTTATTTTATTTATTTATTTATTTTTATTTTTATTTTATTTTTATTTTTTTTTTGAGACAGAGTCTCGCTCTATCGCCCAGACTGGAGTGCCATGGCATGATCTCAGTTCACCGTAACCTCTGCTTCCTGGGTTCAAGCAATTCTTGTGCCTCAGCCTCCTGAGTAGCTGGGATTACGGGCATGCACCACTGTACCTGGCTAATTTTTGTATTTTTGGTAGAGACGGGGTTTTTCCATGTTGGCCAGACTGGTCTCGAACTCCTGGCCTCAGATGATCTGCCTGCCTCAGCCTCCCAAATTGCTCCCAAAGTGCTCTGGTCTCGAACTCCTGGCCTCAGATGATCTTCCTGCCTCAGCCTCCCAAAGTGCTGGGATTACAGGCGTGAGCCACCATGCCCAGCCACATCTGGCTAATTTTTAAATCTTTTGTAGAGACAGGATTTCTCTATGTTGCCTAGGCTGGTCCCAAACAGGTGGCCTCAAGTGATCCTCTCACCTGGGCCACTCAAAGTGCTGGGATTGGCTGGGCGTGATGGCTCACGCCTGTAATCTCAGAACTTTGGGAGGCCGACTCAGGCGGATCACGAGGTCAGGAGTTTGAGACCAGCCTGGGCAACATGGTGAAACCCCGTCTCTACAAAAATACAAAAATTAGCCGGGTGTGGTGGTGCCCATCTGTAATCCCAGCTACTGGGGAGGCTGAGACAGGAGAATTGCTTGAACCCATGAGGCGGAGGTTGCAGTGAGCTGAGATCACGCCATTGCACTCCAGCGTGGTGTCAGAGCAAGACTCCGTCTCAGGGAGAAAAAAAAAAAAGTGCTGGGATTACAGGTGTGAGCCACTGTGCCTGGCTCACTTATTGTTTTTTTTGATGGTAGCCATCCTAATGGATATGAGGTGATATTTCACTGTGGTTTATTTCTCTGATTAGTGATGATTAGTGATGGTGAACATCTTTTTATATGCTTTTTTGGCCATTTGTAGGTCATATTCACCCAGAATAGGTAATTTTTTAAAAACAACAAATTAAAATTATGTTTTTAAAAAGAAATAATTTCTTTTCTTTTTTTTTGAGATGGAGTCTTGCTCTGTTGCCCACGCAGGAGTGCAGTGGCACCATCTTGGCTCACTGCAACCTCCACCTCCCTGGTTCAAGCAATCCTTCTGTCTCGGCCTCGCAAGGAGCTGGGACTACAGGTGCATGCCCCCGTGCCTGCTTAATTTAGGTATTTTTGGTAGAGACAGGGTTTTGGCATGTTGGCCGGGCTTGTATTGAACTCCTGGCCTCAAGTGATCCTCCTGCTTGGGCCTTCCAAGGTGCTGGGATTACAGGCTTGAGCCACTGTACCGGGTCTGTGCTCTTGTAAAAAATCAGTTAATCACAGATGTTTTGATTTATATCTGGACTCTCATTTCTGTTACGCTGGTCTGTATGTCTACCTGTATGCCAGTACCACAGCCTTTTTTTTTCTTTCTCCTTACTGGTGAATTGAGGACACAACACAGTCTTGATTATTGTAGCTTGGTAGGTTTTCAGATTGGGAAGTATAAATTCTCCAACTTTTTCTTCTCTTTCAAGATTGTTTTGTCTAATCTGGGTTCTTTGCATTGCTATATGAATTTTAGGATCAGCTAGTCAATTCTGCCAGAAAGGCAGCTGGGATTTTGATGGAATTTGCATTGAATCTATAGATTAGTAGATTAGTTTAGGGGTTTTTGCTGTCATAACAATATTTAGTATTCTAATCCATGCATGAACATGAGATGTCTTTATTTAGGTCTTCCTTAATTTCTTTCTTTTTTTTTTGAGATGAGGTCTCACTCTGTTACCCAGGCTCAAGTACAGTGACATGATCTCAGCTCACTGCAACTTCTGCCTCCTGGGCTCAAGCCATCCTCCTACCTCAGCCTCCTAAGTAGCTGGGACTACAGCCATACTCCACCCCACATGGCTAATTTTTGTATTTTTTTGTAGAGCTAGGGTTTCACCGTGTTTCCCAGGCTGGTCTCGAACTCCTGATCTCAAAGTGATCTGCCTGCCTAGGCCTCCCAAAGTGCTGGGATTAAAAGCATGAGCCATTGGGCCGGGTCAGGTCTTCTTTAATTTCTTTCAACAGTGTTTCATAGTTTTCAGTATATGAGTCTCATACCTCTTTTTTTGAATTATTTCCTATGTGTTTTATTTTTATTTTTTGAGACAGAGTCCCGCTCAGTTGCCCAGGCTGCAGTGCAGTGGCGCAATCTCGTCTCACTGCAACCTCTGCCTCCTGGGCTCAAGCCATTCTCCTGCCTCAGCCTCTCGAGTAGCTGGGATTACAGGCGCCCACCACCGTGCCCGGGTAATTTTTGTATTTTTAATAGAAATGGGGTTTCACCATGTTGGCCAGGCTGGTCTTGAACTCCTGACTTCAGGCAATCCGCCCAGCTCGGCCTCCCAAAGTGCTGGGATTACAGGCGTGAGCCACTGTGCCCGGCGGTTTTATTCTTTTAGATGTTATTACAAATGGAATTTCTTAATTTCATTTTTGGATTGTTCATTACTAGTGTATAAAATATAATTGATTTTTGTGTATTGATCTTGTGTCCTTGACCTTGCTGAACTTGTTTATTAGCATGTATGTTCTCTTTCTGTCTCTCTGTCTCTAGTGTGTGTATATGTATGGGTGGGGGAAACTTCCATAGGCTTTCTATATACAGGATCACATTGGCCCGGCGTGGTGGCTCACACTTGTAATCCCAGCACTTTGGGAGACCGAGGCAGATAGATCACCCATGGTCGGGAGTTTGAGACCAGCCTGGCCAACACGATGAAACCCCATCTCTATTAAAAAAAAATACAAAAAATTAACTGGGCATGGTGGTGGACGCCTGTAATCCTAGCTACTAGGGAGGCTGAGGCAGGAGAATCGCTTGAACCCAGGAGGTGGAGGTTGCAGTGAGCTCAGATTACACCACTGCACTCCAGCCTGGGCAACAAGAGCAAAACTCTGTCTAAAAAAAAAAAAAAAAAAAAAATCACATCATCTGCAAATATATTTTTACTTTTTCCTTTCTAATATGGATGCCTTTTTATTTTATTTTTTTTCTGCCTAATTGTCCTGGCTGGAACTTTCTTTTCTCTTTTTTTTTTTGAGACGGAATTTTGCTCTTGTTGCCCAGGCCCTGGAGTGGAGTGAAGTGGCATGATCTTGGCTCACTGCAACGTCTGCCTCCCATGTTCAAGTGATTCTTCTGCCTCAGATTCTCAAGTAGCTGGGATTACAGGCATGAGTGGCTAATTTTTGTATTTTTAGTAGATATGGGGTTTCACCATGTTAGGCTGGTCTCGAACTCCTGACCTTAGGTGATCCACCCTCCTCGGCCTCCCGAAGTGCTGAGATTACAGGCGTGAGCCACTGTCCCTGGCCTGGGAAACTTTTTAAATTTTAAAATTTATTCTTATTTTCAAAATTTTAGATTCAGGGGTATATATGCGGATTTGTTACAAGGGTACCATGTGTGATGCTGAGGGTTTGGGCTTCTACTGATCCTGTCACCCAGATAGTGAACATAATACCCAATAGGATCTTTTTTAGCCCTTGCCCCCTCTCTGCTTCCTGTCTTTGGAAGTCTCCAGTGTCTGTTGTTCCCATATTTATGTTTGTGTGTACCCAATGCTTAGCTCCCGCTTATAAGTGAGAACATACGTTATTTGGGTTTGTTTCTGTGTTAATTTGCTTAGGATAATGGCTACCAGCTGCATCTATGTTGCTGTAAAGTACATGATTTCATTCATTTTTTTTTTTTGAAACGGAGTCTCCCTCTGTTGCCTAGGCTGGAGTGCAGTGGCACGATCTCAGCTCACTGTAGCCTCCGCCTCCCAGGTTCAAGCGATTCTCCTGTCTCAGCCTCCCCAGTAGTTGGGATTACAGGCCCGTGCCACCACGCTCGGCTGATTTTTGTTGGCCTAAGCCAACTGTGCCTGGCCTTAATTTCTTGTTTTAGGTCTATTCCCATTTTTTATTTCTTGAGTCAGATTCAGTAGTGTGTGTCCATTTCATGTAGGTTATCTAATTTTTTGGCATACAATGGTTTGTATTAGTTCCTTATAATCCTTTTTATTTCTTTAAGGTCAGAAGTAACATTTTCTCTCTCATTCTGTTTTTTTTTTTGAGACGAAGTCTCGCTCTGTCGCTGAGGCTAGAGTGCAGTGGCACCATCTTGGCTCACTGCAAGCTCCACCTGCCGGGTTCATGCCATTCTCCTGCCTCAGCCTCCGGAGCAGCTGGGACTACAGGTGTCTGCCACCACACCCGGCTAATTTTGTTTTTGTATTTTTAGTAGAGATGGGGTTTCACTGTGTTAGCCAGGATGGTCTTGATCTCCTGACCTCATGAGCTGCCCACCTCGGCTTCCCAAAGTGCTGGGATTACAGGTGTGAGCCACCACGCCTGGCCTTTTTTTTTTTTGAGATGGAGTCTTGCTCTATTGCCAGGCTGGAGTGCAGTGGTGCAGTCTTGGCTCACTGCAGCCTCTGCCTCCTGGGTTCAAGCAATTCTCCTGCCTCAGCCTCCCAAGCGGCTGGGATTACAGGCATGTGCCACCACGCTTGACTAGTTTTTGTATTTTTGGTAGAGATGGAGTTTCACCATGTTGGCCAGGCTGGCCTTGAACTCCTGACCTCGTGAGCTGCCCGCCTCGGCCTCCCAAAGTGCTGGGATTACAGGCGTGAGCCGCCGCGCCTGGCCTCTCTCATTCTGGTTTTAATAATTTTGGTCTTCTCTCTTTTTTTCCACTGGCAGTCTAGCTAAAAGTTTGTCAATTTTGTTGATATTTTCAAATAACAAAGTTTTTGTTATTGTTGTTGTTGTTGTCATTGTTGTTTTTTCCCCAGATGGAGTCTTGCTCTGTTGCCCAGGCTCTGGAGTGCAATGGCACAATCTCGGCTCACTGCAACCTCCGCCTCCCTGGTTCAAGCAATTCTCCTGCCTCAGCCTCCTGAGTAGCTGGGATTGCAGACGTGTACCACCATGGCCAGCTAACTTTTGTATTTTAGTAGAGATGGGGTTTCACCATGTTGGCCAGGATGGTCTTGAACTCCTGACCTCAAGTGATCTACCTGACTTGGCCTCCCAGAGTGCTGGGATTATAGGCATGAGCCACCATGCCTGGCGTGTTTTTTTTTTTTTTTTTTTTGAGACAGGTGTCACTCTGTTGCCCAGGGTGGCATGCAGTGGCGCAATCACAGCTCACTGCAACCTCGACCATCTGGGCTTAAGCGATTCTCCTGCCTCAGCGTCCCGTGTAGCTGGGACCACAGGCACATGCCACCACGCCCGGCTAATTTTTAAAAATTTTTTGTAGAGATAAGGTCTTACTTTGTTGCCCATGCTGGTCTTTAACTCCTGAGCTCAAGCAATCCTCCTGCTTCGGTTTTCTAAAGTGTAGAGATTACAGACGTAAGCCATCATATCTGGCCATGGTTTGTTGTTGTTTGTTTGCTTAGTGACTATTCTGAACTAATTTTGTAAGCCCTGTGTTCTTTGCCATGTGTGGCCTATAAAGTTCTCCTGGGTTAGCTTAATTGTTAGCTAATATTTGGATGGAGATTTCCATAAATACTTGGAAACAATAAACTTCCCAATCTTTGATGTGGTACGTGTCTTACTTTTTCCTGTTCTAGTCCTTACCAAAGCTCAGTTTGGCTACTGAATTTCTTTTTATAAGCACAGGCCATTCAGTGCTTCCTACTTGTCCACTTGCCTTCTTGCCTGTCCCTGCAACTAGGATCATTGGCTACTGGGGCTCTGAGTTGGGCTCTGCCCATCCCTTGGGATGCCACACTGATTCTTGGGGGTTGGATGTCAACCATGTCCAAACTGCTTGGTTGTGGTGATTTGTTTGTTCAGGCCTAGTGGTCATCAGATATTTGATGACCTGCATACTGCATGGAGAGAATGGCCACAGAAACACCTAGAGCATTTGTTAATCTGATGGTGGGTATGCTGGAGGAAGTCCCATGGATACTATGAAGATTCTTTGGCCATTGTCCCTAGGTACTCCGATGAGTGAGTAGGAGGTCATTGTGCCCACTTGGCTGGGGTTGTGACTTGCTGGGGCTCATAGGGAATCAGTATGGGGGTTAGTACCAGGAGTGAGCGCCTCTTCTTTTCTTTTCTGGACCCCCAGAATCCATGGGCATGAACTTCTGGGCAGTGTGACAGGTGTCTGCTGAGATTATGATGGAACAAAGCAGAACAGTCTTATCTCTAACTAAGAATTAGAGAATCTCAGTCCTCCAGCAGATAGGAGGTTTTCCTCCATTTTTATGATGTGATTTTGAAGAACCCCCCTTTTTCTTTCTTTCCTTAGTCTGTTTGAGTATCTCCAGAGTTGGGGACCTCACCCTTTTCATTTCCACATAGTGTGACCCATGTTGGATAGGGGTTTTAGACTTTTCTTTACTGTGTTCATCTCAGATCTTCCTCCCTTTGCTTCTATGCACTGGTTCCAGTTTTGTTCTTGGATGTTTCTTGGGAGCCCTTCACTACCTGCCCTTTGCTTAGGGATAGGTGGGATATTCTTTGATGGGGTGGGCTTCTGCTGAGACCAGTACGTGAGGAAATTTTCCAAGTGAATACATCCTGGATGATTATTGTCTTTCTGGCTAAGTGGTTCATTCATTCTAGGCCCCAAACATCTCCAAGTTTCCTGGGAAGAGCAGCTAATTGAGAGTAGCTCACTCTGGCTCCTGCTTGCCATGCTTGGGTGGGGAGGATAGCACTACATGTCCCAAAAGCCGTGGTTTGTTGTTGGTAGTAGGGCGACTGGCCAAGCGATCCTCATTAGGTGTGTGATGAAAATCCTTCATGCCCAGAGCCTACATGTTCAGGACTGACAAGCGTCCTCTGATTCCTCTGCAGGAGCTGATCGACCTCAAGATGATTCAGTGCAAGAGAGTTGTTAATGGTGAGTACAGATCTGGCTCCAGAATTATGCATATGCCCTGCTGGGCTCAAGCAGCACTACGACTGCCCTTGCCTGGGGTGACAGTGTCTTGCCTGGCTTCATTGAGTAATTCTGTAGATCACATGCTCCCTTGAGAGCAGTCACTGATCTCCAGAGGCCATGGCAAAAAGCCTGATATGAAACAGGCTAAGAGTGCCTTTCACTCACAGGCTTGCTGGCATAGAAATCACGATGTATCATAGCATAGGAGGGACTCTAGGAGCCTTGGAGTCAGGATGGCTTTAGCATTGGCCCTGGCTTGGTCACTTGCTAGGTATGTGACCTTGGGCAGGCCATATGACCTCTGTTTGCCTTAGTTCCTTTATCTGTAAAATGAAATCATGGTCTTTGCTTTACTTAAATCATAGGGTTGGAGTGAGGACCAAATAAGATAAGGTACATATAAGTACTGTGGACGCCCTATGCTCTGTGCAAATGTGATTGTGATGAACTGTAGTTTTGCTGATACTTTATTGATGAGGCAGATTCTGCTTTGATTATAGTTGTGGTATATTCCTTGAGGTTTTTTATACATATGTATATGCTTGTGAAATCTTTTTTTTTTGAGACAGAATCTCCCTCTGTTGCCTAGGCTGGAGTGCAATGGCACGGTCTTGGTTCACTGCAACCTCTGCCTCCCAGGTTCAAGCAATTCTCCTGCCTCAGCCTCCCGAATAGCTGGGACTACAGGCGCATGCCACCACACCCGGCTAATTTTTGTATTTTTTTTTTTTTTTTTTTTGAGACAGAGTCTCGCTCTGTCGCCCAGGCTGGAGTGCAGTGGCGCGATCTCGGCTCACTGCAAGCTCCGCCTCCCGGGTTCACGCCATTCTCCTGCCTCAGCCTCTCCGAGTAGCTGGGACTACAGGCGCCCGCCACCACGCCCGGCTAATTTTTTGTATTTTTAGTAGAGACGGGGTTTCACCATGGTCTCGATCTCCTGACCTCGTGATCCGCCCGCCTCGGCCTCCCAAAGTGCTGGGATTACAAGCGTGAGCCACCACGCCCGGCCAATTTTTGTATTTTTAGTAGAGAAGGGGTTTCACCATGGTGGCCAGGCTGGTCTTGAACTCTTGACCTCTTGATCCGCCTGCCTTGGCCTCCCAAAGTGCTGGAATTACAGGTGTGAGCCACCATGCCTGGCCGAACAATTTTAAATTATATATTTTTTTCTGTGTGATAAAAAATTCAATATTATAGATCTGTGTAACCTAGAAAATGAAAATCCTCCATAATCCTACACCTAAAGAGGTAATCAGAAAGAGGAATAATGTATGTTTTTCTATACGTATAGTAAATAATGTGTGTGTACAAAATATGACATGTTTATATATATCCCTCTTCTAGGTCGAAGATAAGGAGAAAAAAATGTATCTATATCTATATATCTATATCTATATCTATATCTATATTTATCTATCTCCCCACCCCATGAGATCATACAACACGTGTTGTTTTACCATTTACTTATCTTTAGGTCATTTGCCCATGTCAGTACCTAGGGGCAACTATGTCAGAATTGATTTTACCAGAGCCTTAACAGGGGTTCCCAGTATTTTGCTGTTATAAACAGAGTTGCATTATAAACACACAAATATTTTGTGGTTCTTCTCTCATACTTCTTCCTGCCAGTCATGAGCTGTCTCTGTCAGTGATCACTTTGATTACCTCTCTCAATATGTCATCGCCTTTATCCCACCCGAAAAGCCTTCTCATCTGTTTAGTGCTGGATGATAATAACACTGTCCATGTATGGAAATGCTTTAAGTGCATCAAAGATCTCATGTATTTCTCAAGACAGCCTTTGAGGTAGGCATATTCTCCCATCTGCCACCTTCAGTCTTTTTCATGTATAGTGATCTTTGAAAGCTAATAATGGTAGTACCTATTGTGGAGCTTCTTTAGGAAGCTGACAGATAAAATACAGTTGCTTCTCATTATGCACAGTTGTTGTTTCTATAAAGTTGCTTTAAACATCAAATGAGCAGATACTGAACCATTGGCCCTGGGGGAAACAAAGGGTTAGGTTTGTGCAAGCCTCTGGTCATATTTTCATCAACTCGTCAGTCCATAACTTTGTTTTATGTGTGTTTCTTTGTTTTTGTTTGGTTTCTTTTTTGTGACCAGGTCTCACTCTGTTGCTCAGGCTGGAGTGTAGTGGTGTGACCATAGCTCACTGCAGCCTGAAACTCCTGAGTTCAAATGATCATCCTGCCTCAGCCTTCCAAGTAGCTGGGATTTCAGGTGCACACCTCCATGCCCAGCCAATTTTTAAATTTTTTGTAGAGATGGGGGTCCTTGCTATGTTCCCCAGCTGGTCTCAAACTCCTGGCCTCAAGTGATCCCCCTGCCTCGGCCTCCCAAAATACTGGGATTACAGGACTGAGCCATCACATCAGCCATGTGTTTCTGTTTAAAGCCATATTATTTAATATATACCATTGATTCACTTAACACTGAACCCACTAACATGTGTAATAGTGCTATAATTTCATGCCTAAACAAAGCTTATTCAAGATGTGTATTTTCTCTGTAAGGCCCATGATAGTATTCTTGTGCTTAGGAACATTAGACAGTATTTCAGCAGTATGGTTGGGACCATTTTATTTTATTTATTTTATTTTTTTTGAGATGGAGTCTCACTCTGTAGCCCAAGCTAGAGTGCAGTGGCATGATCTTGGCTCACTGCAACCTCCTCCTTCCTGGCTCAAGAGATTCTTGTGCCTCAGCCTTCCCAGTAGTGGGGACTACAGGTGTGTGCCACCACACCTGGCTAATTTTTTTTTTTTTGTATTTTAGTAGAGACTGAGTTTCACCATGTTGCCCAGGGTGGTCTCGAACTCCCTGACCTCAGGTAACCCACCGCCTCGGCCTCCCAAAGTGCTGGGATTACAGGTGTGAGCCACCGCACCCGGCCACTTGGGACCATTTTAAACAGTGAGATCACCAACAAAAAGCATAGACATGCAGAAATGTGGCATGAAATATACCACAAAAGGGACACTTGTTGACAGTATGAGAGCTGAAGGGAGAAGACAGAGCATCACCTTGTTTGCCCTCAGTTGGGAACATGCACATCAGGCAACTTGAAACTTTCACCACTCTGTTCCTGTCCTTGGATGACCGTGAAAACATCACAAGTATTGATTTTGGGGTCACAAATAAATGTTAGCAAATAGTCACATTTGCAAATATGCAACTATGAATAGTATAGGAGATTGATTGTTATATGGTAACCTTCCACTCATAGCACCTGTCTCACTGTAAGTAAATAGTAAATTTGCTGAACTTCAGAGTGATGTTTTCTGGGAAAATTTGGGCCATATCTGAAACAGACAAACTTCCATGTATGGACTTTTTTTTTTTTTTATTTTGAGACAGAACCTCCCTCTGTTGCCCAGGCTAGAGTGCAGTGGCATGATCTCAGCTCACTGCAATCTCCGCCTCCCAGGTTCAAGAGATTCTCCTGCCTCAGCCTCTTGAGTAGCTGGTATTACAGGCACCCTCCACCACGCCCAGCTAATTTTTGTATTTTTAGTAGAGATGGGGTTTTGCCATGTTGTGTAGGCTGGTCTCAAACTCCTAACCCCACGTGATCCACCTGCCTTGGCCTTCCAAAGTGCTAGGATTAGAGGCGTGAGTCACTGCGCCTGGCTATGTATGTACATTTTGTTTCAACATTTTTTTTTTTTTTTCGAGACGGAGTCTTGCTCTGTCGCCCAGGCTGGAGTGTAATGGCGCAATCTCGGCTCACTGCAACCTCCGCCTCCCAGGTTCAAGTGATTCTCCTGCCTCAGCCTCTCGAGTAGCTAGGATTACAGGCACACCCCACCACATCTGGCTAATTTTTGTATTCTTATTAGAGACGGTGTTTCACCACGTTGGCCAGACTGGTCTCGAACTCTTGACCTCATGATCCACCTGCCTCGGCCTCCCAAGGTGCTGGGATTACAGGCGTGAGCCTCCATACCCAGCCCTGTTTTAACATTTTAAGCATTGCAAAATGTTAACCACCATTCAGAAAAAGTGCATTAAACACAAACATGCAGTTTCACAAGTAATTGCAAAATGAACAACCATCACCCAGGTCAGGAAATAGACCATCCTCATCATCACAGAAGCCTCCCATGTGCATAGTTATTTTTGGTAAGAATGGTATACATTTAGGATCTCTTTCCCCTCGAAGCTTATACTCTGGCTGTGTTTTCTTCTAGGGCTTAGGCTAGGGTTGAACTTGCATCTTCATTGAGTGACCCTATCTGTTTGGGTTTTCTTGCAGAGGTGCTCAGCACAGTGGACTTTGTCGCCCCTGATGATCGAGTTGTCTTCCGCACCTGTGAAAGAGAGCAGAACAGGGTGGTCTTCCAGATGGTGAGAGACCCCACTGCTGCATGCCCTCCTGAGGCTCACCATCCCCTGGGATTTCCCAACTCATGCCCTGTGCCAGGCCAGTGTTGAATACCTGGGGTACATTGTACAACGATGGCTTCCTGAAGATTCTGCTTTAATGTTTTCCAAAGAGCCAGTCATGAGTAATTATACTATTGGAGACAGTTTATGGAAATCAAGCTATCACAGTCTTATATGTCTCTAGTCTCAAATTTAATTTACTTACTTGTAGGAATTGTCTGTTTGGCATGATTTCTCTATTTTTTTTTATCCCTAGCATTGATTACTCAGATCATAGTCTTTGTTTTTATGTAGTGTGTATATATTTCTCATAGAAAAAAATTAGGATTTTTCTAGAGTAGTTAAGATTTGTATTTGAGTTGTGATGACTCTATAGTGCTCTTCTCTCGCTTTGGGCATTTCTTGATGCTTTTTCAGAAACATCCTGAATGATGTTTAGGTTTCTAAAAAATTGATAACAATTGGTAACCATGTGATAAAACAAATCTAGCAAAAGGTTAATTGTAGAATCTAAATGGTGAGTGTTTGAATGGTCACTATAAAATGTTTTCAAGTTTTTTATATGTTTGAGTGTAATCATAGTATAGATAACATTTTCTAGACCTTCCAAGTCCACCTTTTTCGGCTGGCAGGGAGCTAGTCTAGTGGGCTGGCCATTTAAGAGAAAGCCAGCCTGACTCTGTTGTTGGTGTGTGGGGTATGTGTGTGTATGTGTGTGCTGCATGGGTGTGTTTGTCAGTGCATGTGTATCTGTGTCAGGGCAGTGGTTGATGCAGCCTCTTGTGTTCCCAGGGGACTTCAGACGCAGAGCGAGCCCTTGCTGTGGCCAGGCTTGTGTAAGTTCCTCCTCCGTCTTTAGCGCTGCCTTTGCCTCTCCTTTGAACTGTGAGGGTTTAATGTCCTGGTGACTTTGGAGGTGACTCACCCTTCTGCCTTCTAGCCCATTACCTTCTGTTTCCAGGTTAAGAGTGTCTGGTTTCTGGCCAGGCGCGGTGGCTCATGCCTGTAATCCCAGCACTTCCGGAGGCTGAGGCAGGTGGATCATGAGGTCAAGAGATCGAGACTATCTTGGCCAACATGGTGAAACCCTGTCTCTACTAAAAATACAAAAATTAGCTGGGTGTGGTGGCACGTGCCTGTAGTCCCAGCTACTCAGGAGGCTGAGGCAGGAGAATCACTTGAACCCGGGAGGCAGATGTTGCAGTGAGCCGAGATTGCGCCACTGCACTCCAGCCTGGTGACTTAGCGAGACTCTATCTTAAAAAACAAACAAACAAACAAAAAAAACAGTGTCTAGTTTCCTTTTCTTTGTGGCATCCAAGGGCTGGCCTGGGACTCATGTGTACCCACAGTGCCTAGATCTCAGAGAACCTCTATGCGTATTGGGGAGAACTGTTTTTTTGTATTTATTCGTGAAACTCCCTTTCCAGGGACTCCCATGACTATGAGTCCTGAAGCTTTAAGTATCAAAGTATAGGTAAGACATATTGCTTCCTGAATTAACAAAGATAGGAAGCCTGGGGAACATAGGTGGAGCTCATCTCTACAAAAATGGTGGTGCATGCCAGTGGTCCCAACTACTTGGAAGGCTGACATGGAAGGATCACTTGGGCCCAGGAAGTCGAGGCTGCAGTGAGCCTCCACTGGACTCCAGCCTGGCGAACACAGTGAGACCCTGTCTCAAGAACAAAAACAAAGGCAGGAGAGTGCTATAGTTAATGTGATAGGTTTTGAAGTTAAGACAGACCTGGTTTGGAATTCTGGTTTTGCTACTTGTTAACTGTGTGACCTGAGATAAGTTACTTAACCTCAGTGAAAACCTAGTTTTCTCACCTATAAAATAGTGCTACCAACCTCTGGCATAGGGAAGGGTAAATGAAATAATGCATGTAAAGGCTGGGCGTGGTGGCTCACGCCTGTAATCCCAGCACTTTGGGAGGCCGAGACGGGCGGATCACGAGGTCAGGAGATCGAGACCATCCTGGCTAACATGGTGAAACCCTGTCTCTACTAAAAATACAAAAAATTAGCCGGACGCGCCGGGCGCGGTGGCTCACGCCTGTAATCCCAGCACTTTGGGAGGCCGAGGCGGGCGGATCACGAGGTCAGGAGATCGAGACCATCCTGGCTAACGGTGAAACCCCGTCTCTACTAAAAAATACAAAAAAATTAGCCGGGTGAGGTGGCGGGCGCCTGTAGTCCCAGCTACTCGGGAGGCTGAGGCAGGAGAATGGCGTGAACCCAGGAGGCGGAGCTTGCAGTGAGCCGAGATAGCGCCACTGCACTCCGGCCTGGGCGAAAGAGGAGACTCCGTCTCAAAAAAAGAGAAATAATGCATGTAAATGTCTTTGCAGCATGTGGCACATAATGAGATCTTAGTAAGTGTTAGCTGTTGTTATAATTACAAAGAGAGTGAGCGGGAACTCAGGCAGTTATTGCTGCTGATCACGGACTATTAACTATGTATTAACATTTAGGTTGGTGCAAAAGTAATTGTGGTTTTCGCCATTACGTTCAATGGCAAAAACCGCAATTACTTTTGCACCAACCTAATACATACCAGAGGACGGAGTGAGGATTCTTTTTACATCTAAGAATTGTTTGGATTAAACCATCTGTGCAGCCCAGCCAACAAAGGCAGTGCTAGAACTTCCACCAGAAGCTGTCTTCTGGCAAAGGGCCCTTAGGCTCATGTCACTTTTCTGCATTGACAAATGGCTTTTACTATTTCAGCCGAGTTCAGTGTGCCCATCTGAGTTATGTGATACAACTCCAAAGTAGCAAAGCCCTCTGCATCTAGCGCTTTATGGATGTGTGCACGCATTATGTCTTTTCTCTGGATTTCTGCTCAGATGAGGCAGGTGCACATTTTAGGGATGGGTTTCTTTCCCATTTTTCAGCTTCTGTCATTGGGGGTTGGTGTGTTTCACAGAGTCAGGGACAGGGTAAGAGGTTCATGAGCACAGGCCCATCCATGCCTTTAATTTCACCTTCTTTGCTCTAATTCAATATTTATTACCTTTACCCCTTCATCCTTTTCCAGAGAAAATGATGTGGCTGGTATTGATGTCAACATGGGCTGTCCAAAAGAATATTCCACCAAGGTAAACTGGTTTCTTTATACTCCTCATAAATGTAGGATGCAGATTAAGAGGCTGACAAGACATAACTAAGTATAGTACCTAACTCTGGACTGGATTCTGTACTAGATGGGGAAAATGCTCAAAAAGATATTGTTACATGAACTGACAACATTAGAATAGGGACCATAGTATATTAGCTAAATATACTGTATCAATGTAAACTTATGAAGATAAGTCTTCTGTGGTTATGTAACAGAATATCCCTATTCTTAGAGAATACACACTGAAATATTTAGGAGTAAGGGACTATGATATATTAACTTACCCTCAAGTGGTTTATACATATACACACACACTCATATATCACACATACATATATAGATTCATACATAGATTATATATATCTTATTATATATTATATATAAATAATATGTTATATATTATATAATGTTATATATTATATAATATATAGTTATATTGCATTACATATGATACATAATATTTATTCCATATAACATAAATATATAATATATATAATTTATAATTATATATAATATATACAATATATAATTATATATATAAAAATATATATTACATATATTATATAAATGTATATAATTGTGTGTGTGTATATATATATATATAGAGAGAGAGAGAGAGAGAGAGTGAGAGAGAGAGAGAGAGAACTCATGCCAAAGTAATAAAACAATGCAAAGGTACAGAGAAAAATAGAGGGGACAGGGCTGTGTCTTTTCATGAATAAAACTGAGTTACATATCCCAGAAAGCCCAGAGGAGGATTATAAAAAAAAAAAAGGGAAAACAACTGAGACATACATTTAAAAAAAAGAGAGGAATCTGGGAGTAGTGGCCCACACATGTAATCCTAGCACTTTGGGAGGCTGATGCAGGAGGATCACTTGATCCCAGGAGATTGAGATGAGCCTGGGCAACAGAGTGAAACCCTGTCTCTATAAAAATTTTTAAAAGTTTAAAAAAAAAAAGACCAGGCCTGGTGGCTCATGCCTGTAATCCCAGCATTTTGGGAGGCTGAGGTGGTCAGATCACCTGAGGTCAGGAGTTTGAGACCAGCCTGACCAACATGGTGAAACCCTGTCTCTACTAAAATTACAAGCAATTAGCTGGGCGTGATGATGTGTGCCTGTAATCCCAGCTACTTGCAAGGCTGAGGCAGGAGAACTGCTTGAACCTGGGAGACGGAGGTTGCAGTGAGCCAAGATCATACCACTGCACTGCAGCCTGGGTGACGAGCGAAAATCTGTCTCAAAAAAAAAAAAAAAAAAGTGGATGCAGTGTAAATGTTCCCATTGTCGTATCAGAAGAGATCAGACTATGGTAGCCCAGAGAAGGGAGTGGAAAGGCAGCCTTTAAACTTGGAATTTTATAGGGAAATGTTGTCCTTGGGCTGAGATTTAGGACCCTGTATGCAGAGGGTGTGGTATAAGCAGGGGCCCGGGGATGAATATGAGGTAGACACAGGGAGGGCTGAGTAGCTTGATTTGACCAGAGGTTTGTCGAGTGGGAGATGACGAAGAAGAAGCAGACTGCAGGATTGAAAACCTTGGTTGGTAAAAGATCAGCTGGACTTGGACTTTAGGTATCTTTGGGCTATTTTTTTTTTTTTTTTTTGAGATGGATTCTCACTCTTGTGCAGGCTGGAGTGCAGTGGTGCGATCTCGGCTGACTGCAACCTCTGTCTCCTGGGTTCAAGCGATTCTCCTGCCTCAGCCTCCTGAGTAGCTGGGACTACAGGTGCCCGCCACCACACCCGACTAATTTTTTTTGTATTTTTAGTAGAGACAGGGTTTTGCCACGTTACCCAGGCTGGTCTCAAACGCCTGACCTCGTGATCCACCCGCCTCGGCCTCCCAAAGTGCAGGAATTACAGGCATGAGCCACTGTGCCTGGCGGTTTTGCTGTTTTCTGATTACTTCTTTGTGTTCCTAAATTATGTGAGGAGCAGAGTTAAAATGATCTGGAGGCAGGGTAAGGTGGTATATACCATTTATATAAGGAGGATAGGGAATGATTATATATATTTATTTGTTTATTCAGGGAAGATTTTTGGAGAGACACAGAAGAAACTAGTAACATTGATTTCCTCTGGAGAAGGAAACTTAAGTTTTTATTTGGTTATGCATAGGTAGTAAATTCCCATTACAGGGGTGCTATTGAAAATAATTAACTGGCACAGCACTGGCACTGATCAGTCAGAGGAGATGCCAATCAGTATGCCACACATGTACATACTAGCTGAATATCTTCTCTGTTCTCATGGTTCAAAAATTGAAGCCAGATAAAAAGCATAGATTGAGGCTGGGCGTGGTGGCTCATGCCTGTAATCCCAGCACTTTGGGAGGCTGAGGCGGGCAGATCACCTAAGTCAGGAGTTCAAGACCAGCCTCGCCAAAAGGATGAAACCCCATGTCTACCAAAAAAATAAAAATTAGCCAGGTGTGGTGGCACACACCTGTAGTCCCAGCTAATTGGGAGACTGAGGCAGGAGAATTGCATGAACCCCAGAGGCAGAGGTCGCAGTGAGCCAAGATCACGCCACTGCACTCCACCCTGGGCCACAGAGTGAGACCCTGTGTCGGAAACAAAAGAAAAAAAAAAAGTATAGATTGAAACATTTCCCATTCCTTAGGCAGGGAGACTTCTTACTCGTTACCCATTTGAATCTCTCAAATTTTGAATGTTTTACCTATTCAAAAAAGCAAGTAGGTTTAATAGAAAGGAAGGAAGGAAGGAAGGAAGGAAATTCCATTGTTGAGAAAGCTGTTATTGTGGAAGGGGCAGTGAAACTGAATTTTAGATCCTGTGATTCTATAAGGAAGGGCTGGATACGTGTGAGTGGAAGGACAGATGGAGCCAGGGGGAGTGCTGGGGCTTCCTCAAGGCCTTCATGGTTTCTTTTATGACCCATGTAGTCCAGGCTTGGTGGATTTCCAGTCTACCCATTCTTCTGTAAAATCCAGGCTCAGCCTGGCCGAGTCTGTGGTGGTTTAATGTTCTCTCTGATTCCAATTTGTCATCCTTAAACATGAAATTAAAGTGTAATAACTGAACTTACACCTTCTGAGCATATTTTGTGAGCATTCATTAGTATGTAATCTGTATACGGGCAGCATATATTTATTGGAATTGTTTTTTTTGCCTTCATCTCACTCTTAATGGATTCAGATTTTTAAAGATCCCCCTCCTCCATTATTAAAGTAATTAATACCATTGTCTAGAAGTTGGAAAATATAGACAAGTACAGAAAAGAGCAGGAAAATCACCAGTAACTCACAATAAAGAGCAACCACCATTACTATTATCAAGATTCAAGTGGTTGTGTGGGTTGGTAGTTTCCATTTCCTGGGGCTTTTGTTAGAGTTGGGCATGGGTCTAGGCTGGGACATTGTTGCTAGCAGAAGAGAAGGGCCTAGACAAGGTTTGTAAGTTGTGTGCGCCTTAGTAGCTTTGCTGGTGGTGTTGATGCCTATGCAAGCATTGAGTATGATAGGAAGAAGGCGCATTTGATCTTATTTCAAATGAAGGATGATTCATTGTTTTTTAAGGGCTTGGGAGATGGTGGGATTTAGTTTATTAAGACACTGAGACCTGGGTTAGGGAGTGGGCAGTCTTGAAAAATAAGTTTTATATAGCCCACTTCTAGATAGATTTGTGGGATTTACCAAGGGGATCAGAATGATGACTTTTTTTTGTTTGTTTGAGATGGAGTCTTGCTCTGTCAACCAGGCTAGGGTACAGTGGTGCAATCTTGGCTCACTGCAACCTCCACCTCCTGGGTTCAAGCAATTTTTCTTCCTCAGCCTCCTGAATAGCTGGGACTACAGGCGCACACCTCCACGCTCGGCTAATTTTTGTATTTTTGGTGGAGACGGGATTTCATCATGTTAGCCAGGCTGGTCTTGAACTCCTGACCTCAGGTGATCCACCTGACTCAGCTTCCCAAAGTGCTGGAATTACAAGCGTGAGCCACCACGCCCAGCCTATACATTTTAAAAGTCATCACTCTGGTCCGGCTAGCCTGGCCAACATGGTGAAACCCTGTCTCTACTGAAAATATATAAAAATTAGCCAGGTATGGTGGTGCACGCCTGCAATCCTGGTTACTCAGCAGGCAGAGGAAGGAGGATCACTTGAACCGGGGAGGTGGAGGTTGCAGTGAGCCAAGGTTGCGCCACTGCACTCCAGCCTGGGTGACAGAGTGAGAATTTGTCTCAAAAAAAAAAAAAAAAAAAAAAAAATTATCACACTTCAGTCCCAGATGTTATGGGCACAGATACTGCTGCCCTCCTACTTGTTTAAAAGAAGTGCCGGTTGCCAGTGGGCCTTGGTCCCTTGGAAGTGAGTGCCGGGGTAATGCCCAGTTGCCAGACCCCGTCCCATGGAGAGGGCCATACTGTCTCCCAGATGTAAGAAGACCTTTTGTGTGTTTCTCCTTAGGGAGGAATGGGAGCTGCCCTGCTGTCAGACCCTGACAAGATTGAGAAGGTAAGTCTTCCACGGGTGAAAGCAGGGGTCCTCAAACACAGCTCCAAACTAGAATTTTCTAGAACGCCTCCTTCCACCAATACCAGATTTATTGATGTCCACCCAGTTTCTCTCCCTGAGGCCTAGCGATTTCCAAAAAATCTTCCCAGTGATTTTGACATGCAGCCAAGTTTGGGAACCCCTGAGCCAGCCTACAGCAGCCTTGATGTTCCTAAAAAGCCCAGAGCTAGAGACATGTCAATGAAGAGCCAGGGGTCCTGAGGACTCACAGAGAACCTCCTCTGTATTTCCTGTCTCCCTTCTGGGAAGGTCTTGAGAGCAGAGGCCAGGCCACCTGTGGTGAGGACGGGCTCAGTGGCCATATGTGTTTGTATGTGTGTGGGTGGATTGGCCTCTCCCAGGGGGCTTGATGAGAGCAGCAGTGGGTTCCCTATGTCCTGAAAGAGTCTACCCCAGCCCTTGGAGAGAAGCCCAGGCCAGGGTCAGGGGAGGCAAGCTGAAGTTAGTCCGTCTCTGTTCCCCTTTCTTTGGTGATTCTGTAGGCTAGCTTAATGAGGCCCTGGGGACAGGTTTGTGTTCCTCTCCCAGTCTGCCAGCTCTTTCCTTTTAGCTCCTTTGTTTTCCTTTTCATTCTCTCTCTTTTTTTTTTTTTGTATTTTTAGTAGAGACGGGGTTTCACCGTGGTCTCGATCTCCTGACCTTGTGATCCGCCCGCCTCGGCCTCCCAAAGTGCTGGGATTACAAGCGTGAGCCACTGCGCCCAGCATTCCTTTTCATTGTCTATCGCTACTTTCCTGTCTGGGCTTTAAGCCTCATCCTGCTTCCCAGAGGCTAGAGCGACTTGGGACTCAGGCACCACCAATGAGAGCTGCCATCATTGCCAATGAGAGCTGCATGGTTGCTGTGCCAGCAGCCCAACCCTGCATGTTCCTCCAGCCCTGCTGTCTCTAGGACATAGGAAGACCACTGTGCTTGCTGGCTATGTGCCTTCTCGTTTTTCCCATGTGCAGCCAGAGATACTCTATCTATAGTGCACCTGTATAATGTGCCTTTCTTTTTTTTGAGACAGAGTCTTGCTCTGTCACCCAGGCTGGAGTGCAGTGGCACGATCTCGGCTCACTGCAACCTCTGCCTCCAGGGTTCAAGCGATTCTTCTGCCTCAGCCTCCTGAGTAGCTGGGTTTACAGGCGCCCACCATGACGCCTGGCTAATTTTTGTATTTTTAGTAGAGATGGGGTTTCGTCATGTTGGCCATGCATGCTGGTCTTGAACTCCTGACCTCAGGTGATCTGCCCACCTTGGCCTCCCAAAGTGCTGGGATTACAGATGTGAGCCACTGTGCCCAGCCATAATGTGCCTTTCATTTGATCCTGAAACCCCTTGAAGTAGACAGGATTGGCAGTTACCTCCATTTGATCAAGGACAATAAACTAAAGCAGAGAGAGAGAAAATAATTTGCTTAAGATCATACAGTAGGCTGGGCGCGGTGGCTCATGCCTGTAATCCCAGCACTTTGGGAGGCCGAGCCGGGCGGATCACGAGATCAGGAGATCAAGACCATCCTGGCTAACACGGTGAAACCCCGTCTCTACTAAAAATACAAAAAATTAGCCAGGCGTGTTGGCGGGCGCCTGTAGTCCCAGCTACTCGGGAGGCTGAGGCAGGAGAATGGCATGAACCCGGGAGGCGGAGGTTGCAGTGAGCAGAGATCGTGCCACTGCACTCCAGCCTGGGCGACAGAGCAAGACTCCGTTTCATAAAAAAAAAAGATCATATGGTAAATAAGTGGCAGGTAGAGCCAGCTTGTGAGCTATCGTCTCTTCTGACTCCCAGTGTCAGCACCCTCTCCAGTAGCATCTCAGGTTCAAGGTGCCTGGGTATAGTTTATAAGTGTTAGGTCAATAGGCACCTCAACTTGGAAATCTCCAGTTAAGACACTTGTGTGCAAGGTGGAGTGGAAGTAGACATCTTGGATGTCAAATTGGTTTCCACACCTAGGAGAGGGGGCCCCAGCAGGGAGGATGTGGTTCACAACATGAGCACACAGCCATTTTTGTTATCTTCCAGGCTCCTCTCTTCTCAGACCCAGGCTGTTGGCTCTGTCCTCTCTACTGCCCCTCTTTGAATGAGGCAGATTTCATCCATGAGGCAGCAGAGATACACTCAGCCTCAGAAGCTTAGTTCATTCCACTACTTCTCTGGTTGGGTACTTAGATGGGCCAGGTTGGACTGATAGATGGGGTTTGCCCCATGGTGGGGAGGTTGCAGGCTTCCACAACAAGGCCAGATGTGGCTTAGGTGTAGGGGCTGGATTCAATTCAAGTCCAGACTGTGCTGGCAAGCTAGGTGACCTGGGTGAGAGCTTTGCGGGTCCTTCCAGGCTTGGTGTTTTAGGCCGGTGGTTCCATCTGTGGGAGTATCTCAAGACCACCTCTAGAAATTTTCTCAAAGATTCTTGTTTGGGGTTATGAAAAACCTTGGAAATACATATCATTGGTGGTTGCACAACATTGTGAATATAATTAATGCCACTGAATTATACACTTAAAAATGTTTAAGATGGCAAATTTCATGTTATATATATTTTAACCCAGTTAGAAATAAAGGATGCTATCCGTTGAGAATTCTGCAGACCCTTGGGGTGAGTAGGGTTGGAGAGTGGGATATCAATCTCTTTGAGAAAGCTTCTACCAGGCAACTCTGGTATACACTCCCTGGATTAAGAACCTCAGTTTTATTTTATTTTTTAAAATATTTATTTATTTATTCTGAGAGGGAGTCTCGCTCTGCTGCCCAGGCTGGAGTGCAGTGGTGCGATCTCAGCTCACTGCAACTTCCACCTACTGGGTTCAAGTGATTCTCGTGCCTCAGCCTCTGAGTAGCTGAGATTACAGGCATGCACCACAATACCCGGCTGATTTTTGTATTTTTAGTAGGTACAGGGTTTCACCAAGTTGTTCAGGCTGGCCTTGAACTCCTAACCTCAGGTGATCTGGCCTCCCAAAGTGCTGGGATTACAGGCGTGCGCAGGGCATCCCCCTTGTGTACACTGTACTTGGGCCATGGCTGCCAGGACTTGAACTCAGGTCTCACTGCTTTCCAGGCCTATGCTTTCCTATCCTCGTCTGCTGTCTCCCAGAAACCAGGGGAGTGAAGGAGCCTGCTTTTCTTCAGTTGGCCAGTGGGTCTATTGAGGCCCGCCTGCTTGTAGGTAGATGTGCTGTTCCTCTGCTCAAATATGGACTTGTCTCTCGTTCTTTCTCCCCAAAGACTTGGATCTGGAGAGTTGGTGTCCAGGAGAGTTTCATGCTAGAGCCTGGCCAGAAGACAATCTCTAGTTGCCATTTCCCCTCAGTGTGACCGTTGCAAGTGCCTAGGGTTTTTGGTTACCTAATTTCCTTCCTAGTCCTTAACACACACATGAAACACACAGAAATACTGAAGAAAGTACTGAGAGCTACTCGGATAAAATATAGCAAAAGGAAGTTCTACAAGACAGAGACTTGGATCAGACCAGCTGGTGTTGCTTAAATCACCAAATGTCAGAGGATTCTAAGTGAGCACTTGTAATGGAACCTTTTAGAGATGTTGCTTTGAGCATGAAGGATGGGACTAGAATGAGAATTTTTATTGTATTTCTTGATGAACCTGTCAGGCCCCCCCTTAAAATGTAAGTTCCTCTTTAAGGCCTGCCAGGGTGACCCTAAGACCTCAGGCCAAGTCTGCCTCCTGGGGCAGTACCTAGAGACTGTTCCTTCCTGCCAGTCCCTGGCAGTTGGGCCAGCAGGTCCTGTCTTGCTCATGAACTGTCCACCTGTCTGTCAGTCCAGCCTCTTGATCTGATGTCTTCTGGAATGGCCTGCTTCATCCTGTCCCTGAAAGGCCTCCACTACTGGTTTTTGCAACCTGGCTCTCTGCTGCCCCCGCCTGTCTAGAATCAAGACTGGCAGCAGCCACCTAGATATCCCCCTGCTCTGCTAGGCAGAGATCTAGTTCTTGGAAGAGGGTTCTTGGGACCATCTTTCCTCCAGCTTGCCTGGCCTGAAATTTCTGATGAGGGAAGAAGATAGCAATGACACAGACATGCAGTGTCGTCTATACCTCTCTATCTCTGATTCTTGTGTGGTCTGGTCTTGCTACCTCCCTGTCACTTTCCTGCATGACTTCTTGATCTTTCTTTGAAATCTTTTGCAATTGCTATGTGATAAGCACTTTTAAATATGTTGAGTACGTTGTCCTTTCCTTTGCCAGTTTCACTCATGTATGTCTGATTCCTCTAAAGAGGAATGCAGGCCCTTAAGAGCCGTCCTGCCCGCGCGTCTCTGTCGTGGCGCGGCCTCCCTCGGTCTCCTCTGCAAATGGGCTCCGTGGCCTAGCGCCCCCGTCCTCGCCACCCGTGATCGTGCGCCGAGGCCCGCGAGGGGTCGCCGCCCAGATCCCACCAGCCAGCAAGCTAGAGCATGGCGGCCATCCCCTCCAGCGGCTCCCTCGTGGCCACCCACGACTACTACCGGCGCCGCCTGGGTTCCACTTCCAGCAACAGCTCCTGCAGCAGTACCCAGTGCCCCGGGGAAGCCATTCCCCACCCCCCAGGTCTCCCCAAGGCTGACCCGGGTCATTGGTGGGCCAGCTTCTTTTTCGGGAAGTCCACCCTCCCGTTCATGGCCACGGTGTTGGAGTCCGCAGAGCACTCGGAAGCCCGCCAGGCCTCCAGCAGCATGACCACCTGTGGCCTGGCTCGGGACGCCCCGAGGAAGCAGCCCGGCGGTCCCTCCAGCACAGCCAGCGCTGGGCCCCCGTCCTGACCTTAGCGGTTACCAACAGCCGCAGGCCTGCGGAGGCGCTAGTCCACCAGAGCTCCTCCCCGCCCCCTCCCCACTCCCCACCCCCACCCCCTCCCCGCTCCCCGCCCCCCGCCCCCCTCCCCACCTCCCACCCCCTACCCTGTAGACTAGGCGGCTGCAGCAAGCAGATCTTCGCATCAACACAGCAGACACCAAAAAGGAGTGAGAGCCCGCTCTCTACCGCCCGGTCCCAGCACTAGCTAGCTTTCCTGACACCTGGAACTGTGCACCTGGCACCAAGTGGAAAATAAACTCCAAGCAGCCAGTAAAAAAAAAAAAAAAGAAGAGCCTTCCTGTTCCCTCGTTATGCAAGTCCTGGAATAACACTCAGGGAACATTCCCTTTACCCAGGAAAGAAGCTGTCTGCCCCGCCCCCCCTTTTTTTTAAAAATAGAAACAGAGATGGGCTAGGTGCAGTGGCTCAAGCCTGTAATCCCAGGACTTTGGGAGGCTGAAGCAGGTGGATTGCTTGAGCTCAGGAGTTTGAGACCAGCCTGGCCAACATGGTGGTCCCAGCTACTCTGGAGGCTGAAGTGGGAGGATGGCTTGAGCTAGGGAGGCAGAGGTTACAGTGAGCCAAGATTGTGCCACTGCACTCTAGCCTGGGAAACAGAGCCAGACCCTGTCTCAAAACAAAACAAACAAAAAGGGAACAGGGTCTTGCTGTGTTGCCCAGGCTGGTCTCAAACTCCTGGCTTCAAGCAATCTTCCCACCTCAGCCTCTCAAAGTGTTAGGATTACAGGCATGAACCACCACACCCAGTTAGCTATGTGTTCTTTTTTTCTTACTTTTTTTTTTTTTTAAGCCATGTGTTCTTAACCAAGGCTAGGCCTCAGAATGATACTGAGGATGGGCTGGAGTGTGTTGGGCAGAGCCTTTTGAAAATACACATTCCTAAGCCCTGCCCCTAGAGACTGACTCAGGAAATAATAGTGTGGAATTCAAGAGTTTGTATTTCTTCAGTTCTCCAGATAATTCTGGTATTTGTCCTGGCAAAGGCTCAGTGAGCTGCACACAGGTGTGCACGCATACCCGTTCACTCACTCATTCATTCAGTATATTTGACAAATATGTATACACCACTAGGTGCCAGGCAGGTGCTGGGGCTCCATTATAGAACAAAGGCAGGTCCCTTGCCTCATGGAGCTTATGTGTGTATGTGTGTAACAGACACACATGCATTCACACATACACAAACTGTTCATGCTACCAGAATGCACAGCCTGTAGCAGAGTTAATTAGTACAGGCAGTGTGATGGTTTGTTCCAGAAGACATAGGTGCTCTTGTGTTTTCTTTCCTGCAGATCCTCAGCACTCTTGTTAAAGGGACACGCAGACCTGTGACCTGCAAGATTCGCATCCTGCCGTCGGTAAGGATGGTGTGTTACATTTGAAGGTCCATTCTCTCTGATGATGTTGGATTTAGGTTTGCGAATGATTCTTGAGGTGCTAAATTAGGCTTGGAGGAGAGAGTAGAGCTGAGCCTACTTTAGGAGCCAGCAGCTGCTCCTTCTGGAGCTTCAGTAACCATCCTGTGTGGTTCTCTTCCTCAGCTAGAAGATACCCTGAGCCTTGTGAAGCGGATAGAGAGGACTGGCATTGCTGCCATCGCAGTTCATGGGAGGTGAGTGGTCACCTTTCTAGTGACTGACTGGCAGGGAGGTCCTAACCCATCTTAGTGATCCTTCCTTAATTGATCTGTCACCCCAAGTGACAGCCAATTTCTCTTCTACATATTCAGCCTACCTCTGCCTAGCTCTTTGATATCCTATGAGTCTTGAGGGCAGGCAGACCCTGAATGGGCTTTTGCATTTGCCTTTCTTTCATTCATGGAGTGCCTATTGAGGGTAGGTACTGAGGTTTAGAGACGCAGAGAGACTAAGAAAGGAGAAACACCTCTACCATCAGGATGTGTAAATGCTAGAGATTGAGTAATTTGCTCAAAATCATACCATGCACCCAGTACGTGGTGGAATTCTGACCCTCATGAGAAAAATCTCATTTATTTCCTTCCCTCCCTCCCTCCCTCCCTTCCTTCCCTCCCTCCTTCCTTCCTTCTTTCCTTCCTCCCCTCCCCCTCCCCCTTCTCCCCTCCCCCTCCCCCTCCCATCTCCTCCCCTTTCCCCCCTCCCCCTTCCCCCTCCCATCTCCTCCCCTCTCCCCTCCCATCTCCTCCCCTCTCCCCTCCCATCTCCTCCCCTGTCCCTTCCCACTCCTCCCCTCCGCCTCCCCTCCGCCTCCCCTCTCCTCTCTCCTCCTCTCCTCCTCTCTCTTTGTCATTCTGTCACCCAGGCTGGAGTGCAGTAGTGCAGTCTTGGCTCACTGCAATCTCCATCTCCCGGGTTCAAGTGATTCTGCTGCCTCAGCCTCCCGAGTAGCTGAGATTACAGGCGTGCTCCACCATGCCCAGCTAATTTTTATATTTTTAGTAGAGACAGGGTTTCACCACGTTGGCCAGGCCGGTTTCAAACTCCTGATCTCAGGTGATCCGCCCACCTTGGCCTCCCAAAGTACTGGGATTACAGGCATGAGCCACCAGGTCCAGCCTCATTTTCTTTCTATTATATTGAGCAGTGACTTCTCCATTGAATAATCCCAGACAGACTGCTTTGTTTAAATAAACATTGTTTAAATAATTCATTGTTGTTGTTGTTTTTTGAGACAGTCTTGCTCTGTTACCCGGGCTGGAGTGAAGTGGCACCATCAGCTCACTGCAGCCTCAAACTCCTGGGGTTAAGCGATCCTCCTGCCTCAGCCTCTTGAGTAGCTGAAACTACAGGCACATGCCACCACACCTGGCTAATTTTTTATTTTTTTGTAGTGACGGGATCTCCTTATGTTGCCCAGGCTGTTCTCAAACTCCTGGGCTTAAGTGATCCTCCTGCCTCAGCCCCTCAAAGTGCTGGGATTACAGGCTTGAGCCACCATACCCAGCCTATTCTTTTAAAGGCTCTGCCTCTCTTGTCTGCATTTGTTGGACTGCCAGCTGTTACAATGACTAAACAATCCTTCTAGCTATAGCTAATGTACTCTATGCTGAGAGCTGAGGTTCTGAAGGCCACCCTTGGCTTACCAGTCACACTTGTTCCCTGTGTCCAGGATGTGCTTTTGTACAGCATCTCAGGTCAGTAGACTTGGACCAGAAGGACCTCTCTTCTCTGAGTGATGTTCCTTTGGGCTTAGGGGTCTTATAGGAAGAGCCCAAGTTGTTGATTGTGCTCTTAACAACATTTTCAGAGAAGGGAACCCAGAACTCCCTTCATACAAAGCAGAGCAAAGCAGAGTTGCTTGGGTTGAAGCCAGGAGGGAGGAGTACACACTTGTACACATATACGCCTTCCCAAGGCAGCAGGCTTTGGATTCAGACTCCCTGGTTTGAGATCTCGGCTCTGCTGCTTGTTAGCTGTATATCCTTGGGAAATCACTTAACCTTTCTGAGCACAACATTCCTTGTTTAGAAATTAAGATAATTTCTACTTTATAGGGTTGTCCCAAGGCTTTTATGAGATTGTGAATATAAATCCTTGGCACAGTGCCTGGCATGTAGTATTCTTTCTCTCTCTCTCTTTTTTTTTTTTTTTTGAGACGGAGTCTTGCTCTGTTGCCCAGGCTGGAGTGCAGTGGCATGATCTCAGCTCACTGCAACCTTCGCCTCCTGGGTTCAAGCAATTCTCCTGCCTCAGCCTCCTGAGTAGCTGGGATTACAGGTGCCTGCCACCATGCCTGGCTATTTTTTTTATTTTTTATTTTTAGTAGAGATGGGGTTTCACCATGTTGGCCAGGCTGGTCTCAAACTCCTGACCTCAAGTGATCCACCCACCTTGGCCTCCCAAAGTGCAGGGATTACAGGCGTCAGCCACCATGCCCAGCCAGTATTATCTTAATAAAAGAAGCTATTATTTTTTTACCAGTAGTTGGGAACACTCAGAAGACAGATTTGGGTGAGTTTGAAGAAGCCCTTTGTGACCATCAAAGCTGTTGAGATGGGCTAAAAGCCCTTTGTGACCATCAAAGCTGGAGATGTAGGGAGACAGAGGTAGGGGCTAGGTTGACAGGGCTCTCTGAGGCCCTGTGGCCCTTGACCCTTTTTTTTGAGACGGAGTCTCGCTCTGTCGCCCAGGCTGGAGTGCAGTGGCGCAATCTCAGCTCACTGCAAGCTCCGCGTCCCGGGTTCACGCCATTCTCCTGCCTCAGCCTCTCCGAGTAGCTGGGACTACAGGCGCCCGCCACCACGCCCGGCTAATTTTTTTGTATTTTTAGTAGAGACGGGGTTTCACCGTGGTCTTGATCTCCTGACCTCATGATCCGCCCGCCTTGGCCTCCCAAAGTGCTGGGATTACAAGCGTGAGCCACCGCGCCCGGCCTAGCTCTTGACCCTTTTGTTGAGTATAGCAGAGGGGCCTGGGCGCGGTGGCTAACGCCTAGAATCCCAGCACTTTAGGAGGCCGAGGCGGGTGGATCACATGAGGTCAGGAGTTCAAGACCAGCCTGACCAACATGGTGAAACCCCGTTTCTACTAAAAAAAAATACAAAATTAGCCAGGCATGGTAGCTCATGCCTGTAATCCCAGCTACTTGGGAGGCTGAGGCAGAATTGCCTGAACCCAGTAGGTGGAGGTTGCAGTGAGCCGAGATTGCGCCATTGCACTCCAGCCTGGGCAACAAGAACGAAACACCATATCAAAAATAAAAGAACAAGAGTATAGCAGAGGGGACATACTCAAACAAGAGCTGGACAAGGGCTATCTGGTCGACCGTCTTGCCTGCTTTGTCTCTGAGCACAGCTCAGGTCAGGCCTCATGTCAGCAGCCCTAAAACTCAAGCACAAGAACTTGCAGTTTGACTTTGGAAGGAGGGGCCCCAGGTTGTGGTCCTGCCTCCCTTGTGCCGTGGTGTGGCAGCCATGGTCCGTGACCTTCCCTTGGTGCGGGGCCTACCCTGTGTCAGGTGTCTCTCCCTAGGATCAGCTGTGCAACTTGGCTTTGGCATTGGCAGCTGTGTGGGAGTGGCCAGTCTGAGCAGCAGCAGCTGTTCCCAGTCCCTTGGAGAGGGCAGGACTGGGACAGTAGGGGCAGCACTCTTATGGCCCTGTCCCTCATCTCTAGCAGAGACAAAGGGAAGGTAGGGAAAAGCAACATGACCTTGGGAGCCAGGCCACCCACCTTGCCCCCCTGCAGCCAGGCCTCCCCTGCAGGCCTCCAAGAGCTGGACTTGCTGTCTCAGCATGGATCTGTGCTGCCCCTGCCCCTCACAGTTCTTCTCCAGAGGGCAGGGAGAGCCATTCCCTGCCACCTGTCCTTGATGGCCATATGGCCACCTGACCTTCTTGAGGTTCAGTGGGGAGGACAGTAAGGTTTGGCTGAGGTAACCCTGTGTGAGTGGTGACGTGACTTTTGGTGCTCAGCCCTCAGCCCCATCTTTCTATCTCCAAGGAAGCGGGAGGAGCGACCTCAGCATCCTGTCAGCTGTGAAGTCATCAAAGCCATTTCTGATACCCTCTCCATTCCTGTCATAGCCAAGTAAGCCTCCTGTCTTCATCATGTACTCTGTCCCACAGAGCTGAGGGCTGGGTGGTAGCCAGGCCCAGCCTTCCCTAGAGTGAAAAGTTTTAGGGGTGGCTTGGAAAGGGCAGGGCTTTCCACAAGACCCCAGACCTGTTCCTTCTGCTGCTGCCTGAGACCCTCCCCTCTGCATGCCTGTCTCAGGACTGAGGCTGCTGCCTGACTCCTGATGAAATGTACGGAGACAGAGCAGGGGGTCCTTGGAGCAGCAGGCTGCAGGGAGCGGAAAGTATGACCTAACTGGGCCTCCTTCCCTCCTCTTGTCATCACCAGGGTGTCTGTTCCTCTCGCTAGGGTTTTGACTTAGACCTCAGTGAACATGTAAGTGGCCCATTCGGCTTGGGGGTTTTCCTGTAGCCCCAATAGCCCAGTTATGGACCCATGTCTCCAGATGTGGGCTGGCTGTAGCCACTGTTTTAGATTAGGGGCAAGGAAAGTAAATTTCCTGGATTACCTATTAAGTGCCAGGCACTTTACATGTATTATCTCAGTTAGTGCTCCTAACTTCATAATGGGATATGGATTCTAATATCCACTTTACTGAAGCTCTGATAGCTAATGGGACTTGGCCAAATTCACATTGTTAATCAGTGGCAGATCTGAGAGCTGACTTTTTCTGAAAATGCTGATTGATTCCATGATGGGGACACCCCTAACCCTCTGGTTGCTTTTTAGCGGAGGATCTCATGACCACATCCAACGCTATTCAGACATAGAGGACTTTCGACAAGCCACGGCAGCCTCTTCCGTGATGGTGGCCCGAGCAGCCATGTGGAACCCATCTATCTTCCTCAAGGAGGGTCTGCGGCCCCTGGAGGAGGTCATGCAAAAATACATCAGATACGTACGTCTCTGTACTTTTTCAAAACAAGCATTTCTCACTGTCTACCACACTCCTGCAGAGAGCACTTTGTGTGAGCCTCCAGCTGCCAGCCATGCTTGCTGTTCCTCTCCTTTTCTTTTTAGCTCATGTAGTGTAGCTGCACTAGCTCACTGCTGTATTGGGTCTCCCCAGCCGCAGTGCTAAGAGAGGATGCTGGGGGGCATACCCCTACCATCTCCTAAAGCTTCCAGAGGTTTGCAGGTCATAGCAGGAACCTTCTAGATCCAGGATGCTGTTGGAGCCCCAAATACATGATATATATCTTTCTTTTTCTCACACGCTGCACATAAAGAGGCACATGTACATGGACTGTGGGTTCTGCATCATCAAAGGCATATGTGCTTATAGGTTGGCTCAGGAGCAGCCACAGCCAAGAGGAGCAATTGAGAAATTTCTCACCTGATTTGACTCATCAGTCAAAATCACTTCTAAAACTTTGCTATTGCTAATTCCAGAATGCTTTAACTATAACCCTCTACTTAGGGAATAGCTTTTTTTTTTTTTTTTTTAAGATGGGGTCTCGCTCTGTTGCCCAGGTGTGGGCATAGTGGCATAATCATGACTCACTGCAGTCTTGACCTCCTGGGCTCAAGTGATCCTCCTGCCTCAGCCTCCCAAGTAGCTGGGACTACAGGCAAGTGCCACCACACTCAGCTAATTTTTTATTTTTTTTAATAGAGATGAGGTCTGCCTATGTTGCCCAGGCTGGGAATGGCCTTTTCTAAACCAGTTTCTTCTCATTGAGAGGTTGAGGGTAGTGCCAAGGGCATATCCCTATAAAAGAAAATGAAGAGTTCACTTGCCTTATCTCTTTGGCATAACCCTGGAACTCTGTGGGACTCTGATCAGCTGCACATGTCTACAGGGAGAGACAGTGAGTGGTCCTCAAATTCTTCAGTGAATTGGGTATGAACAGAGGGTGCAGTCCTTGCCCAGAGCAGAGTTGCACCCTCCTCTTCAGTCCTAGGGTTCATACCTGCCTAGGAGTGCCTGTGGCTGCCATGGTATGTGAGTGTTTCCATGGCTGTGCAAGCTGGGATGGTAAGATGCCCTGAGGTCTGTGTCCAGGGCTGGGCAGCCTTTGTCCTATTTCCTGTTCAATGCTGCAGCCCTCACCCCTTGGTTCTGGTGTCCTGCTGGGCAAGTTGGTGACCACCAGCTCTCCAATGGTCTGGGATAGCTCCATGGCAAGGGAGGGCTTGCCCCAGCCCAGGTCAGCTGTCCAGCCTTTTGGCCAGCTGGCAAGTCTGTGGCCAAGAAGATGTGCTGAACAGTGCTGAGCTTGCTCACTGGGTGAAAGGTGATGTTATCATTCCTGCTGAGCCATCCCTTGGCAGCTCCTCAAGAGGGTGTGCTATCACAGAGAAAGGGAGAGGCTTTCAAGCATAGGCAGGGCTGCTTCTGGTCCAGCCAGGTGCCTTCTTCCCAGACAAACTGAATCAAGGACTTGCTGCCAGCCGGGGCTCCCCGACTTACTTCCCACTTTGTCCCAAGTGTGCTGTGGCACTTTCCCAGGCACTGAAGTAATAGGCCCACATGGAGTTACTAGAGCAGCATAGGGGGTGGGGAATGGGAGGGTGTCCTGGAGGGCTGGGGAAGGCCACCTTCACCCACTACTGCTCTCCTGCCCTGCCTCCAGCCAGCCGGCTTCCACTGGGTGTCCCTGGAAGTCGTCTTGCCTCCCTGAGCCTTCGTTTCGTAGTCTGTGGAGTGATGGTGACAGTTGCACCCCACACTTGTATAGATAAATGTAGTGATGAGTAACACATGTGAATTAATGATGCTGTGTTTTACCCATGTAGGGGGAAGTTAGAGGCTATTCAAGATGTGGGAAGGGAAGGTGCCCATTCTGGTTAGAAGGAATAGAAGAATCTCACCCCTTTCCTGGCACTGGACCTCCCATGCCAGAATTTGGTGTGTTTCCCCTCCCTGCCCTGAAAGATACTTGGCAGTAGGTCCTCTGTGGTGGCTGAAGCAGGAAGGGGCTCCCGCAGTTCGAGACCTCAGTCAGGCTGTCCAGGAGAGTGTGTTTCTGACCGTGGGCCTTGGCTGTGACCCTCCAGCTTTGTACCACTAGCTGGAGGAGTAGACGACCAAGGTTGAAGTGGCTTTTTTATTTATTTTTATTTTTTTTTAAATTTTAGATAGGGTCTCACTCTGTTGCCCAGGCTGGAATGCAGTGGCATGATCATAGCTCACTACAGCCACAACTCCTGGGTGCAAGCAGTCCTCTTGCCTTAGCCTCCCTAGTTGCTATGGCTACAGGTGTGTGCCAACATGCCTGGCTAATTTTCTTTTTCTTTTTTTTTTTTTTTGAGACGGAGTTTTGCTGTTGTTGCCCAGGCTGGAGTGCAATGGCATGATCTCGGCTCACTGCAACCTTCGCCTCCGGGGTTCAAGCGATTCTTCTGCCTCAGCCTCCCGAGTAGCTGGGATTACAGGCACCCGCTACCACGCCCAGCTGATTTTGTATTTTTAGTAGAGACAGGGCTTCACCATGTTGGTCAGGCTGGTCTCGAACTCCCGACCTCAGGTGATCCGCCCGCCTTGGCCTCCCAAGGTGCTGTGATTACAGGCGTGAGCCACTGCACCCAGCTGATAATTTTCTTTTTTAAATTTTTGTAGAGTTGAGTCTTATGTTGCCCAGGCTGCTCTTGAACTCCTAGCCTCAAGCAATCCTTCTGCATTGGCCTCTCAGAGTGCTAGGATTACAGATGTGAGCCACTGCTCCTGGCCAGTGGTGGTTCTTCTTATGGGGGTCACATTGCCTTGGCTGCACATACATCTCTGGTGCCTTTTTGGAGCCCCTTTCCCTGCCATCAGAGCATAGCCCAGGCCTTAGAGCCTGCCTGGGCATCAGGCGAGTCATTTCTTTTCTCAGGCGGTGCAGTATGACAACTACTACACCAACACCAAGTACTGCTTGTGCCAGATGCTACGAGAACAGCTGGAGTCGCCCCAGGGAAGATTGCTCCATGCTGCCCAATCTTCCCAAGAAATTTGGTAAGAGGCACAATAAGATGTCCATCTGTCCTTGTACACATTGCCCAAGTTTGACTTTAAGCCCTAAGCTGACTCCACTAGGGGACCAGGGACACAGCTTCTGGATGTAGATGTAGAGGAGTGGAGGGATGATACAGCTTTGCCTCCCAGAAGGGGATTCTTTGAAAGCTTTGAAACGTCCCATCCCTGGATGGATCAGCAGAGCTCTGGGAACTAGGGTACTAGAAGGATAGAGGAATGCAAAGGTAGGGGGTTTTCCATAAATGGGATGGTCACAGGCCAGGCCCCCAGGAACCAGTGGTCAGGAGAATTGGGCTGTAGCATGGAGCCTCTACCTTGAGCCTGCACTCACATCCATCACCCTGCAGTTTGAGAGACCACCTGTTGATTCTCTAGATCAGGTGTAGCTCTAGCTCAGATGGTTGACAGCTGAGGCCCTTCACAAGCTGGCCTAGCCACTGCCCCCACAGCTCCCTGTCTACCTGTCTGCTTCCAGAACTCCACACCTGTGCTTGTAATGGGTCCTCTGCCTGGAAGGCTCTCTCCCTCTCACGTGAGCTATCTGTAGCCTCTCTCTTTCATAGATGCCTTCCTGAACCACTTTTGCCAATTGGGGATCTATCTTCATTTGAGTCTTCCAGCCTTCAAGATGTTTCCTAGAAGGGAAAAACCCTTACCAGAGCCCTCTTCCCACCCTTGGCTTGTGGCATTGGTTCAGTCCCTACCCCACATAACTCTGTAGCTCTGGGTGGTGCCTCAGTGTCAGCTGAGACCCATGTGTAACTGCCTGTGGCTGGGCGGGAAGTGGGGAACCACTTAGTGGTCGGGCCTCTGTCTCTTCCTCCCATGGGCCCATGTGCTTGATCAGCATTGGTCAACTCAGTCACGGCTGGCTGGGGACACCATCTGTGTGCTCCCCCTCAGGAGAGAGGCTGCAGGTGGTGGGGGTGACCTTTACAACCTTTGCCACCCAGCCCAGCCTCCCTCTAGTGTCCACGCTTGGGTTCACAATCACTTTCCATCTTCCAGTCCACAGTAATCCCAGGGCTGGGCAGGAGGTACATTCTGATGGCCAGGCCCCGGTGGTGTTTTGGTGTATGTGGTAGAGGAGTTTCTCAGTGGTGGGGCCCTGGGGTCCTGCAGTACCCCAGATGCTGGCTCTGCTAAAGTGTTTGCCCTGATCTGCTTCTTCCTCCTTAGTGAGGCCTTTGGCCTTGGTGCCTTCTATGAGGAGACCACACAGGAGCTGGATGCCCAGCGGGCCAAGCTCTCAGCCAAGACTTCAGAGGAGACAGGGGAGCCAGCTGAAGATACCTCTGGTGTCATTAAGATGGCTGTCAAGTTTGACCGGTAGGTCTCCAGCTTGGCCTTAGCTTGGGCTGGGGCCAGCACCCTTGGGGTCCCACTGGGCCAGCAAACTGGCTGCTGTATGTGCTTAATGTCAAACGTAGGGACCACAGGTCTTGTTGGTTTGGAAACTTGTTCTAAATTTTCAGCATCCCATAGAAGGTGCTTTCAGGGAAGATAGTTCCTGAAAGGCTGTCCCAAGGGTAACTGAACTCTACTTTTTCCCTGACTTACTGCCTCCCACAACTCAGGGCAGGGGGGACTTGTCTCCTGTTCCTGAAAGTCTGTGCTTTTCCAAGGCCCTGAGGAGCTGGCTGCTTGCATGAAGCTCCTCAAGCAATAGCGGACCCTAGCCCTCATTTGGCTCTGCAGCTCCTACCCACACCCACTGCCCCTCACCAGCCCTGTGGTGCCCTCTCAAGCTGCTTACACCTCAGACTGTGACTCAGCTTTGAATGGTGCCCTCCTCTGGGATCTGAGCCTTTCTCCAGTCCCCAGGACCAGACAGGAGCCAGTCTTGTCTGGCAGAGGTGTGTGGTGGCAGGGGGGGAGCAGGGTGGGGGGGAATAGCTGTTGGGCAGTCAGATGCCAGGGAGAGTTCCAGTTGGGAAGTTGGAATATGACCCCTCCCACCCTGTCACTGTGTCACCCTGTCACAGGCTGACTCTGAAACCAGATTGCAAGTGTCCATGGCTGCAGCAGATCATGACACTTGGCAGACGGAATCAGGGTGGGCGCTGAGCTAGATCCCGAGACCATTGTCTGGCCACCTCCATTGCCCACCTCCACCCACTCCCTACTGATCTTGTCTTGAGTGGCAAGCTTCCTTCTTGGATGTTGAAGATTGTTTTTCTAGTCTGGACCTCAGAGTACTGGGAGTTCATTCCCCCTTCCCCTACAATTTCCTTAGCATGCCAAAATTCATCTTCCCTTTAGGGAGAACCCAGGTCCAAGCTGCTGGTAGGACAAGAATGGGAGCCTAGGGGAGCAAGTACAGAAGCCTTAAGGCAGCAGCTCCGTGTCTCAGTTCCTCTCATTTCTGCAGCTCCTTTCAGGAGCTGAGTAGTGCCCTGGCTGAGGGAGGGAGTGGTGATGGTGGGTGACCCCAACTGCTTCCCTTCCTTTCTCCAGGAGAGCATACCCAGCCCAGATCACCCCTAAGATGTGCCTACTAGAGTGGTGCCGGAGGGAGAAGTTGGCACAGCCTGTGTATGAAACGGTGAGTTCCTGGCTGTGGCCTGCCCTGTAGCCAGTCACAGCACTCCCATGGCTTACACCCTCAACTCTAGACTGCCAGGCTGGAGCCTGGCCTTGACCACTGTAGGCATGGAGAAGCTGCTGGTGGCCAGGTCAGTTGCTGATAGCCCCTCCCCTCTTACAGTGGCCTGTTGTCCAGTTCAGCCAGACAGCTCTCTTTTTTTTTTGAAACAGAGTCTAATTTTTATTTTTTATTTTTTAGAAATGAGGTCTCGGCTGGGCACGGTGGCTCATGCCTGTAATCCCAGCACTTTGGGAGGCCGAGGCAGGTGGAACATGAGGTCAGGAGTTCAAGACCAGCCTGGCTAAGATGGTGAAACCCTGTTTCTCCTAAAAATACAAAAATTAGCTGGAGGTGGTGGTGGGTGCCTGTAATCCCAGCTACTTGGGAGGCTGAGGCAGAGAACTGCTTAAACCTGGAGGCAGAGGTTGCAGTTAGCTGAGATCATGCCACTGCACTCCAGCCTGGGTGGCAGAGCAAGACTCTGTCTAAAAAAAAAAAAAGAAATGGGGTCTTGCTTTGTTGCCCAGGCAGGCTGGTCTCAAACTCCTGTGCTCAAGTGGTCCTCCTTCCTCAGCCTCCCAAAGTGCTGGGATTATAAGTCATGAGCCTTTTTAAAAAATTTTATTGAATTATTATTATTATTTATTTATTTTTTTGAGACGGAGTCTCGCTCTGTTTTTTTTTTTGGAGACACAGTCTCACTCTGTTGCTTAGGCTGCAGTGCAGTGGCACGATCTTGGCTCACTGCAACCTCCACCTCCAGGTTCAAGTGATTCTCCTGTGTCATCCTCCCGAGTAGCTGGGATTACAGGTGGGTACCACCACGCCTGGCTCACTTTTTTGTATTTTTAGTAGAGATGGGGTTTCACTATCTTGACCAGGCTGGTCTCGAACTCCTGACCTCAGATGATCCCCCCACCTCAGCCTCCCAAAGTGCTAGGATTACAGGCACGAGCCACCGCACCTGGCCCAGACATGTTTTTGGATCAAGCCTCAGCCAGTGGGGCACAGAATTGAGTCCCAGATGTGGTGCCCCTGGGGTGGAAACCGTGAGATAGGCTTGCTTCACTTCCTTTGGTCCTTGCGGCCATGCCTTCTTTAGGCTGCTCTGCCTCATCTGGACTGGTCTTCCAGCCTCGAGGCTTATACCTTCTGGGGGTTGTGTCTGTGTCCCCACCCCCACCACAGTGACTTTTCCAAAACAAATCTAACTTCTGTCTCCTCAAGTCAGCAGCTCCCCAGTGTCTGAAGGATCAAGCCAGCACCTCAGCATAGAGCCTGAGACCCTTCCACGTGCCTCGCTCCTTCCAGTTTCATCCCTGCAGCCCTTTGCTCCAGCCAAGTCACCTGGTCCCTCTGCCAGGTGTGCCTTCTCTGCTCCTAGCTTGTCCCTTCTCACCCTTTTGGCATCTGGTGACTCCTCATTTTGGGGACCTGGCCTATCCAGATGTCAGCAGGAGGCTCCATAGTCATGTGCAGCTAAGGGCTCTGCTGCGCTTTGCTTAGGTCCATGACAGCTCCAGACACTTGAGGTCATTGTGTATTTGTGCATCTGCCTTTCTCCACTGGGCACTTTTGCTTGGGAGGAGCATGTGATACAGGCAGCCTTCATTTGACTTAGGTTGGAAATACTTCCTTTTATCTGCCTTTGATTTGACCCCAGCAGGTTGGCCTACAGGGCTCATTTCTCTGGCCATGTGTTTCCTTTTCTCTTTGTACCAGGTTCAACGCCCTCTAGATCGCCTGTTCTCCTCTATTGTCACCGTTGCTGAACAAAAGTATCAGTCTACCTTGTGGTAAGTTTCCTCATCATAGGAGAAGAGGCTTGGGGTGGGGCGGAGAGTGGGCATTCTGCCCACACATCCAGCATTGTCCTAGAGGGTTGGGTAGATGGTATATGTGGGCAGTGGCATCCCTGGATGGTGACCCCTTACTCAGTTTTGTCAGAATCTGCCAAGGGTGTGTAGAGTCAGGCCTCATAGCCCTGCACCCTGCCCCTCACCTTATTGCCCTCTGTCTGCCCAGGGACAAGTCCAAGAAACTGGCGGAGCAGGCTGCAGCCATCGTCTGTCTGCGGAGCCAGGGCCTCTCTGAGGGTCGGCTGGGTGAGGAGAGCCCTTCCTTGCACAAGCGAAAGAGGGAGGCTCCTGACCAAGACCCTGGGGGCCCCAGAGCTCAGGAGCTAGCACAACCTGGGGATCTGTGCAAGAAGCCCTTTGTGGCCTTGGGAAGTGGTGAAGAAAGCCCCCTGGAAGGCTGGTGACTACTCTTCCTGCCCTAGTCACCCCCTCCATGGGCCTGGTGCTAAGGTGGCTGTGGATGCCACAGCATGAACCAGATGCCGTTGAACAATTTGCTGGTCTTGCCTGGCAGGAGTTAGATGTCCTGGCAGGGGCCATCAGCCTAGAGCATGGACCAGGGGCCGCCCAAGGGTGGATCCTGGCCCCTTTGGTGGATCTGAGTGACAGGGTCAAGTTCTCTTTGAAAACAGGAGCTTTTCAGGTGGCAACTCCCCAACCTGACATTGGTACTGTGCAATAAAGACACCCCCTACCCTCACCCACGGCTGGCTGCTTCAGCCTTGGGCATCTTCATAAATGGGCTTGTGTCCTGGCATGATTATTCTACTCCCACCCTCTGTGCAGAGCTAGAGCTTTCCAAATTGGATCTCCTGCCCATCTCTGTGGGTCTGGTAGAGGTGGGGAATGGAGTATCACTGGACTTGGGCTGAGTTAGGAAGGCCCAAGAAGCCCATTCTACTGATGGTACACCTGACGCACTGGGCATCAATTGTCCTGATGAGAGGTGATATGGAATCTGGAAGAAAGACTAGGGTAACTGATGCCCCAGTAAGGGACTAGTCCAGTGGGGTGGGGAGTGTTGGTCTGATCCCCAGAGTCTCCAAGCCTGACAGCTGCCTGGAGTCTCAGACCTGATGAGGTGCCTGCTTTGGGCAGTGGGGCACTGGAGGCGGCTGATGACAGCAATTTGGGGCCCTTATGTTTGGCAGATCACACCACACAGTCCCTCCCGTCCCCCGCCTTCCTCGTCCCACTTGGGGCGGAAGGAAGTGGCAGATTCTCTTTAATTTCCTCCTGGCAGTGAGAAGCAAACAAACGGCTACCGCATCTCATGGGGCCTCCCCCGCTTACTGGGAGGGGCGTTCTGACCAAAGGTCCCTGCCCTGTCCTGCCCCCGCTTCCTCAGCTGTAAACATGCTGCTTCTCCTCCCTTTTTCCAGGCTCTACTGGGGCCGTGGGGAGGCGAGGAGTCCCCTCTGGGTCAAAGCTGTATTTCCCACATCTCCCCTGTGTCAGAGCCTCACTGTTTTGTGGCAACTTTAACACAGGGTCAGGCACCTGTGCCAGCCATCAGCCCCTGGCCCTGCTGGCCTCTGAGTCTAGGGTTTGGTGGGTGAGGCCTCTGTCTCAGTTCCAGCACTGCCCCCCTCCCCGCTGCCACCCACGCTTGCTTTTCTGTGTGCAGATAAGGATACCACACTACCCACTGCCTCCCAGAGCTCATTGCTGTTTGACCTTGGGCAACTCACTTCTAGTCCTCTCTGTCCTGAGGGCTCTCCTCTTAGAGGGGATCAGCTGTCCTCTGCCTGTGTGAGGCTGGCTGGAGGACAATAGGCTGGCCCTTTGATAGGACTCTGCATGGCTAATGGGGTCACTCCATGCCAGGCTGCCCTAACTGACTCCCCAGACCAGTGCTCCCAGAGAAAGGGCTCCACTCAGGAGAAAGACTGAGGCTTGGTCCAATCTCAGCCACCAAGCTTTAGGCACAATTTATTTCTGATTTTTCTTCTTCTTTTTTTTTTTTTTAATAGAGATAGGGTCTTGCTATGTTGGCCAGGTTGATCTTGAACCCTTGGCCTCAAGCAGTCCTCCCGCCTCACCCTCCCAAAGTGCTGGGATTACAGGCATGAGCTACTGCGCCTGGCCTATTTCTGATTTTTCATACTAAAAACAATCTCAATCAAAATGCCTCCTTTGAGGCCGGGCGCGGTGGCTCACGCTTGTAATCCCAGCACTTTGGGAGGCCGAGGCAGGCGGATCACGAGGTCCGGAGATCGAGACCACGGTGAAACCCCGTCTCTACTAAAAATACAAAAAAAAAAATTAGCCGGGCATGGTGACGGGCGCCTGTAGTCCCAGCTACTCGGAGAGGCTGAGGCAGGGGAATGGCATGAACCCGGGAGGCAGAGCTTGCAGTGAGCCAAGATCATGCCACTGCACTCCAGCCTAGGTGACAAAGTGAGACTCCGTCTCAAAAAAAAAAAAAAAATTAGCCGGGTGTGATGGCACGTGCCTATAGTCCTAGCTACTCAGGAGGCTGAGGTGGGTGGATCACTTGAGCCCAGGAGGTTGAAGCTGCAGTGAGCCATGATGGCACTACTGTGTTTCAGCCTGGGCAACAGAGCAAGACCCTGTCTCAAAACAACAACAACAACAACAAAAAATGCCCCCTTTGCCTTTTCTTATACCTCCAACTGGAACTGGTCAGACAGAGGCTGCAGTGGTCCCCGCCCCCACCAAGTCACTGAGTCCTAAGATCTACCTCCCCAGTGGAACTGGGGTTTGATCTCAGGCCACTTCTCCCACCAGTATGGTTTCCCTGGGGAAGCCCCTCCTCTGGCAGGGTCAGGTTCATTTCCGGGCTCTGGGGAAGGAAAGGCAGGGATGCAGGTCTGCTATTAAGATAGAGGCTGTAATGTGGGGGCTTTGAGGGCCCTGGGAAGCACTGGGGAGAGAATCCTTCACAGGGGAGGAAGGTGGAGTAGGTCTACTATATATTCTGTGACTGAGGATGTCTGGCAGAGATCCTGGTTGGATATGTTGGTCCTCAAATGATCTCACTTTAGCATACCTCAGTGTTGCCTTTCCTGGTCTCAAAGTGACCTGCCCAAGGATGGGACTGACTGGGGGGTGGAGGGGGACAGTCAGGACTGAAAGCTCTGCCCATTGTTCTCACCATGTCCACCTTAAACTAGGGCATTTAGACTCCCAAACCTCTCCCAGTGCTAGTAGCCGCAACACTTATCCATCCATTCCAGCCAGCCTGATTGAGGATTTCCCCTTAGCTCATCACATTTGGGGGACAAATGGTTTTGATATGAGCATGAGAGGAAGGGATGAGTAAGGCTGGAGAGGGTGGCAGGTCTCTCAAAGGTCACAGCAGGAAGACTGGGCTGTGTGCAAAGAATCTCTTCCACCCGCAGTTCTGGACACTTGGGTCCTTCCAGGTGTTACTCTGCTCAGAACTCTTCCATAGGTCTCTTAAGTCTGCTCTCTGGACCAAGTCCAAACTCCTCGGCCTGGCATTTGAGGACAAAGTGCTGACCCTGTCTTCTCAGCACCCTGTGCTGACTTCAGCAACTAACTTTGTGAGATCGTAGTTGGCTGGTCTTATCCTCTCCTCCCAGATTGGGAGCTGCTCAAGGGCAGTCCTTATGTCCCCTGTGGCTACCTTGACATGGGTCTGGGGAGCAGGCACAGAAGAATCAAACCAGAGCTTGGGATGAGGGGGATGTTTGGCATGGAGAGGAAGAACTTTTCTAAACTCTGAATTTCCTCGGAGGCTCCTGTTTTGCCTAATGGGGAACAAGGGACTGGGGTAGACTAAACTGTACCATCCCATGGCTCAGAGGGCACTGAAGAACTTCAACAATGGGTGCTTGGGAACAGTCCTGTGACAGCTGATGATAAAGATGGCTTTCCCTAATTCCCAGTCTTGGGTGGCATTCATACAGGAGAGAGTGGTTGTACAGTGACCCACATAGCCCTTGTCCACCCTGGGGTTCCACCTACTGCACTGGTCCTGTGGGCCTCCTGCTTTCACAGGGCTCTCAGAGGGCTGGAGGTGGGCCCAGATGACCTGCAGGAGCTTTGGAACTGCCTGAAAAAGAGCTCACGGGGGGACATCCTGGCCCTAGCTGGGGCAAAGGGCTGAAAGAGTATGTACATATTGGTGTGTATGTGTGGTCAGGCCCCTTCACAGGCTGCAGAGTTCCCAGCCATTGCTGACTTTCTTACACACATGGTGACTCTTCCTGCAGTTGGTGCCCATCCCTGTCCCAGCCCTCACCATTCCTTGGTAGCTTCTCAGCTTACCCCAGATCAGAAACCCTCCCTACAATGAAATCTGCTCTAAGTGTTCTCCAGGTGCTCAGTGGCTGGGAACACAGATGCATAGCTGAGCATTTGATGAGTGGTTGAATTTTTCAAGCCATCTACAGCTTCTCTGTGGTCCCTTCCCAGTGGAGGGGCTGACCAGCCCAGGGTCTCCCTCCTGCCTGCCGTCTGGTGTGACTATGGCTGATCCCGTGGTTTAGGTGAAGTCATGTCTGGAGGGACTTCAGATGAGCTGGCCAAGCCTCTGGGACCTTATACTGTATCAGGATCCTGTTACATGTGGTACAAATAGGTGGGCCAGCAACCTGCCTGAGGCAGAGGGCTCCAGAGCTGATGTGGCATTTGGGCCCCAAGTTCCACACTCAGGCCTTCAAGGTTGGAGATTTGCAGGCAGGACAGGTTATTGGGAAGGATAGTCCACCCATCTAATGCCAGTTGTTCCCTCTCCTTGACCATGTTATCTTCTCCCTCTAACTTCATTCACCCCTGTCCCGGTTGAATCTAGTGATCCATCCAGAATTCTGACCATGTAAATCCCCTGCTCTAAGTCCTTCCACTGCTCCCTACTGCCGTCAGGATAAAGTCCAGACACTTTGCAGTGGCCTGCAGCATTCTGCCCACTCATTCGGCCCCACCTTAGGCTTCTGCCCACTGCAGGTAGTTTCTGGTTATCAAGTCTTTGGAAATCTGTTCTCTACCTGGAATGAAACTTGCTCACTTCTTGCCTGTCACTCCAGTTCCTACTAGCCCCTGTCAAGGCCCTGCAGCTAGCAGGCTTATGAACTGTCTCTAAGCTCCTGGCACAACCCTCATCTCTTTGTACAGTAATTATAGATTTGCTGGTCCCCTCTCCCCTACCCCTGAAAGGAGACTTAATTTATCTCTGAATCCCCAAGAACAGCACAGGTACCGGTACAAAACACTGGGCAGAAATGAAGCAATACAAGATGAACGTCTTGGATGCTCTGGACATTCCCTGTCTTCCTGACCCAAGGTCTAATTTGGCTCCCTCTAGGGCTCCCTGGTAGCTCAAGTTTCGGTCCAGACATTGAGACCTCTGCAAAGAGCTTTCCTTTACCCTCTCTTCCCACTGGCCTTTGTGGGCGGTGTGGAATGTGCTGTAGGCCTTGTGAGAGCGGCATTTCTTTTTTTCTTTTCTCTCTCTTTTTTTTTTTCTTTTTAAACAACCTATTGTAGCCTCTGAGAGGGCAGCATTGTTTGGGCGTACCTGCACCCAAGCCTCTGACAGCGCCCTGGGTTCCTCCAGCAACGCGCATCTAGGGATGCTATGCCCTGTGGGCCCTGTGCCCGGGGCACGGAGCTAGGGGAGGCGGTCACCCTACTTCTCTCACCTCCCTGTCCACCTTGCGCCTCAGCGGAGCCTTAGGTAAACAAGCCAGGCTCCCAGTCCCCAAGGACGGCCTTCTCCCCAGACCCCAGGAGGAGGTGTCTTGGGCCATCTCAGGAAGGCTAGCTTGCTAGGGAGGGGCAGATCACGAAAACGGTTCTTTAGGCAGTGTCACTTCCTCTCCACTGCCAGCCACCCAATTTGGGTGGCTCCATCCCTCCCGCTTTCATGGATATGCACCAGGATGCAGAGAACACAGCTGTGATTGGCACGAGCTCACAACGGGCTTTCCCGCTCGCTCTACTCAACTTCCAGCAAGGGACAGGTCCTGCCCACTGGGCTTCGCGGAGGCCTCAAACGCGCACTCTGTCAAGGGAGCAGTTGCGGGGACCCGCTAGTGGGGACAAAGGCGCAGCCACCAGGGCGCAGGCTCCGCCCTGCAGAGGGTGGGGCTGCGGCGACCGCGAGCTCAGAGTCCGGACTTGTCGCGCTACCTGTCTCCTTCGGTTCCGCCCCAACCTGGCTGGACTCTCGGTCCGGTCCCCGCCCTCTGGAGACTCAGCCATTAAAGTTGAGGTGGGGGGATGAGGATGTGGGCGGCGTCCAGGTAACCCTGCGGGGCCCTGATGCCTTCCCTAAAGCCAGCCATCAGGAGTAACACGATGCGCCCCCACATCACCAAACCCAGAACCTCAGTGCTTCGGCACCCCTTCCTCGACATGAGCCCCGCCCAATGAGGAAAAGGGTCTTCTCCATTGGCCGTTGGTGGTCCCTTATCCAATTAGAGAGGCTATCGGCCTTCTCCCGTCTAGTTTAGAAGGAATCGCCGGGGGAATACAGGCCAAACTACAACTCCCGAGAGGTAGCTGGGCTCTTTGGGGGGGGGGTGGGGGGGGTGGTGGCTGCGTGTTCACGTGACTTCCTTCTCGCGGAGACCGAGTTACGCGATAGGCCTGTGAGGGGGCGGGGCCCGGCGCCCGTTCGCCGCATTAGTGGCCAATCGGCAGCCAGGCAGAGTGGGCGCGCGTAGGGGGCGGGGCCGGGCGCGCGGCAGGGCGCGAGAGCGCGCCCGCGGCGGCGGTGGCGGAGACTGTGCGGGGTGCGGGGAACATTGGCTAAGGCGACAGTGGAGGCTTAGGCACCGGTGGCGGTGCTGCTCGGCGCGCGGCCAGCTTTCTAGTTCGGAACGGAACCCTTGGCGTCGCGGGCTCTGCCCGGAAAGTTTGCCGTGAAGTCGCGACCTCTTGGCCCGCGCGGCCCGGCATGAAGCGGCGTTGAGGAGCTGCTGCCGCCGCTTGCCGCTGCCGCCGCCGCCGCCTAAGGAGGAGCCGCAGCACCCTGGGCCACGCCGATGACTACTGCAAACTGTGGCGCCCACGACGAGCTCGACTTCAAACTCGTCTTTGGCGAGGACGGGGCGCCGGCGCCGCCGCCCCCGGGCTCGCGGCCTGCAGGTGGGTGCCAGGCCAGGCGGGACCGTGGAGCGACCCCGCTTCTCGCTCGCAGGATCTCTCGCCCCCTCCCTGTTCCCTTGGATGACCAGAGACCGATAACCCTATGTGTGTGCGCGCGCGTATGTGTGTGGTGAGTTAAAAATGGATTTAAATCGCTGAGGAGGCGTGTGGGTCGCTGCGACGTGGAAGTGGTGGCGGGCTTGGCTGGAAGCAAACTAGTGGGGAACTCGACTCCGGGACGATCGGGGTTTGGAGGCCCGGGATCCGGGCTGCTGCCCAAGTGGCGTCTGGTTGTCGCTGCTTTGCCAGTGTGTGTTGCAAGGAAAATGTTGTCCCTGTGAATTGTTAGCGCACTGGGTTTTTCACCTATTCTAGGTCGCTTCTTGAAATTTTCGTTTGAAAGATGCTTATTTTTCAACGGTAGGGCCCCTCTAAAAATCACGCACATGTTTCTTTAAGTCCACTTTGCTAGAAGAGTAATGCTTTCGAGTTAACGTCCACTCGTGCAAGTTTATGACCCACAATTAATTCGAAGTGTAACTGTAACGGAACTTTTCTGGAAACTGGATTTCCTTACTTGAATAAAGTGTTCCGGAAGATTTTTTTTTTCAATAGTGGCTTGCTTTTTTCATAATTTTCCTAGAAAGTTCTAGAAGTCGATTTTTATTTAAAGAAAAACCTCTCCTTGGAAGATATTTTAAAGGAAATCTTGAATTGGGAAAGCTGGGCACCATCATGCTTGCAGGTCAGACCAATCAGGAAATAGAAACAGGTTGACTGGGGACTTAGAGCTCTTTTGTGACCTGGTTTGGAATACTGTGGTTCATTAAGTTCAGTTTCCCTATTACATATGCATACGAACTTCAAAAAGGAAATGGATAAGAGTAATCCCTATTTTTTCTTGCCTGGTGTGAGGTGAATTTGTTAATGTTCATATTTGATGTTCAATAGACTGTTCTGTAGAGTTGCATTGAAAAACATACCTGAACGTGAGGCATGAGGATTCTCTAGGCGGTACTTATTTTATCGGTCCTTTTAGTCTTCATATGCTAGATGTCTTTTTCACTGTAGTACATAATTTATAATAGTTATGTGTTGGCTTTGTTTATTTTCAATTCCATTAACATAATTTGAGCACCTATTACGTCGAACCACTCTTACGGACCTTGTAGTGTTATGATGATGCAGAAGACTGAGGCTTCTCAAGGAGTTTGGGAAATAGTTGGAGGAGACACATAGTCCAAGTAATAACTGTATTACTAGGAAGTCTGTGAATGGTGATGCATTTTATAGTAGAGGAAGTAACAGGAAAAGTGGCATTTGTGGAGAGTGTAGCATTGAATTGTACCTAGATTATCGGGACTTGAAAGAAAAACAGCTTGTTTGAATGAGTATTTTTATTGTAAAAGAGATAAACAGTTGATGATGTCAGCGAATTTTATTGGGCACAAACTTGATTAGAGCATATATACAAATATATGATCGATAAGGGTGTTAACCAAACATATGAATAATAAAGGAATTGTGTGACTACATAAGTAGGAGTTGTATATACAACCAAAATACTGAATAACATTTCAAAGCTATGAAAAAGTTTTTAATGATCTTTACCATACACAAAAGCCATTTTGATATTAAAATAGGTCTAAAAGGAGTTATCTGTAACTTGATTTATAACTGAAATTTCAAAAGGTAAACATCAGCAGTTTTATTTGTCACAAAAAGTCCACTTTAAAATATTTTAAGCAGGTAATTTTTTTAAAGTTTTTTTTAATATTAAGGCAAAATACATATGAAAAAACAAACCTTCTTAAAGTGAACAATTGAGTGCATTCAGTGTTGTGCAGCTACTGCTTCTGTCTACTTCTAAAACATTTTCTTCATCCAAAAGAAAACTCCTTAAACAGTTACCCCATATTTTCCCTTCCCTCCTCCCAACCCCAGCAGCCACCAGTCTGGGATATGTCTCTATGGTACCTCTTTTTGATATTTTATATAAACAGGATAATATAATATGTGACGTTTTGTATCGGACTACCTCATTCCTTTCTATGGCTGAATAATATTCCATCGTGTGTGTGTGTGTGTGTGTGTATAAAGGAACACAATTTGTTCACCAATTGATGGACATTTGGGCTTTTTCTACCTTTTGGCTATTGTGAATAGTGCTGCTATGAACACATAGCAATTAATTTTGAAATTCTGTTGAGGATGTGTTACATATTCACAGCAAAGTTTTCAGAATTATTTGTTCACAAAGTAAGTTTTCATTTTACTAAGCATAATTATGAGTATGTAGTTTGAAGGAACAAAGTGGATTCACTGAAATGATTTTAGGATAATATATGCAGTAAAGTGGAAAATAAGAATAAAATTGTTGGTAGAATTCAGATCCTTGCTGGGTTATGTCAGTGTGTTTGCCGAACTTATTTTTGGATTCTCTTCCTCACTGGAATAGAAGTTCCTTGAGGTCGAGGATAGTGTCTGTATCTTTTTCAGTTATATTATCAGTGCCTAGCACAGTGCCTTTACATAGTAGGCACTATATATATAATATATAATATATATTGTATATAATACATATATAATATATTTACATATATAATGTAGATTTCATATATAATTTATATACATTATATACGCATACAATATTATATATAATGCATATAATTATATATGTAATGTATATAATATATATTTTATATATAATAATGTATATATAATATATTTATATATTATATATAATGTTTATTATATATTTTATATATTTTTTTTCTTTTTTGAGGTAGGGTCTCACCCTGTCGCCCGGGCTGGAGTGCGGTGGCGTGATTTCAGCTCACTGCAGCCTCGACCTCTGGGGTTCAAGCGATTCTCTCGCCTCTGCCTCCTGAGTGGTTGGGACTACAGTCATGCGCTGCCACAGCTGACTACCTTTTGTGTTCTTAGTAGAGACGGAGTTTCACCATGTTGGCCAGGCTGGTCTCAAACTCCTGACCTCAAGGGATCCTCCTGCCTCAGCCTCCCAAAGTGGTGGGATTACAGGCATGGGCCACCGCACCCTGCCCAATATATATATTTTTAAATAGAGATGGAGGTCTCACTATGTTGCCCAGGCTAGTCCGGAACTCCTGGGCTCTCCTGCGTTGGCCTCCCAAAATGCTAGGATTACAGGTGTGAGCCACTGCACATAGCCCCAATATTTTGTTAAATAAGTGAATAAATAACACCTAAGTTTTTAATCATTGCTCACTGCTTTTTCGTGGTAGAGGAAATTGATGAGAATTGTTTCAGTTCTTTGGCTTTTATTGATGAGTTCCATAAATTAGATCTTGGTAATTTGGGGCTGCAGTGGTTTTACATCTCTAAAGGTTTGGGAGTACTTGTATCACAACTAAATTTCCATACAGTGAGAAGATTTTTGAAAAAAGGTGAGTGGATAGAGAGTGAGGACAAGCCAAGGGCTGAATTTAGTGAATGTCCTAAGCAGGCTTGTTAAAGTGCAAATTAGATGATGTGAGATGGACTTGATAACGCTTGATAATGTTGTATGTTGTATACATTTGTGACTGATGACAGACTTTTTAAGACTACTGTTTGTGGGGTATTTTGAGATTTTTTTCCATTAAAGAAAATTTAAGACCCTAGAGTCTTTAGCTTTCTTATTTATTTATTTTTTTAGACAGTCACATTTAGTAGTGGGGGGTTGTATACCAACTTTAGTGATGCTAATGTTAATACATTATAATAACTCACTACCATCAGACCAGCCTACCTTGTTTTTTTTTTAGATTTAAGATGACAGTGCTATCTCTGATTTCTGCAGTTAAAAATGAACTAAACTTTTTCTTAACATTCTTTTACTTAATTATCTAACTCTAAATAGATGATGTACCTCAGTAGTAAATAGGAAATTTAAAATAGGTACATGTTTAATGTATTCCATTAACATTGATTGCCATTATAAAGGGCAGCCTCTGGTACTCTATTTTAGTGTAGTGATTGTATATCTCTAAGTTTGATGTTATAATAATAATCTGTCCTTTGCAAATTCAGAGTTTCATTCTCAGGGTTCATTACTAAATATTGACTTTCTAGTCCTGAATGAGAGTTACTGGAAGGAATGTGCTATATACTATGTGTAGTATCTTATCTACTACTGTTTTTTCAAAGGGAGAAATATCTTAGATACAATATGTATTTTTGTAAGAAGTTTACTCGATGATAAGATATGTGTAATTTTTTTCAGATATTCCTTTAATACCCAACTTTTTCATATGTCAAGTTGAGGAACTTTTCCTAGAAATTGTCTTAGAATTTAATCTACAATGTTTTTACTTTGTTTAGTGCTTGGAGATCTGATCCAATTTACTGTCTCTTAGATAATTTTATTTTCTCACTTTTCAGTTTTTATTGATCATTTTTAGTCAAGGTTTTTGTTTTATCTTGTGTAAATGAGATAATGTATTTAAAGCACTTAGCACAGTCCTGGTCCTATTTAAGTGGTGGTAACTAAAATTTTTTTCAACACACACCCCCCCCCCAACATTTCTTCAAACACATACACACACACACACACACACACACACACACACACACACACACACACACACACACACACACACACACACACACACACACACACACACACACACACGAGTAGGCTACTTTTTACTTCCTTCTCTTTCCTAGACCCTTCTCCACGTGCTAAATTAAAACATTGAGAGATAGTAGGGCATTTACAAACAGTAGCAGTTTAAAAAGAAGAAAAAAGAGATTAGGGCAGATGAGAGATTCAGCAATTTAAACCTTACATGAGTTAGAATATTTGGTCTTAAGACATTTTTATCTGTTTAATTCTAGTCTTTTAAATGTTACTTACCTCTTATGTTTTATCAAATACTGAAAGTAATACACTTTTAATTATATTTTTCCACTTTCTTGAATTAAGTTTTTAGTACAGTGTGAAAGTTGGTTGATTTGCCGAACATTTAAGTGTATAATTGGGTATTTAAATCAGTATGAAAAGGAGGAAGTTGCTTGGTTTCTTGTAGAAATTTAATGGTGTGTTTGTACAGCCCATTAGGTACTGTAAAGGAGGGTTTGGATGCTGCTTAGTAGCTTTATTTTCATACCTTAGGTCAATGTTTTCTGTAGAGTTGAATGTAGTGAGAATATGTATTAGACGACTGAGTTGATGATAAATATTTTAACATTTCATTTGGAAGAATACTACTCTGTTTCTTTGACACATTTCCTGATGTTGAAGGATGCTTCTAGGGGTAACTGGCAGAATTTTGTAGTCTAGATTAGTGAAAAAATGTGTTTCAGCAAGTATGGGGAAAAATCGAGGAAAAATTTCAATGTCATGTTTTTGTTAAAAACATTCATCATTGCAAGAGCTATTCCTGTACTTTCTTAGGTGTTCCTATTTGCCAATCCAGAAAGGATACTTTGGCATATATTCTTAACTATTAGTAGAGGTAATACTGTAGTAGTTTTATTAAGTGTTATAAAAGTTAAAACTTGGGTATTATATACATAGCCAAGAAGTTGTGGGGGTTAAGTAAGGCCTGTATCTTAAGCGTTCAAGATAATAATTTAGAGTAAGCTGTAGAATCAACTTATAATGATGACTTGCCTTTCTTTGGCAACCAGTAAACTTTGCCTAAAGTTGTATTTGTTTTTATTGAAAGCATAGTCCAAATTCTGCTTTTGAGGTTTGCTCTATATTTATTTTTTAAGTGAAATGGAATCGTAAGGACATTTTTGGTGAGAAAATGTAGTATTACTTTTTCTTCAGACAAAGTCATAAATAGTGATATATAAAATGGGGACCTTTTAAGAGAAGTTAATGAGTTGTATCACTGATTTCCCTCTCATTATTGCTAGTTGAGTAGTAGGTAATTCAGTATGGTAATGTTTTGTTTTACATAAGAGGTGAGGTTGAAGAAGCCATAATGTAGTGAAGGCAGTCACATTACTCTTAAAAGATAGGAAACCTGAGTAGGTTGAGCCTCATTTGATAGTAAGCAGTAGTTTGCTCACAGCAGTAACATAAATAAGGAAGGTGTTGTCTAAAGCTGTCCTGGTGGGTCAGGGAAGTAGACACAGCAGACTTGGCAGTAGGCCTGGCTTCTAAAACAAAATCCAAGTCATCAAATTTGCCCAGGCATGCCATATGAGGTTCAAGTAACAGTGGAATTTAAGAGGAGTGAGTTTGTTCAGGGAGGCTTAGGAGAGTCACAAGCAGGAGCAAGCTTTTTTAAGAGCTATCATTTAAACTCAAACATAATGTGGGTCTGCATCTATTTTGGCATTTCTAGTAATGTTTACGTAATTATATTGTATGACTTTCATCTGTTGGCAATTGGAGCTCTAAGATTTAAGTAACATAGCCTATGAATTGCTAGTTTACCGACAGCTGAAATTTAATCTTTGGGACAGTTCTAGTTAATATTAGTTAATATGCATGTGTGAGGCTGGGCGTGGTGGCTCACACCTGTAATCCCAGCACTTTGGGAGGCCGAAGCGGGTGGATCACCTGAGGTCAGGAGTTCGAGACCAGCCTGGCCAACATGGTGAAACCCCGTCTTTACTAAAAATACAAAATAGCTGGATGTGGTGGCGGGCGCCTGTAATCCCAGCTGCTTGGGAGGCTGAGGCAGAATGGCTTCTTGAACCTGGGAGGTGGAGGTTGCAGTGAGCTGAGATGGTACCATTGCACTCCAGCCTGGGGGACAGAGTAAAACTCTCTCTCAAAAAAAAAAAAAAAATGCTGGGCACGGTGGCTTAACACCTGTAATCCCAGCACTTTGGGTTGCTGAGGCAGGCGGATCATGAGGTCAGGAGTTTGAGACCAGCCTGACCAACATGGAGAAACCCCGCCTCTACTAAAAATACAAAATAGCTGGGTGTGGTGGCGCATGCCTGTTGTAATCCCAGCTACTCGGGAGGCCGAGGCAGGAGAATCACTTGAACCTGGGAGGCGGAGGTTGCAGTGAGCTTAGATCGTGCCATTGCACTCCAGCATAGGCAACAAGAGCGAAACTCCGTCTCAAAAAAAAAAAATGTTTAAAAAGGAACTACAAGTCTATGAAAGCCTGAACATCACAGGTATACCAGAGAAGTAACCTGAAGGCTTCATTTTCTTTTTTCTTTTTTTTTGAGATGGAGTCTTGCTCTGTCTCCCAGGCTGGAGTGCAGTGGCGCAATCTCGGCTCACTGCAACCTCCGCCTCCTGGGTTCATGCCATTCTCCTGCCTCAGCCTCCCGAGTAGCTGGGACTACAGGCGCCCACCACCGCATCCAGCTAATTTTTTGTATTTTTAGTAGAGACGGGGTTTCACTGTGTTAGCCAGGATGGTCTCTATCTCCTGACCTCGTGATCCGCCCATCTCGGCCTCCCAAAGTACTGGGATTACAGGCCTGAGCCATCGCGCCCAGCCCGTCATTTTCCTACATAATGTACAGTTTCAGAATGTCTCATGTTACAGCAGCAGGTGAGAATTTTGCATTTTAAAATATGTTTTTCAGTGTCTTAACGTTTTGTGTTAATTTTGTATTTATTAATTTTCATCAGCTTTGCTGTTTAATTAGAAAATAGGTAGGATTATTTGACCTCTGAAATTGGATTATATTCAGGTTAATTCTTTTCTCCTAAAACTTTTTCAATAAGTTGATTTGTATTAAATGTAAAAATGTTTCTAAAAGCATTTTTTTCTCATCAAGGTAATCACTGACTAGAACACTTTAATGGACTATTTGTGAGTTGTACTTAAATGTAAATATTTTTCAGTATTGCTTTAAAAAATCTTTCAGTAAAAATTGTTAAAAATGGCATTTAGAAAAAAATGACATTCAGAAATTGTTGAAGCTAGATGATGGGTATGTGGGGGTTCACAATAATATTCTCTGTTCTTTATATATGTTCTTAAATTTCCATAATAAAAACTTTAAAAAATGACATTCGAAAGCTCTTCAAATTCTTTAAGGTACTAGATTAGGATAGGAAAAATATTCACTTTTAAAAATAGCATTGTGAAGGCTATAGGATTTGTTGTGTGTGGTTAAAAAAAACTGGCTTAACAAATTAACAGAAAATAAAAGTTAGCATGATATGTCTGATTTACAAAAGTCATTTCTCCCTTTGATTGTGTAGTGTTAACAGTGAGATGGTGGGTGAGTTAGTGGCGCACATAAATAGGAAGTAAACTGATCTTATGCTTTTGAGTAGGTGCTTTAACATTTTAAAAATATTTTCTAATTAACTATATGACGCTAGAAAAATCCATTTATTATCTAGTAATTTAAGAGCTTGAAATTGTTTTAAAAATTTTAATGTTTGATCACGTTGCTTGTATCTGTCAGTCTGATGTTAAGTGTCATTTCTATGAACTCTTCAGTTTATTCATGATGAAAAGAAGCTAGATAAGTTGTTCATGATTTTAAGACTACATTTTTAATCATTTTTAATTTTTAATCTGCATTTTTTTTTTACCTGGTGGAGTGACCCAAACCTTCATTCCTGAAGGGTCTGGGCCACTGGGCCATTTGTGTTTTTTTTTTTGTTTTTTTTTGAGACAGAGTCTCGCTCTGTTGCCCAGGCTGGAGTGCAGTGGCACCATCTCGGCTCACTGCAAGCTCCACCTCCCGGGTTCACACCATTCTCCTGCCTCAGCCTCCCAAGTAGCTGGGACTACAGGCGCCTGCCACCACGCCCGGCTAATTTTTTGTATTTTTAGTAGAGACGGGGTTTCACCGTGTTAGCCAGGATGGTCTCGATCTCCTGACCTCGTGATCCACCCACCTCAGCCTCCCAAAGTGCTGGGATTACAGGCGTGAGCCACTGCGCCCAGTGTTAATCTGCATTTTTAATAATTGGCAGAAACTCACAAAAATAATAGACATAAGTTTTTTTTATTTGTGAACATTTTAGAACAAACAGGGTCTGAAATTTGTATTTCACATCTTGTCATTTGTGAGATCATATTGAATACTAAAGTTTTTTTTTTTTTTTTTGAGGCGGTGTTTCACTCTTGTTGCCCAGGCTGGGGTGCAATGGTGGGATCTCGGCACACCGCAACCTCTGCCTCCTGGGTTCAAGCGATTCTCCTGCCTCAGCCTCCCGAGTAGCTGGGCTTACAGGCATGCGTCACCACACCTGGCTAATTTTGTATTTTTAGTAGAGGCGGGGTTTCTCCATGTTAGTCAGGCTGGTCCCAAACTGCCAACCTCAGATAATCCCCCCGACTTGGCCTCCCATAATGCTGGGATTACAGGCATGAGCCACCACGCCTGGCCGAATAATAAAGTTTTAATCTTGTCCTTTAAATAAAAGATATCTTTGGGGAAAATATAGAAAGTTTAATCTAAATTTTACTTATTTTTTATTGCACATGAAAGGTTTAAGGAAATTTGATAGCTTCTCTGCTGTCAACACTTCTTTATAGTTTTCACTTTCTTTCAGTAAAGGTAGTTCAAATAACACTCAAGAAAAAAGATGATCAGAAGTTGTTAAGGCAAGATGGTAGGTATATGGGGACTCTGTACTGTAGGTATATTTGAAAACTTACATTATACAAAGTTTTGAGGACTTTTTTTTTTTTTTTTTTTTTTGAGACAGAGTCTCGCTCTGTTGCCCAGGCTGGAGTGCAATGGCGCGATCTCGGCTCACCGCAACCTCCGTCTCCTGGGTTCAAGCAATTCTCCTGCCTCAGCTTCCCGAGTAGCTGGGATTACAGGCGCCTGCCACCACGCCCGGCTAATTTTTGTATCTTTATCAGAGACGGGGTTTCACCATGCTGGCCAGGCTGGTCTCGAACTCCTGACCTCAGGCGATCCGCCCGCCTCAGCCTCCAAAAGTGCTGGGATTACAGGCGTGAGCCACCGCGCCCGGACTGAGGACTTTTTTTTTTTTTGAGATAGGGTCTTTCTCTGTTGCCCATGCTGGAGTGCAGTGTTGTGATCACAGCTTACTGCAGCCTCAACCTCCTGGGCTCAGTTGATCCACCCACTTCGGTTTCTTGAGTAGCTGGGACCACAGGTGCGCCACCATGCCTGGCTAATTTTTAAAATTTTTTGTAGAGGTGAGGTCTCGCTGTGTTGCCCAAGGTGGTCTCAAACTCCTGGATTCAAGCGATCCTCCAGCCTTGGCCTCCTGAAGTGATAGGATTAACAGGCATGAGCTACTGCGCCCAGCCTTTGAGACCTCTTAACCATGAGCCAGAGCAAGAAATACATTTTGTTTCAACCCAACACACAGGTACATGTTTATACACACAAACTGAGATAGATGTTTCATGTAAAAGTGTTTAGCTTTACTGCATGACATTACTCTGACATTTTCATTACATTAAAAAATTTGTCACAGCTCACTAATAGATCACTTACTACCTTCAGTTTGAAAAACCGAGCTCTAGGAGATGGTTTCATGGTTCTGATTAAAACTGTTAGTACATTGAAGCTGGGTGCAGTGCCCTGTGCCTGTACTCCCAGCTACTTGGAAGTATCTCTTGAGCCTAGGGATTCTAGACCAGTCTGGACAACATAAGGATACCCTGTTTCTTAAAAACAAAAACAAACTGTTAGTGCATCAAGTTGTTCTTATTATTCAAACCATATTTCCCACGTCTGTAGTTCTTTAATATGTTAAACTTTAAAAATTGACTTAGCTTATTGCTATCTTTTTATTGGGTTAGTTGGCTGGTAAATTTTGCCACTTCCTGAAAATGACTTTTGTTTCCCCCCTTCTCTCTGCCCTGTGGCCAAAGTCTTGGTCTCCTTCCATTTGGATTTGTGTATTAATAGTTTTCTCTTCATATTTTCTCCTAATTCAGTTCTGAAAGTCATAGTTGAGGTTATCTTCAATTCCCACTCCTTTTTGTCTGTAACCTGCCTTTCCTCACAGTTTTTCATTGTGCTCCACCATTTTATATCTGTTACTTCGGATATCAAGCTCATCACCTTTATTCATCTCTTTTCAGTCCCAGTGTGAAACCTTTCCTTCCATCCATTTTCCTGATCTGCCGTCAACGTGTTCACCAAAGACTTTCTCTTTTGTTAGACAGCTTAACAGATATTTTGATGTCGTACTGAGCTAGATCTGGATTCTAGATTCGTTTCTGTTGCTAATTGTGTGATACTGCTAAAAAGCATAGAGTTTCAAGCTAATTCAGTCCTTCCATTTTACAGGAGAGGAAATTGAGACTCAGATTGACCTGCCCAAGGTCATTTAACTGGTTAATATCAAAACAGAGACCCAGGACTTCTGACTCCTAGTCCTTTGGTCTTCTCCAGTAAGTTGCTTAATTTTTGCTTGAAAATCCTACAGTTCCTTCTTGTGGATTAAAAACAACAACAACAACAAAGAAAATCCTACAGTCCTTTTTGCACAACCTATAATTTTGATCATTTTGTAACTTTTTGTTTGTGATACATTAGATAAATATTTAATCCAGTGTTATTGAGTACCTATTATGTGCAAGGTATTTTTATGTGCATTATCTCATGATAACCTAGAGAGAGGTATTATTTCCATTTAGTGCATGAGGAAACAGAAATGCAGATGGATTTGACCATCTAGAAAGTGGGATTAGCTGGGATTTGAACCTTGGTTTTCTGACCTCAAATTTTGGGCCCTTTCTGCTATGCCTGCCTCTTGCCTTGCTATTCTCAGAAAGAGTTTAAGTACAGAAATACTCAGTTTTTCCTATGGTGAAAGCAAGGGTCATGTTGGGCATATGGAATCAAATGTATACGAGTCATGTCTTACAAATTACATGTGTTCCTGTGACTAGATTTTCTGCTTTGGGCTCAAAATAGCTACTTGAGAGATGCTTCTTATTCCTGCCTGCTCTAGTAAATTTTAAAGGGTAGCAGTGATACAGTTAGACCAATAGAGGGTACTGTATCGCTATATCGCTAATTGTGCTAGGCCCAAATTTAGTTCTTTTGGGCCTTTTCTCTTTGCTGCTTTGTGGATCTGGAGGTCAAGAGGTGATATCATTTTAGGTTTTAAGGCAGTTTACTCTAAGGAGGAATGGCCTTTGTCTTTGGAGCCCTCCCTCCGCCCATGTTGTCTTGATTAGGGTCTGATTTGTCATCTTGCAGGCTGTTTTGCTTTTAAAGTTTAAAGCGTTTAGATCTGTCATCAAAATTGCCCTAAACCTGAATGAGGAAAAATTCAGAATTTTAAAAATGCTCAATTGTCAGGGTAGTTTCATTTTTCAAGGTTAACATTTTGCTTTCACATGTTCAAAAAAAAATTAATGCTATTTATTTGATTGAATTTAGGATGCAAGGAAAACTATTCTACCTTCTATAGCCACTAGGACTGACACACATTTTTTTTCCTTGATATTTTGACCAATTTGCCATCTGCCATTTATTCTTATCTCTCAAGATCAGTACTCTTTTGGATTTTCTCTCTTTTGTACATACCCAGTTGTCTCTGAGTTTTACCAGAATTCTCCCTTTGAGAGCAAAGGCAAGAAAGCTCTTTTGTCATACATGTTACCTAGTAAATGTTGGCTGATCATGGTTTTAGAACTTCTGTTGACTTTTTTTTTTTTTTTTTTTTTTTTTTTTTTTGAGACGGAGTCTCGCTCTGTTGCCCAGGCTGGAGTGCAGTGGCGCGATCTCGGCTCACTGCAAGCTCCGCCTCCCGGGTTCACGCCATTCTCCTGCCTCAGCCTCTCCGAGTAGCTGGGACTACAGGTGCCCGCCACCATGCCCGGCTAATTTTTTGTATTTTTTTAGTAGAGACGGGGTTTCACTGTGGTCTCGATCTCCTGACCTCGTGATCCGCCCGCCTCGGCCTCCCAAAGTGCTGGGATTACAAGCATGAGCCACCGCGCCCGGCCTTCTGTTGACTTTTTAATCATCTGATTACTATTGGAAAGAAATAGTAAAATACTCTTAATCTTCTAGTTTAAATATATGCAAAACAGTTATGTTTGGATTGATATTTGCTGAGGGGAAGGAATGAGACAACAGATGCTGGCTTCACACAGTTCTTTTCTCTTTAAGAGTGATAAAGGACTTTTCCAGAAGCCTTCAGCAAACTTAACCTTGCATTTCATTGACCAAAACTGGGTTACATTCCCTTTCCTAAATTAGTTACTGGTAAAGATGAGTGGAATTATTCTTAGCCAACCATACCTATGCCTTGGCCTGAGGATATGGTTGGCTTCCCCAAAACACAAGGCTGCATGGGAGAGGAGTGGATACAAGGTAGAAAATCTGTTAGGGAGGAAGAAAGAGAAAATGGATGCTGGGAGGGGGTCAACCAAAAGAATTGTCTGCGCTTACTATCCACAGTATTCCAACAATTGAGAGACTTAAAAAAAATTTTTTTTGAGAGAGAATCTCACTCTATTGCTTAGGCTGGAGTGCAACCTCTGCCTCCTGGGTTCAGGTGATTCTCATGCCTCAGCCTCTCAAGTAGCTGAGGTAGCTGGGTTTACAGGTGTGCACCACATGCCCAGCTAATTTTTTTTTTTTTTTTTTTTTTTTTTGAGACAGAGTCTCGTTCTGTCACCCAGGCTGGAGCATAGTGGCACAATCTCTGCTCACTGCAACTTCCACCTCCCAGATTCAAGTGATTTTATTGCCTTATGCCTCCCGACTAGCTGGGATTACAAATGTGTGTCACCGTGCCTGGCTAATTTTTGTATTTTTGGTAGAGACAGGGTTTCACCATGTTGGACACGCTGGTCTTGAACTCCCTACCTCAGGTGATCCGCCCGCTTCGGCCTCGCAAACTGCTGGGATTATAGGCATGAACCCCTGTGCCCAGCCAGTTGAGGGACTTTATAATGTAAACCTGACTTTTGCTATGCGGTTGCTTTTTCTGGCACTTGCTTTTTCTTTTGCTTTGTCAGAGTCCTTGGGGATGGGCATGGGAGTTGATAGAGGTCCCAAGAAAGAGAAGTATGGCTGTTGATCCTGGATTAATAACAGTGGGGTTGGTGTCTGATGGGTGGGAGATCTGGGACACAAAATTCATTTTTGTTGTGTGGTTCAGGTGGAATCTGATGATTATGCAGACATACAGAAGCATAAAGACAGTGTCAAATCCTGATTTGTCAAAATTGAGATAGTAAAGTGTTTTTTAAATGCTTATTTTATTTGATTTCTTAAAATTTATTTTGAGACAGAGTCTCACTTTGCTGCCCAGGCTGGAGTTCAGTGGCTCAATCACAGATCACTGCAGCCTTAACTCAGCCTCCCAAGTAGCTCAAACCACAGGCGCTTGCCACCACGCCCAGCTAGTTTTTAAAAATTATTTTTGATAGAGACAGAGTCTTTCTGTGTTGCCCAGGCCAGTCTCAAACTCCTGGGCTTGAGCAATCCTCCCACATCGGCCTCCCAATGTACTGGGATTATAGGTGTGAGCCACCATGCCCAACCTAAAAATTCTTTTTAAAGTGCTTTGTTTCACTCTTTCGAAGGCTAATCTGAAAGAAACTAGCTGTTGTTAAAGGATAAAATAGAAGAATATGTAGAAGAAGAGAAAGTTGTAACTAGAGGGGAACATTGTATGAGATCTTAGAGTAACTGAGCTGGAAGGGACCTCAAGAAAGTCCCCTTCCATTAAGTGGATAAATATACTAAATCATTTAATCTTTTAATTAAGTTTTGTTAAGTGTCAGTATTATTATGTGCCAAATACTGGTAATACAAATTAAATATAATTCAGTCTATTGGAGTAGACATATAAATGACTACAACAATATTAATATAATAGAGGTACAGAGAAGGCCCTCTGAGCGTATAATGACACAGATTAACTCTGAGTAGAGAGGTCAGAGAAGAGTACAGTTGAGCAGAATCCAGTGGGAAGAGTTCACCAGGTGGCTAAGGGAGGACATAACATTTCAGGCCAGTTGATTATCACACCCAAAGACAGGTTAAAGAGCATGGTCCTTTAATTTGGAAAGTGGAAGATCAGGATTCTGTCGTGTCCAGATGTGGCTGGAGAGAGACAGACTATTATACTCTATTGAGGAGTTTGGATTTTAGTTCGAAGACAGCAGGGAGCCATTGAAGGATTTCAAATTGGGCAGAAATGTCAGATTTGTAGCTCCATCACTCTACTATACTGTGGGTAATAGATTGAAGAAGACAGGAATGGAGATGGGGACACATGTATTTGAGAAATGATAAGGGTAGAGCAGTGAAGACGACAAAGTGGGAATAGTGCTCAGATAGATTTACAGGAAAGAAATCAATAGGACCTGGTATCCATTGAGTAAGGAAAGGGAAGGAGGCAGGATTATTTCTATTTTTCTAGTTTGGGTCAGTTGTAGGAGAATCAGCTTTGGAGGTGGGGAGGGAGAAAAGGTGATTCATTTTAATAAAATGTGCTATTACGAAAGATCTGTGGAAATAGTGGCGAACAAGACATGGCCCTTGCCCTCGTGAAGTGCATAGTCTAGTAATAATGTAACTAGTGTCATGAAAGTGAAAGTATAAAGTGCAATGAGAGTATATAGTAAAAAGGAGTTCAGTTTTGTGTATGTCTAGTTTGAAGCATCTGTAGATTTACTAGGCAATTGGAAATAAAGTGTAGAGCTCAAAAGAGAAACTTGCACAAAAGAGATTTGAAAGTTATTGGTCTATAGATATTGATGATAGTTGAAGTCATGGGCATGGATGAAGTCACTGCAAGAGAGTGTGGATTAGAATGTGAAAAGGAGGCTGAGAACAGAACTCCGGAAACAACAGTATTGCAAGGATGGCAAGGAGAGGAGAAGTCTGAGAAGATGCTGTCAGAGAGTTAAATTAGACAGTCAAGAGAATGGTGTAGGGAAAGCCAAGGTAGAAGAGGGTTTTATCTATTTCAACAGCTTTATTGAGGTAAAATTGACATTTAATAAACAACATATTTAAAGTGCACAGTTTAAGTTTTGACATATGTGGAGACCCATGAAACTTTTACCAGATTCAATATAGTGAACATATCCACCACCCCCCAAAAGAAGTTTGTTTGTGTGCCTTTGTAATCACTCCCTCCCATACACCTTTCTCCTTTTCCCAGACAACCGCTGAACTCACTAGAACATTTATATAAGTGGAATTGTAAAGCATGTACTCTTTTTTTGGAGGGGGTGCTGACTTCTTGTCATTGTTATTTTGAGATACGTCCATGTTATTGAGTGTATCAGTAGGTCATTACTTTTTATTGGGGAATAGTTGCCATTATGTATGTATAGTACAATTTGTTTTATCCATTCACCTATTGATGGACTTTTGGATTGTTTCCAGGTTTTGGCTGTTACAAATAAAGCAGCGATGAATATTCATGTATTGTCTTTGTATGGACACATCTTTCCCATTCCCTTGGGTAAATACCTAAGAATGTAATGGTTGGGTCATTTGGTAGATGTACATTTAACTTTTTGTTTATTATTATTATTTATTTATTTATTTTTTGAGATGGAGTCTCACTCTGTCGCCAGGCTGGAGTGCTGTGTGATGCATATCTCGGCCCACTGCAACCTCCCAACTCCCTCGTTCAAGTTGTTCTCCTGCCTCAGCCTCCTGAGTAGCTGGAATTACAGGCACACGCCACCATGCCTAGCTAATTTTTGTATTTTTAGTAGAGACAGAGTTTCACCATGTTGACCAGGATGGTCTCGATCTCCTGACCTCGTGATCCACCCGCCTCAGCCTCCCAAAGTGTTGGGATTACAGGTGTGAACCACTGTGCCTGGCACATTTAACTTTTTAAGAAACTGCCAAACTGTTTTCCAAAGTGGTTATATCATTTTAAATTCCCACTAGCAATGGAAATACATATTTTGACATCCTAACCAACATCAGGTTTAGGTAGCCTTTTTAATTTTAGCCATTCTAACAGGTGTGTAGTGGTATCTTCTGTAGGTTTAGTTTATATTTCCCAAATAACTAATGCTCTTGAACATCTTTTTATGTGCTTGTTTGCTGCCTATCTTTTTTGATTAAGTGTCTGTTTAAGCTTTTTACCCATTTAAAAAAGTTTTTTATTTTGAAATAATTAATAGATACACAGGAAGTTGTAAATAAAATGTAAACAGGTTCTGGGTACCCTTTACTCAGTTTCTCCCAATGATAACATCTTGCATAACTGTAGTACAATATTGAGACCAAGAAAATGACATTGGTACAATCCACTGAACTAACTCAGATGTGACCAATTTTACATGCGCTGATTTGTGTGTGTTTATATATGTAGTTCTCTGCAGTTTTATCATATGTAGATTAGTGTAACTACTACCATGATCAAGATACAGAACTGGGCCAGGTGCGGTGGCTCATGCCTGTAATCCCAGCACTTTGGGAGGCCGAGGCGGGCGGATCACGAGGTCAGGAGATCGAGACCATCCTGGCTAACACGGTGAAACCCCGTCTCTACTAAAAATACAAAAAAATTAGCCGGGCGTGGTGGTGGGCGCCTGTAGTCCCAGCTATTCGGAGAGGCTGAGGCAGGAGAATGGCGTGAACCCAGGAGGCGGAGCTTGCAGTGAGCGGAGATTGCACCACTGCATTCCAGCCAGGGCGACAGAGCGAGACTCCGTCTCAAAAAAACAAACAAACAAAAAAAATTAGCCAGGCGTGGTGGTGGGCGCCTGTAATCTCAGCTACTGGGAAGTCTGAGACAGGAGAATTGCTTGAACCTGGGAGGCGAGGGTTGCAGTGAGCTGAGATTGGGCCATTTCACTCCAGCCCAGGTGACAGAGTGAGACTCTGTCTCAAAATAAAATAATAATAATAATAATAAATACAGAACTGTTTCATCTCACTAACTTCTTTATAAGCACATCCTTTTCCCTCCCTCTTCCCCAACCCAGTCTCAAATTCCTGGCAACCACTAATCTATTCTACATCTCCAAAGTATTATTTCAAGAAAATGTTAGCTACATAAATTGAGTCATACACTATGCGACTTTTTTGGGGGAGGGCAGGGGGACAGGGTCTCACTAGGTTGCCAAGGCTGGAGTACAGTGGCATGATTATGGCTCACTGCAGCCTACAACTCCTGGGCTCAAGCTCTCCTCCCACCTCAGCCTCCCAAAGTGCTGGGATTACAGGTATGAGCCACCATGCCAGGCCCTATGTGACCATTTGAGGTTGACTTTTTCTTCACTCATTGCCTGGCAATCCTTCCAAGTTGTGGGGTATATTAATAGTTTGTTCTGTTTTATTGCTAAGTAGTATTCCATGATATGGATGTACTACAGTTTAATTGTTTACCCATTGAAGGACATTCGGGTTATTTCCAGTTATTGGCTATTATGAAAATTGCTATGAACATTTGTGTACAGATTTGTATGTGGATATGTGTTGTTTCTTTTTTTTTTTTCTGATATAAATACCCAGAAGTACAAATGCCTCCTGACCTCCAATCTGTGAATTTAGTTTTATAAGAAACTGCCAGGGTGTGGTGGCTCACATCACACCTATAATCCCAGCACTTTGGGAGGCCGAGGTAGGCAGATCACTTGAGGCCAGGAGTTTGAGACCAGCCTGGGCAACATGGTGAAACCCCATCTCTACTAAAAATACAAAAATTAGTCAGGCATGATGATGCATGGCTATAGTCCCAGCTACTTGGAAGGCTGAGGCATGAGAAATCGCTTGAACCCTGGAGGCGGAGGTTGCAATGCGCCAAGATCGTGCCACTGCACTCCAGCCTGAGCAACAGAGCAAGGCTCTGTTTCAAAAAAAAAAAAAAAAACCTGCCAAATGTTTTCATTCCCACCAGCAGGTGTATGTTTTCATTCCCACCAGCAGTTTCTCTGCATCTTGGGCAGTATTTGGTATTAACACCTTTTTTTTTTTTTTTTAACCATTCTGATGGATGTGTAGTGATATCTCATTGTGGCTTTAATTATATTCTTCTCATGACTAATACTGTTGACCATTGTTTTATGTGATTTTTGCCATCCGTATATTATTTTTGGTCTAGTGTCTAAGTCTTTGCCCCTTTTTAGATTGGGTTGTTTTCTTATTGTTGAATTTTGAGAGTTCTGTGTGTGTGTGTGTGTGTGTGTGTGTGTGTGTGTGTGGTGTGTGTATGTGTATATGAAACAGGTCTATCAAATATATGCTTTGCAGAGAGTTTCTCTCAATCTGTGGTTTGTTTTTTAATTCTATTAATAGTATCTTTTGTAGAAGTTTTACATTTTGATGAAGTTTGCCTTACCAATTTGTTCTTTCATGGATTGCACTTTTGGTGTTAAATCTAAGAAATCTTTCCCTAACCCATGCTCACAAAGATTTTCTCCTGGGTTTTCTTTTCTTTTCTTTTTTTTGAGACATGGTTTTGCTCGTGTTGCCCAGGATGGAGTGCGGTGGCATGATTATGGCTCGCTGCAGCATCAACCTCCTGGGCTCAGGCTGTTCCTCCTGCCTGAGCCTCTATAATAGCTGGAACCACAGGTGTGCGCCACCATGCCCTGCCAATTTTTAAATTTTTCGTGGAGATATGGTTTCACTGCATTGGCCAGGCTTGTCTCGAACTGTAGGGCTCAAGTGATCCTTCCTCCTTGGCCTCCCAAAGTGTTGGGATTACAGGAGTGAGCCACTGTGCCTGGCTGCTAGGTTTTCTTTTGGAAGTTTTATAGTTTTAGGTTTTTTTTTTTCGACGGAGTTTCGCTCTGTCACCCAGGCTGGAGTGCAATGGCGTGATCTTGGCTCACTGGAATCTCCACCCTCCTAGGTTCAAGTGATTCTCCTGCCTCAGCCTCCTGAGTAGCTGGGATTACAGGCACGCACCACCATGTCCGGCTAATTTTTGTATTTTTAGTAGAGACGGGGTTTCGCCATGTTGGCCAGGCTGGTCTCGAACTCCTGACCTCAGGTGATCCACCCGCCTCAGCCCCCCAAAGTGCTGGGATTATAGGTGTGAGCCACTGCACCAGGCCTAGTTTTAGGTTTTACATTTAAGTTGATGATCTATTTTGAGTTAATTTTTGTGTATAGCGTGAGGTATGGATCCCCAGGTTCATTGTTTTTACATCTAATTTTTCCAGCCCCTTTGTTGAAAGGCTATCCTTTTTCCACTGCATTGCTTTTGTACCTTTGTAAAAAATCAGTAGACCATATATATGTGAGTGTATTTTTGGACCCTGTTCTGTTACATTGAGCTATGTGTCTGTCCTTTACTGATGCCATGCTATCATGATTACCGTACCTTTATAGTAACTATTAGAAACCAGATAGTATGATTCTTCCAACTGTGTTTTTCTTTTTGTTCATGTTGTTCTGGCTATGCTAAATACTTTGTGTTTCCATATCAATTGTAGAATTAGGCCAGCAATGTGGCTCATACCTGTAATCCCAGCACTTTGGGAGGCCGAGGCCAATGGATCACTTCAGGTCAGGAGGATTCCCCCCAACGTCCAGCTTTTTATGGTCATTTTGAATTTTGTCCTCCATAGTAACAGCCATTACATATAATTAATACAAATAGTATAATAATTGGAAATGTGGATATATATTGGAAATTTTTACATTGTTTATTCGTAAATAACTTGAAAAGGACAATGTCTAAATGTTATCTATGGGTCATTATTTTCAAAGCTACAGTTTACCTACCTAATTGCTACCTCATTTTCTTTGCCAGTTGGTGTGAATATTACATAGCGTGAACTCAAAGGCTTGTATAAATGTAGCTGAATGTGACTTTTTCCTAATTGTTTCCCCTTATAGGCCACTATATTGGCTATCTTAGGAGAAAAATAAATTATTTTGGCTTTTTATTCTTTTACAGAATTATACTAGTACATATTCTGTGTTCTCTCAATTGACCTTATATATTTTTTCTTACATGTGGATGTTAAACTGTGATTGCAACACCATTTCTATGCTGTTAGTTTTGCACCTATAATTAAGCATAGTTGTGGTTGCTGAATGATTTTCCCGACTCTTTTTTCTGTTTGTAGTGATAATTTCTTTGAACAACTGTTCATTATGACTATTTTTCAGCAATGATAGAACCTAAAGTCAGTAGAATTCTTTGCTTTTTTAAAAGCTTGTCTCAGGAAATATTTTCTTTCTGCTTTGTGGGTATATAGTAATTGATTGAGTATATAATTGAGTACCTGTCTGAAATTCCATATTCATTCTACCACAGTGCTTTTCAGTCTGTTATTGAGTGAAGTGAATTTTGTTGCTTAATGAATTTAAGGTATACATTTAGTTCACTTTCTCCCTTTTTTTGAAACAGGGTCTCACTCTGTCACCCAGGGAGTGCAGTGGGCGTTATCTGGGCTCACTGCAACCTTCATCCCCTGAGGATCAAGCGATCCTCCCACTTCTGGAACCACAGGCGTGCACCACAGTGCCCGGCTTTTTTTTTTTGTATTTTTGGTAGAGTTGGGGTCTTGCCATGTTGTCCAGGCTGGTCTCCAACTCCTGAGCTCAAGTGATCCGCCTACCTTGGCCTCCCAAAGTGCTGGGATTAGAGGCATGAGCCACTGAGCCCAGCCTCTCGGCCTCTCTTTTGTTTCTTTGTTGCATTATTTTTTTACACTCTAGCTATGCTAATAATCTCATTATTAGATTATGCTAATAATCTCATTTTCAACATAGTTTTTTTTCTTGTATTCTCATTTTCCTTTCTAATTTTCTGAGAAACTTTGAGTTTAGTCAATTGATAGCTTGTTAACTCATTTTCTTACAAAAGTACTATTTTTTTAGTTATTGTAGGTATTATCAAAGTTATACATGAACTTTGTTTAAAGTTATCAAATAGATCAATAAAGCTTATTGTGAAAAAAGTAGTCCTGTGACTCCAACTGTGTCTTACCTTCCTTTCTCTGCTGCCTAGAGGCAGCTGCTTTCAAATTCTTTTAGCAGTTTCTTTTGATATTTGCCTTCATCTCTAGATAACATGCTTATACTGCTGCAGCTGTTATTTATTGACTTCTCATTATGAAAAATGACATTTAGCAGACTCTAAACTCTCAACTCTACACAGGCATCGTTCTCATTCCCTAATATGGTTATATCATAATAGATTTAATGTCAATTTGTTTATATTATTATCGCATATTGTGCTATTCATAGCTAAGGCACGTAGTATACTGTACTACTATTTTTCCTTCCTTGTACAATTTAATACTGTTTTAAGAATGAATGATTGTTGTTGTTCTACGTATTTATGAGAATTCTTTTTTTTTTTTTTGATGAAGTCTCGCTTTGTCGCCGAGGCTGGAGTGCAGTGGCGCAATCTCAGCTCACTGCAAGCTCCGCCTCCCGGGTTCACGCCATTCTCTTGTCTCAGTCTCCCAAGTAGCTGGGACTACAGGCGCCTGCTACCATGCCCAGCTAATTTTTTGTATTTTTGGTAGAGACGGAGTTTCACCATATTAGCTAGGATGGTCTTGATCTCCTGACCTCGTGATCCGCCCGCCTCGGCCTCCCAAAGTGCTGAGATTACAGGCATGAGCCACCGCACCCGGTCCCAAAGTATCTTTCAGGTGTCTGAGTCTCAGCATTTTTGACACATCAATTCATCTGTCAATTTTATTTTCTTGGAGACTTTCCTTTCTCTCAGAGCCTTCTAAACTAATCTGGATTAGTGGATACCTAGCATGTTGTACATCTATCATTGTGAGACTTCACTTCTCTATCATCTTGAGTTCCTTTGCCTTTCTGTTATCGTGTTGAGTCATTTGTTTCTTTGCAACTCATTTTGGTGGAGTACTTCTTTCAGTAGCTTACTGATGGTAATAGGAGGTAAATTTTTGTGACCTTATATATTTAAAGGTCTTCATCAGGTGCAGTGGCTCACGCCTGTAATCCCAGCACTTTGGGAGGCTGAGGCAGGCGAATCACAAGCTTAGGAGTTAGAGACTAGCCTGGCCAACATGGTGAAACCCCGTCTCTACTAAAAATACAAAAAAATTAGCTGGGTGTGGTGGTGCGTGGCTGTAATCCCAGCTACTTGGGAGACTGAGGCAGGAGAATCGCTTGAACCCAGGAGGCAGAGGTTGCAGTGAGCTGAGATTGCACCACTGCACTCCAGCCCGGGCAACAGTGTGAGACTCCATCTCAGGAAAAAAAAAAAAAAAAGTCTTCATTCTCCCCTCATGCTTAATTTTGGCTGGTTGTGGAATTCTAAGTTAGATATCATTTTCTCTCATAAATTTGAAAGCATTGCTCTCCATTTTCTCCATTTTATTCCATTGTCGTTGTTGAAAAGTCTGATACCATTCTGATTCTTGATTCTTCATGTGTAACCTGTTACCCTCCTCTAAGTCTTTTAGGTTCTTCTCTTTGTTCTTTGTGTTCTGAATTTTTCAGTTCCATTGTAATGTCAGGGGACCATTTTCACATATGTGGTCTGTCGTTGACCAAAACATCATCAAGCAGTACCTGACTACCTACAAATGGAATTGCTTGTCATATGGTAATTCTATATTTAAATTTTTGAGGCACCGTCAAACTCTGCTCTACAGCAACTTAGCTGTATCACTTTACATTACCATTAGTAATATATGAGGGTTCTTATTTATCTGTATCCACACTAACACTTGTTTTCTCTTTTTGTTTATTTTTTTAAATTAAAGCCATCCTGGGAGTGTGAAATGGTATCTCTCTGTGGTTTTTATTTGCATTACCTAATGACCAGTGATGTTGAACATCTTTTCATGTGCATGTTGGTCATTTGTATATCTTCTTTGGAGAAATGCCTATTCATTGCTTTGCCCATTTTTTAATTGAGCTGTTTGACTTTTTGCTGTTCAGTTATAAAAACTATATATATTCTGGATACTAAAGCCTTATCAGATCTAAGATTTACAGATATTTTTTCCCATTCTGTAGGTTGTCTTTTCACTTTTCTTTTTTCTTCTTCTTTTTTAAAATTTTTTATTATTTATTTATTTATTTATTTATTTTTGAGACAAGGTCTTACTTTGTTGCCCAGGCTGGAATGCCATGGTGGGTGATGCTGGCTCATGGCAGCCTTGACCTCCTCGGCTCAAGTTAGCTTCCCACCTCAGCCTTACAAGTAGCTGGGACTACAGGTGCACACCACCATGCCCAGCTAAGTTTTGTATTATTTTGTGGAGATGAGATTTCACCATGTTGCCCAGGTTGGTCTCAAACTCCTGGGCTCAAGTGATCTGCCCGCCTCAGCCTCCCAAAGGGTTGGGATTACAGGCATGAGCCACTGGGCTTCGCCTCACTTTCTTGATGGTGCCCTTTGGTGCACAAAAGTTTTTAATTTTACCAAGTTGTACTGATTGAGTTCTTTTGTTGCTTGTGCTTTTACTATTAAGAATCCATCGCCAAATCTGAAGTCATGACAGTGTACTCCTATTTTTGCTTCTAAGAGTTTTATGCTTTTAGCTCTTATATTTAGGTTTTTGATCCTTTTTGAGTTAATTTTTGTATATGGTATGAGGAAGGGGTTCAACTTCATTCTTTTGCATATGATAATCCAGTTTTCCCAGTACCATTTCCCAGTACCATGTGATAATCCAGTTTTCCCTGTAACTTCAACCCAGTTGAAGGAACTATTCTTTTTCCATTTAAAGTCTTAGCACCCTTGTAAAAAATCAATTGGCCATAGATATTTGGGTTTATTTCTGAACTCTCATTTTTATTCCATTGGTTAATACATCTCTTCTTATGCTAGCACCACACTGTTTTGATTACTGTGCCTTTGTAGTAAGTTTTGGAGTGTTAATCCTACTTTGTTTTCTTTTTCAATGTTATTTTGGCTGTTCAGAGAATATTCTGGGCCCCTTGCATTTCCGTATAAATTTGAGGATTGGCTTTTCCATTTCTCTAGAAAAGGCCATGAAATTTTGGTAGGGATTGCATTGTACATCACTTTGGAGAGTATTCCATGTTAACATTGTTTTTCAATCCATGAACACAAGAAGTCTTACCACTTATTTAGGTCTTTAATTTATTTCAGCAATGTTTTGTAGTTTTTAGTGTGTAAGTTTTTCATGTCCTTGGTTAAATTTATTCCTGAGTATTATTTCTTTTGGAGGTTATTGTAAATAGAATTTTCTTAATTTCCTTTTCAGATTGTTTATTGCTTGTATATAGAAACAATAGAATTTTATGTGTTGATGTTTTACCCTGCACCTTTAATGAATTCACTTATTAGCTGTAGTTTTTTGTAGATCTTGTGGGTTTTACTTTATATAGAATCGTGTCTTCTGCAAGTAGAAATAGTTTTACTTCTTCCTTTCCAATTTGGATGTCTTTTAATTCCTTGATTGCCCTGGGTAGGACTCCCAGTACAATGTTGAATAGCAGTAGTGAAAGCATGCATCCTTATCTTGCTCCTCATCTTGGGGGGAAGGCTTTGTTTTACACCACTATGATGTTAGCTGTGGGCTTTTCACAAATGTTTTTTTTGTTTTTGTTTTTGTTTTTGTTTTTGTTTTTTGAGATGGAGTCTGGCTCTGTCGCCCAGGCTGGAGTGCAGTGGCGCGATCTCTGCTCACTGCAAGCTCCGCCTCCCAGGTTTCACGCCATTCTCCTGCCTCAGCCTCCCAAGTAGCTGGGATTACAGGCGCCCACCACCATGCTCAGCTAATTTTTTGTATTTTTAGTAGAGACGGGGCTTCACCATGTTAGCCAGGATGGTCTTGATCTCCTGACCTCATGATCTGCCCGTCTTGGCCTCCCAAAATGCTGGGATTATAGGCATGAGCCACTGCACCCGGCCTCACAAATGCTCTTGATCATGTTAAGGAAGTTTCCTTCTATTCCTAGTTTGCTGAGGTTTTTGTTTGTTTGTTTCAGTCTTAAAAAGATGTTGAAGCCAGGCGCGGTGGCTCAAGCCTGTAATCCCAGCACTTTGGGAGGCCGAGGCGGGCGGATCACGAGGTCAGGAGATCAAGACCATCCTGGCTAACACGGTGAAACCCCATCTCTACTAAAAATACAAAAAATTAGCCAGGCGTGTTGGCGGGCGCCTGTAGTCCCAGCTACTCGGGAGGCTGAGGCAGGAGAATGGCGTGAACCCGGGAGGCGGAGCTTGCAGTGAGCCAAGATCGCACCACTGCACTCCAGCCTGGGAGACAAAGACTCCGTCTCAAAAAAAAAAAAAAAAAAAAAAGATGTTGAATTCTGTCAAATGCTTTTTCTGTCAGTTGAGGTGACTGTGTGGGTGTTTTTTTTTTTTTTTTTTTGAGACGGAGTCTCACTTTGTCACTCAGGCTGGAGTGCACTGGTGTGATCTTGGCTCACTGAATCTTCACCTCCCAGGGTCAAATGATTCTCCTGCCTCAGCCTCCCGAGTAGCTGGGATTACAGGCACCTGCCACCATGCCTGGCTAAGTTTTGTATTTTTAGTAGAGACAAGGTTTCACCATGTTTGCCAGGCTGGTCTTGAACTCCTGACCTCAAGTGATCCACCCATCTCAGCCTCCCAAAGTGCTGGGATTACAGGCATGAACCAGTACACCTGGCCCCTGATTGTGTAGATTTTTTTTCTTCACTCTATTAATATGGTATGTTATATCAGTTGATTTTCACATGTTGAACCATCCTTGCATTCCTGGGATAAATCACATTTGGTCTTTTTTAATGTGCTCTTGGATTCAGTTTGCTAGTGTGTATTTTGTTGAGGATTTTGTGTTTATATTCATATGGATGTTGGTCTGTAGTGTCTTGGTTTGGTATCAGGAAAATACTGGCCTCATAGAATGTGTTAGGAAGCATTCCCTCTATTTTTTGGAAGAATGTGAGAAGTAGTGCTGTTAATTCTTGTCTAAGTGTTTGTTAGAACTGACCAGTGAAGCCATCTGTTCCTGGGAGAATTTTGACTATGATTCAATCTCTTTACTTGTGAGGTCTGAGATTTTCTTTTTCTTCTGAGTCAGTTTTGGTAATCTCTGTATTTCTAGGAGTTTGCTCATTCCTTCTAGATTGTCTGATTTGTTGGTGTACGATTGATTGTTCATAGTATTCTTCTTCTTCCTTTTTTTTTTTTTTTTGAGACAGAGTCTCACTCTGTTGCTCAGACTAGAGTGCAGTGGAGCAATCTCGGCTCACTGCAGCCTCCGTCTCCTGGGTTCAGGCGATTCTCCTGCCTCAGCCTCCCTAGTAGCTGGGACTACCACCATGCCAGGCTAACTTTTGTATATTTTAGTAGAAATGGGGTTTCACCATGTTGGCCAGGCTGGTCTTGATCTCTTGACCTCAAGTGATCCACCTGCCTTGGCCTCCCAAAGTGCTGGCATTATAGGTGTGAGCCACTGAGCCCAATCCTGTTCATAGTATTCTTATTATCATAGTATTCCTACACATATTTTTGCAAACACCAGTTGTAATACATTCTAACAAAATCCACTTACTATGTTGTGCTAAAGTAGTGTTTTCTTTTTTCTTTTCTTTTCTTTTCTTTTTTTTTTTTTTTTTTTTTTTGTGAGACGCAGTTTCACTCTAGTTGCCCAGGTTGGAGTGCAATGGCGTGATCTTGGCTCACTGCACCTCCACCTCCTGGGCTCAAGTGATTCGCCTGCCTCAGCCTCCCGACTAGCTGAGAATACAGGTGTGCACCATCACGCCTGGCTAATTTTTGTATGTTTAGTAGAGACGGGGTTTCTCCCTGTTGGCCAGGCTGGTCTCAAACTCCTGACCTTGTGATCTGCCCGCCTCGGCCTCCCAAAGTGCAGGGATTACAGGCGTGAGCCACCACACCTAGCCTCTTTTTTGTATTTTTAGTAGAGATGGGGTTTCACCATGTTGGCTGGGCTGGTCTTGAACTTGTGACCTCAGGTGATCTGTCTGCCTCAGCCTCCCAAAGAGCTGGGATTACAGACATGAGCCACCGTGCCCGGCCTTCTTTTTTTTTTTTTTAAATTTCATTTAATTTTAAGTTCTTGGATATATGTGCAGGATATGGAGGTTTGTTACATAGGAAAATGTGTGCCATGGTAGTTTGCCACACCTATCAAGCCATTACCTAGGTGTTAATTAAGCCCAGCATGCATTAGGTATTTTTCCTGGTGCTCTCCCTCTCTCGTGACCACCACACCCGGACAGGCCCCAGTGTGTGTTGTTCCTCTCCCTGTGTCCATGTGTTCTCATTGTTCACCTACTATTTATAAGTGTGAACATGTGGTGTTTGGTTTTCTGTTCCTGCATTAGTTTGCTGAGGATAATGGCTTCCAGCTCCATCCATGATCTCGTTCTTTTTATGGCTGCACAGTATTCCATGGTGTATGTGTAGTACATTTTCTTTATCTTGTCTGTCATTGGTGGGCATTTGGGTTGATTCTATGTCTTTGCTATTGTGAATAGTGCTGCAGTAAACATACACATGGGTGTATCTTTATAATAGAATGATTTATATTCCTTTGGGTATATACCCAGTAATGGGATTGCTAGGTAAAATGGTATTTTTGGTTCTAGGTCTGTGGGAGAATAATTGCTGCACTGTCTTCTACAATGTTTGAACTAATTTACATTCCTACCAACAGTGTAAAAGCCTTTCTATCTCATCCTCGCCAACATCTGTTGTTTCTTAACTTTTTAATAATTGCCATTCTGGGCCGGGCGTGGTGGCTTATGCCTGTAATCCCAGCAGTTTGAGGGGCCAGGGCGGGCGGATCAGTTGAGGTCAGGAGTTCAAGACCAGCCTGGCCAACATGATGAAACCTCATCTCTACTAAAAATAATAAAATTAGCTGGGCGTTGTGGTGCATGCCTGTAGTCCCAGCTACTCGGGAGGCTGAGACAGGAGAATCACTTGAACCCAGGAAACAGAGGTTGCAGTGAGCCGAGATCACACCACTGCACTCAAGCCTAGGCGACAGAGTGAGACTCTGTATCAAAATATAATAATAATAATAATAATTGCCTTTCTGACTGGTTTGAGATGGTATCTCATTGTGGTTTTGATTTGCATTTCTCTGATCATCAGTGATGTTGAGCTTTTTTTCATGTTTGTTGGGCTGCATAAATGTCTTCTTTTGAGAAATGTCTGTTTATGTCCTTTGCCTACTTTTTAATGGGGTGTTTTTTTTTTTTGTAAATTTATTTAAGTTTCTTGTAGACTCTGGATATTAGACCTTAGTCAGATGGATAAATTGCAAAAGTTTTCTCCCATTCTGTAGGCTGCCTGTTCACTGTGATGATAGTTTCTTTTGCTGTGCAGAAGCTCTTTAGTTTAATTAGATCCCATTTGTCAGTTTTTGCTTTTGTTGGCAATTGCTTTTGCCGTTTTCATCAAGAAATCTTTGCCTATGCCTATGTCCTGAATGGTATTCATTGCCTAGGTTTTCTTCTAGGGTTTTTATAGTTTGGGGTTTTACATTTAAGTCTTTAATCCATCTTTTTTTTTTTTTTTTCTTTAATCCATCTTGAGTTAATTTTTGTATAAGGTGTAAGGAAGGGATCCAGTTTCAGTTTTCTGCATATGGCTAGCCAGTTCTCCCAATACTACTTATGAAATAGAGAATCCTTTCCCCATTGCTTGTTTTTGTCAGGTTTGTCAAAGATCAGATGGTTGTACATATGTGGTCTTATTTCTGAGTTCTCTGTTCTGTTTCATTGGTCTATGTGTCTGTTTTTGTACCAGTACCATACTGTTTTGGTTACTGTAGCCTTGTAGTATAGTTTGAAGTCAGGTAACGTGATGCCTCTAACTGTGTTCTTTTTGCTTAGGATTGTTTTAGCTATACGGGCTCTCTTTTGGTTCCATATGAATTTTAAAATAGTTTTTTCTAATTCTGTGAAGAATGTCAATAGTATTTTAATGGGAGTAGCATTGAATCTATAAATTGCTTTGGGCAGTATGGCTGTTTTCACAATATTGCTTCTTCCTATCCATGAGCATGGAATGTTTTTCCATGTTTATGTTTGTGTCCTCTCTGATTTCCTTGAGCGGTAGTTTGTAGTTCTCCTTGAAGAGGTCCTTCACTTCCCTTGTTAGCTGTGTTCCCAGGTATTTTATTCTCTTTGTAGCAATTGTGAATGGGAGTTCATTCATGATTTGGCCCTTTGCTTGTCTGTTGTTGGCGTAAAGGAATGCTTGTGACTTTTGCACATTGATTTTGTATCCTGAGACTTTGCTGAAGTTGCTTATCAGCTTAAGCTTTTGGGCTGAGACTAGGGAGTTTTCTAGATAGAGGATCATGCCGTCTGCAAACAAAGACAATTTGACTCCCTCTCTTCCTGTGCGAATACCCTGTATTTCTTTCTCTTGCCTCATTGCCCTGGCCAGAATTTCCATTACTGTGTTGGATAGGAGTGGTGAGATAGGGGCATCCTTGTCTTGTGTCAATATTCAAGGGGAACACTGCCAGCTTTTGCGTATCCAGTATGACAATGGATGTGGGTTTATCTTAAATGGCTCTTATTATTTTGAGGTTTGTTCCTCCGATACCTAGTTTATTGAGAGTTTTTAACATGAAGCGATGTTGAATTTTATTGAAGGCCTTTTCTGCATCTATTGAGATAATCATGTGATCTTTGTCTTTAGTTCTGTTTATGTGATGGATTATGTCTATTGATTTGAATATGTTGAACCAGCCTTGCATTCTTGGAATGAAGCTGACTTGATCCTGGTGGGTAAGCTTTTTGATGTGCTGCTGGATTCGGTTTACCAGTATTTATTTGAGGATTTTTGGATCAATGTTCATCAGTGATATTGGCCTGTAGTTTTCTTTTTTTGTTATATCTCTTTCAGGTTTTGGTATCAGGATAATGCTGGCCTCATAAAATGAGTTAGGGAGTAGTCCTTCCTTTTCGGTTGTTTGGAACAGTTTAGGAAGAAATGGTACCACCTTCTCTTTGTACCTCTGGTAGAATTCAGCTGTAAATCTGTCTGGTCCTGGGCTTATTTTGGTTGGTAGGCTATGTATTAGTGCCTCAATTTCATAACTCATTATTGGTCTATTCAGGTATTCAGCCTCTTTCTGGTTCAGTCTTAGGAGGGTGTATGTGTCCAGGAATTTATCAGTTTCTTCTAAATTTTCTAGTTTATTTGCATAAAGGTGTTTATCGTATTCTCTGTGGTGGTTTGTATTTCTGTGGGGTCAGTGGTGATATCCGCTTTATCATTTTTTATTGTGTCGATTTGATTCTTGTCTCTTTTCTTCATTAGCCTAGCCAAGCTCCTGGATGAATTGTTTTTTGTTTGTTTGTTTTTTGAGATGGAGTCTCGCTCTGTCTCTCAGGCTGGAATGCAGTGATACGATCTCGGCTCACTGCAGCCTCCACCTCCTGGGTTCAAGCAATTCTCCTGCCTCAGCCTCTTGAGTAGCTGAGATTACAGGCACCCACCACCACACTGGGCTAATTTTTGTATTTTTAGTAGAGACAGGGTTTTACCATGTTAGCCAGGCTGGTCTTGAGCTCCTGACCTCAAGTGATCTGCCTGCCTTGGCCTCCCAAAGTGCTAGGATTACAGGTGTGAGCCACTGTGCCTGACCTGAATTTTTTTTTTTTTTTCGAGACAGAGTCTCGCTCTGTCACCCAGGCTGGAGTGCAGTGGCCCGATCTCGGCTCAGTGCAAGCTCCGCCTCCTGGGTTCATGCCATTCTCCTGCCTCAGCCTCCCGAGTAGCTGGGACTACAGGTGCCTGCCACCACGCCCTGCTAATTTTTTTTGTATTTTTTTTAGTAGAGACCGGGTTTCACCGTGTTAGCCAGGATGATCTCGATCTCCTGACCTTGTGATCCGCCTGCCTTGGCCTTCCAAAGTGCTGGGATTACAGGCGTGAGCCACCGCGCCTGGCCTGATTTTTTTTTTAAAGGGTTTTTTCTGTGTCTCTATCTCCTTCAGTTCTGCTCTGATCTTGGTTATGTCTTGTCTTCTGCTAGATTTGGGGTTTGTTTACTCTTGGTTCTCTAGTCTTTTAGTTGTGATGTTAGGATGTCGATTTGAGTTTTTTCTGGCTTTTTGATGTGGGTACTTAGTGCTATAAATTTCCCTCTTAACACTGCTTTAACTATATCCCAGAGATTCTGGTACATTGTCTCTTTGTTCTCATTGGTTTCAAATAACTTCTTGATTTCTGCCTTAATTTCATTATTTACCCAGGAGTCATTCAGGGGCAGGTTGTTCAATTTCCATGTAGTTGTGTGGGTTTGAGTGAGTTTCTTAATGTTGATTTCTAATTTGATTGCCCTGTGGTCTGAGAAACTGTTATGATTTCAGTTCTTTTGCATTTGCTGAGGAGTGTTTTACTTCCAAGTATGTGATCGAATCTAGAGTAAGTGCCATGTGGCACTGAGAAGAATATATATTCTGTTTTTGGGTAAGTCTACTTGATCAGAGCTGAATTCAAGTCCTGAATATCTTTGTTGATTTTTCTGTCTTGATGATCTGTCTGATATTGACAGTGGGGTGTTAAGTCTCCCACTATTGTTGTGTGGGAGTCTAAGTCTTTTTGTAGATCTCTAAAAACTTGTTTTATGAAACTGAGTGTGCCTGTATTGGGTGCATATAAATTTAGGATAGTTAGCTCTTCTTGTTGAATTGAACCCTTACCATGCTGTATGCCCTTTGTCTTTTTTTGATCTTGTTGGTTTAAAGTCTGTTTTGTCAGAAACTAGGATTGCAACCCCTGCTTTTTTCCTGCCTTCCATTTGCTTTGTAAATTTTCCTCCATCTCTTTATTTTGAGCCTGTGCATGTCTTTGCATGTTAGATGGGTCTCTTGAATACAGCACACCAGTGGTTCTTGTCTTTTTAGCCAGCTAACCATTTTGTGTCTTTTAATTGGGGTATTTAGTCCATGTACATTTAAGGTTAATATTGTTATGTGTGAATTTGGTCCTGTCATCATGATGCTGGCTGGTTATTTTGCAGACCTGTTAATGTAGTTGCTTTATAGTGTCATTGGTCTGTGTACTTGAGTGTGTTTTTGTGGTGGCTGGTAATGGTTTTTCCTTTCCATATTTAGTGCTTCCTTCAGGAACTCTTGTAAAGCAGACCTGGTGGTGCTGAATTCCCTCATTATTTGCTTGTCTGAAAAGGACTTTATTTCTCTTTTGCCTGTGAAGCTTAATTTGTCCGGATATGACATTTGGGTTGGAAATTCTTTTCTAAGAATGTTGAATATTGGCCTCCAATCTCTTCTGGCTTGTAGGGTTTCTGCTGAGAGGTCCACTGTTAGTTTGATGGGCTTACCTTTGTGGTGACCTGTCCTCTCTCTCTCCTCCTGCCCTTAACATTTTTTCCTTCATTTCAACCTTGGAGAATCTGATGATAATGTATTTTGGGATTGATCTTCTCATGGAGTATCTTACTGGGTTTCTCTGAATTTCCTGAATTTGAATGTTGGCCTATCTTGGTTGGGGAAGTTCTCATGGATGATACCGTGAAGTATGTTTTCCAACTTGGTTCTATTCTCCCCGTCTCTTTCAGGTACCCCAGTCGTAGGTTCGGTCTTTTTTTTTTTTTTTTTTTTTTGAGATAGAGTCTTGCTCTGTCGCCCAGGCTGGAGTGCAGTGGCGTGATCTTGGCTCACTGCAACCTCTGCCTCCTGGGTTCAAGCGATTCTTCTGCCTCAGCCTCCCGAGTAGCTGGGACTACAGGCACGCACCACCACGCCCGGCTGATTTTTGTATTTTTAGTAGAGATGGGGTTTCACCATCTTGAGCAGGTTGGTCTTGAACTCCTGGTCTCGTGATCCACCCGCCTCGGCCTCCCAAAGTGCTGGGATTACAGGTGTGAGCCACCGTTTCCGGCCAGGTTCATTCTTTTAAATAATCCCATAGTTCTAGGAGGTTTTGTTCATTTCTTTTCATTTTTTTTTTCTTTAACCTTGTTTTCCTGTCTTATTTTAGCAAGATAGTCTTCAAGCTCTGATATCCTTTCCTCTGCCTGGTCTGTTCAGCTCTTGATACTTGTGGTTGTATTGTGAAGCTCTCGTGTTGTGTTTTTCAGCTCAATCAGGTCATTTATGTTCCTCTCTAAACTAGCCATTCTGGTTAACAGCTCCTGTAATGTTTTATCATGGTTTTTCGCTTCTTTGCATTGGGTTAAAACATACTCCTTTAGCTCAGTGAAGTTTGTTATTACCTACCTTTTGAAGCCTACTTCTGTCAATTCATTCTTCTCTGCCTCAACCCAGTTCTCTGCCCTTGATAGAAAAGTGTTGTAATCATTTAGAGAAGAGACACTCTGGCTCTTTCAGATTTCAGCATTCTTGCGTTGATTCTTTCTCATCTTTGTGGATTTATCTGCCTTTGATCTTTGAGCCTGCTGACCTTTGGATAGGGTTTTTGTGGGATCTTTTTTGTTGATGTTGTTGTTGTTGCTTTCTGTTTGTTTTTCCTTTAATAGTAAGGCCCCTCTTCCATAGGGTAGGGCTGCTGCAGTTTAATAGGGGACCACTCCAGACCTAATTCATCCGTCTCCTCCCGCACCTGGAGGTATAAGCAGTGGAGGCTGCAGAACAGCAAAGATGGCTGCCTACTCCTCTGGGAGCTTCATCCCAGAGGGCACCGAGCTGATGCTGGCTGGAACGCTCCTGTATCAGGTGCCTGGCGACCCCAGTTGGGAGGTCTCACCCAGTCAGGAGGGATGGGATCAGGGACCTGCTTAAAGAAGCAGTCTGGCTGCCACTTGGCTGAGCAGGTTCGGCTGTGCTGGGGAGAATTCCCCTCGTCTGGACTGCCAACAGGCAGGAAAGACTAGGTCAGCTGAACCATGAGACCATGACCACCCCTACCCACAGAGGCTCCTTCCCAGGGATATCAGAGTTCTGTCCGTAAACTCCTGGCTAGAGTTACTGCAGTTCCTGCAAGGAGGTTCTGCCTGGTGAAGAGAGAAGGATCTGGGTCCCACCTAAGGAAATAATCTGGCCACGATCTGCCACTGCCACTGTGTTGTGCTGTGGGGAATTCCTCTTCGTCCAAACCGCCAAGTCTCCCCAACACCAGCAGGGGTAAACGGCAGACGGGAGCTGCAGTAATGGTGACTGCCCCTTTCCCTGGGAACTTGGTAGTCTTAGGCAGTGTCCAGCCTGCTGCTGCTGGCCACAACCTGAGCAGGTTGCACAGCTCTGTGCTTGGGTCCCAAGGCCCTGGTGGCACGGGCTCATGAGGGGGTCTCCTGATCCATGGGATGTACAGATCTGTGGAAAAGGTCTGGTTTCCCATGCAGGGTAGCACAGTTACTCACCACCTCCCTTGGTTGGGTGTGGGAGTTCGCCTTTGTGGCTACCAGGTCAGGTTGTCGCTGCACCCTGCTTTTCCTAGCTCTGTGTGGATCACAGCAACCACCTAGTCAGTCCCAGTGAGAGAACCTGGATACCTCAGTTGACGGAGCAGGATTCACTGGCCATTTTTGCTCTTCTCAGTGGGAGCCGCTGACTGGAGTGGCTTCTAATCAGCCATCTTGGCTCCTCCTGCCTAAACTAGTGTTTTCTTAACTTCTTTGAAAATGTTTTTTCTTGAAGTTGTTTCTTTCACACTATCCATGGAGGCTAATTGTTTAGTCACTTTAAACTCTGCATTGACTCTTCAATAAATAACAACTGAGCAGATGTTGGTAACATCTGGCAGCACATCAAGGGCCAAGGAAACCCCCCCCTCTTTTTTTTTTTTTTTTGAGACGGAGTCTTGCTTTGTTGCCAGGCTGGAGTGCTGTGGTGCGATCTTGGCTCACTGCAACCTCCGACTCCCTGGTTCAAACGATTCTCCTACCTCAGCCTCCCAAGTAGCTGGGATTACAGGCACGTGTCACCACACCCAGATAATTTTTGTATTTTTAGTAGAGACGGGGTTTGACCATGTTGGCCAGGATGGTCTCGAACTCCTGATCTCGTGATCCACCTGCCTCTGCCTCCCAAAGTGCTGGGATTACAGGCGTGAGCCACCGCACCTGGCCGGAAACCTCTTTTTAAGGAAATTGTTTGTCTTATTTTGTAATTAACCTATTAATGTTGCTACCAGTGTCCTCAGTTTTTCTACCAGTTGTTCTTGCTAAAAGGCTAATAGTCTTGTAAGTTTTCCTCTGAACATATTTCCTTGGTTTCTCCAGTGAAACACAATTTAAATAACTCACCATCAGTAAATGACTGTCTTTTTTTTTTTTTTGAGACCGAGTCTCACTCGGTCACCGAGGCTGGAATGCAGTGGTGCGATCTCAGCTCACTACAACCTCCGCCTCCCGGGTTGAAGTGATTCTCCTTGCCTCAGCCTCCCAAGTAGCTGGGATTACAGGCGCCTGCCACTATGCCTGGCTAAATTTTGTATTTTAGTAGAGACGAGGTTTTGCCGTGTTGGCCAGGCTGGTCTCGAACTCCTGACCTCGTGATCCGCCCGCCTCAGCCTCCCAAATTGCTGGGATTATAGGCGTGAGCCACTGCGCCCGGCCCCAGTAAATGACTTTCTTTACTTTGCTAGCAAATGAGCCATTTGATTTTCTCTCTCTTTTTTTTTTTTTTGAGAGAGTCTTGCTCTTATCACCCAAGCTGGAGTGCAGTGGTAGCGCAATCTCAGCTTACTGTGACCTCTGCCTCCCGGGTTCAACTGATTCCCCTGCCACAGCCTCCCAAGTAGCTGGGATTACAGGCGCGTGGCACCAAGCCCAGTTAATTCTTGTATTTTTAGTAGAGACAGGGTTTCACCATGTTGGCCAGGCTGGTCTTGTACTCCTGACCTCAAGTGATCTGCCCCCCTTGGCCTCCCAAAGTGCTGGAATTACAGGCGTGAGCCACCATACCTGGCCGATTGTTTTTTGTTTGTTTGTTTTTAAATTTTTTTTCTTTTCCTGTGAGTTGGGAGTATTATGATGACTGCATTACTGTGGTAATGCATATATATGGCCATAATGTTATTGCACATCTAATTTGATAACAGTATAACCACACTCCACTGTGCTTTAAAAGGGCAACATTCAAAGTCTACTTTTCTTTTTGTGTTATGCACTAGTAAAAATTAAAGTCACAGTATATACGTATGCATTGCACTCATTAGAACTTTGTCACTGCAATTTGTGTCCATCAAGCAGCAATGTGAAGGAATAGGGGTAGTACATATGGTCCCTTTGACAGTTACTCAGCTCTACCCTTGTGTGAAAATAACCATAGATAGTATATAAATGAATGAGCATGGCTGTGTTTCAATAAAACTTTATTTATGGATACCAGAATTTGAATCATAACTTTTTTTTATCATGACACAGTTAAAAACAATTTTTTTTTTTTTTTTTGAGATAGAGTCTCGCTCTGTACCAGGCTGGAGTGCAGTGGCGAGATCTCTGCTCACTGCAAGCTCCGCCTCCCGGGTTCACGCCATTCTCCTGCCTCAGCGTCCCGAGTTGCTGGGACTACAGGCGCCTGCCACCGCACCCAGCTAATTTTTTGTATTTTTAGTAAAGATGGGGTTTCACCGTATTAGCCAGGATGGTCTCGATCTCCTGACCTCATGATCCGCCCGCCTCGGCCTCCCAAAGTGCTGGGATTACAGGCGTGAGCCACCGTGCCCGGCTAAAAACAATTTTTTGAAACCATTTAAAACCATTAGTTTGTTGGCTATAGAAAGACAAACTATTGTCTGTAGGCTTTCTGTAGCATACAAACTAATGATTTTCAATGTGTCCTACCACTCGTTGGTGGGCCAGACTTGGCACATGGACTGTATTTTGCCAACTTCTGCTTCATACTATACATAAAAACATTCATAAGACAACTTGGGTTGTCCAGATTACTGTATGCTTGCATGGGTCCCTCTGGTGGTTGAAGGAACATGGAACAAGTAATTCTTGAGATGGTGAAATTTCTGAAGCACCTTGAATTTGAGAATTCTAGACTTGGAAATCTGGACCTAGGACTGTTCATCATAGTTAGATTGTAGTAGCTGCTTATATCATTTCCAGGGGTTGGACACTTGGGAAAAAGATAAAGCAGCATTCCCACAAATTTTGTGTGCAGGTCTCTGCAGCACTTTAAGACATCATTCTGACGTAGAATATGTTTGCTTCATCTACAGTTTATTTGGGAGAAGGGTGTGGTTTTCAGCATTAGTCAACGACTGAAATGGGCTGGTACAATAATTACATTTGAATAAACTGTAAAATCTTCCATGAGTGACTTTCTGTCCTTTTTTTTTTTCCTCAAAGGGTTGGGATTTAGTTAATTTTCCCTGTTTAATCAAGTACATTCTTAAGTAAAGGAAAAAGGCAGTTTGAAAATAAGCAATATGATTAGATGAAATTAGTAAAGAACAAGTTGTTCTGGATGACTTCAAGGTGATATACCCTTTGAACTGTTTGCTTGTTTTTCCTGTCTCTTTCTTTTTTTTTTGTAGCCATCTTCTCTCATTTTAGATTTCCTGCTTCTACTCTGTGGACTAGATAAGCATATAATATTATGGGATCTAAAATTGAGTAGAGAGGATCTGAACAAGGGGCCAAGGAAAATTTCTGTGAGTTAAACACATGAGCTTTTATGCTGTATATTTTGAGTGTTCAGAGGCTTGTTTTACTTCTGTCCGCTTGAGTACCATTTAGATAGGTGACATTGTGAGCTAAGTTTTAGAAAGTTTTAGCTATCATCATAATTCAACAGGCTGATAGCATTGCCAAGAAACATGGTTCAAAAATTCCTAATTGAGGATTTTGCTGACATAACTTAGGAGTAACATAGATTCTTTAAGGGAAGCAATTCCAACAACCTTATTTATTTATTTAGACGGGGTCTTGCTCTGTCACCGAGGCTAGAGTGCAATGGCGCTATGTTGACTTACAGCAACCTCTGAATCTCAGGCTCAAACGACCCTCCTGCCTCAGCCTCTCAGGTAGCTGGGACTACAGTACAGGCATGTGCCACCATGCCTGGCTAATTTTTGTATTTTTATTTTTGTAGAAATGGGTTTTTTCCACATCGTCCCGACTGGTCTCAAACAGCCATTTGCCTGCCTTGGCCTCCCAAAGTTCTGGGATTACAGGTGTGAGCCACCATGTCCGGCCCCAACAACTTGAACAAATGATTTATTATAGACCTAATAAATGTCAGGGACTTACTTGGTAGATACTGGAGATACAGCAGTTGAAGTTGTTCTCAAATATAATAGAAATCATGTCAGTCCCCCTTTTAAAACTCTTACATGGTTTCCATTATTCTTTGAATAAAATCCAAACTCCTTACTACAGTTCTTCTATATCTTGGCTTCTTCTAGCTCTACGCTTTCAGTTGTTAACTCTAGCCATCTTGGGCATTTCTTAAAGAAACCAAGGCGTTATTTGACTCAGACTTTTTATGCCTATTCTCCTGTATTGGAACCATCACCTTCTCTCCCCAGCCCCGCTGACTCTCTCTTTGCTTGCTGGTTCCTATTTATCTTTCAGGTTTTAGCTTACATGCTACCTTCTCAAAAAGGCTATCTCTGTAATCTCTGTAAAACGAGTTCCTTCTCTAATTCTCTCTTCTACCACTTACTAGCACTTACCATTTTTAATTTGTGTTTTTGTCAGTCTCTCCTGAGACTGAGACTGCTTAATGAGGGCAGGGACCATATGTGTCTTATTTACTTTTTATGTACCTACCATCTAGAACAGTTTCTATAAAATATTAATCACATTATTAATAGTTGGTGAATGAATGAGCACCTTCTTCACTTGGCTTCTGGGATGCTGCATTCTTTTGGTTACTCTTCCATTTCACTGATGTCTCTTCTAACCTCTTAACTCATTCTTCTTTTTCTCCCTAGTCCTAAACTTTAGAGTTCCTTGTGCCTCAGTTGCCTACTTTCTTCTCTATTTGTACTAATTTCTTAGTGATCTTTTGGTCTTATGGCTTTAAATTTCATGTATACATTAATGACTCCCACATTTACATAGCTAGCTTGTGTTCTTATGTACAAATATCTACTTGATATTTCCACTTGGAAAGCTTACTGGACTCTCATATTTAATATGTACAAAGTAGAAGTTTTGGTTTCTTATGTCAAGTCTGTCTCACTTTCTTTATTTCAGTAATTGCTGTTCTTTCAGAAATTCAGAAAATTTCAGAAATACTGTTGTTGTTGTTGTTGTTGTTTGAGACAGAGTCTCGCTCTGTTGCCCAGGCTGGAGTGCAGTGGCGCGATCTTGGCTCACTGCAAGCTCTGCCTCCCGGGTTCATGCCATTCTCCCACCTCAGCCTCCTGAGCAGCTGGGACCACAGGCGCCTGCCACCACGCCCGGCTAATTTTTTGTATTTTCAGTAGAGACGGGGTTTCACCGTGTTAGCCAGGATGGTCTCGATCTCCTGACCTCGTGATCCGCCTGCCTTGGCCTCTCAAAGTGCTGGGATTACAGGTGTGAGCCACTGCGCCCGGCCAATACTGTATTTTTAATAATAGTTCAAGGCTTTAAACCTTGGTGTCACCCTTGACTGTTCTTTCACATCCAGTCAACAAGTTCCGTCAGCACTACCTTAATCCAAAATTTGACTTCTTAATGCTGCGTCTACTTTTACAGCTCACTACCACTTAGGTCCTGTATTCCATCATTTCTCACCTGGATGATTACAGTAGCCTCCTAAATTTATATCAGATCATATATATCAAATGATGATACTTTTCTGTTTAGAATGCTCCAGTGGTTTCCCATCTCGCAAGGCCTTACTTGATTAGCCTTTTGCTGACCACCCCTAGCTCTCATTATTCTGACTCCTTACTCAGTTCAAGTCCCACTGGCCTTGTTTTTTCTCATACAGTACACTTCAACAATGCTCTACCTCAGGTCTTTGCACTTACTATTATCCTCTGCCTGCATTATGCCCCTAAATTTCTGTATAGCTCAGTTACATTAATATTCTTCTGCTATTTCCTCAAATATTAGAGAAGGCTTTCCAGGCTTTCCTATTAAATTAACATCTTTGCCTCCTCTATATTTTTTCCCCAATTTTATTTTCTCTTACAGCAAATATCACTACCTGACATATTTTACTAGAATGTAAGCTCCATGAGGAGAGGACTTTGTTTTGTTTACCATGGTGTTTTTAGTATTCAGAACATGCCTGCTTACATAGTAGTTGCTAAAAAAAATTTTTGTTAAATGAATAAGTTGAATCATGTTGTTTCCAGTGTAGACAGAATAGGTATATGTGGTTGAAAAACGAACAGCACAAAGTTAGCTCCCCAAAAATGGCAAAGTGAAATAAAGAAACATTTCTGAAGGACATTGTTGAACTGTAATCCCAGCACTTTGGGAGGCTGGGGCAGTTGGATTGCCTGAGCCCAGGACTTCAAGATTAGGCTGGGCAACAAAACGAGACCCTGTCCCTACAAAAAAAAAAAAAATTGCTGGGAGTGGTGGCATGCACCTGTGGTCTCGGCTACTTGCAAGGTTGAGGTGGGAGGATCGCTTGACCCAGGAGTTTGAGGCAGCAGTGAGCTATGCGTGCACCACTGCACTCCAGCCTGGGTGACAGAGTGAGACCTAGTCTCAAAAAAAAAAAAAAAAAAAGTCTGGGTGTGGTGGCTCACGCTTGTAATCCCTGCACTTTGGGAGGCCAAGGAGGGTAGATCGCTTGAGGTCAGGAGTTTGAGACCAGCCTGGACAACATGGAAAAACCCTGTCTCTACTAAAAATACAAAAATTAGCCGAGTGTCGTGGCAGGCACCTGTAATTCCAGCTACTTGGGAGGCTGAGGCTTGAGAATCGCCTGAACTTGGGAGGCGGAGGTTGCAGTGAGCCAAGATCGCACCACTGCATTCCAGCCAGAGTGAGACTTTGTCTCAGAAAAAAAAAAAAAATTAGCTAGGCATGGTGGCGAGTGCCTGTAGTCCCAGCTACTCAGAAGGCTGAGACAGGAGGCAGGAAAATTGCTTGAATCCAGGAGGCAAGATTGCGCCACTGCACTCTGGCCTGGGCGACAGAGCAAGACTCCATCTCAAAAAAACAAACAAACAAAAAAAACAAAGAAAAACCCACTTTTGGAGCTTTCCTACCTTTGACTACTTGTTATGTTGGATAATATATACAGGTTGATAATGCAGGTTGTTATGTTGGATAATATACATAGTCATATTCAAAATCTGGAATGTTCCAATATCCTATACTTTTTAGCTCTGACATGATGCCACAAGTGGAGAATTCTTAACAGACTTTTTTCATTCACCAAATTATTAAAAAATATTCTCCAAAATTAGCTTTCAGACTATGTAAATAAGGTATATATGAAACATAAGTGAATTTCATGTTTAGACTTGGGTCCCATATCAAGATATCTCATTGTGTATATGTAAATGGACCAAAAAAAAAAATCCAAAATCCCAAACACTTCTGGCCTCAAGCATTTTGGATACGGGATATTCAGCCTGTGTCCCTTCCCCATTTTTCAGCTACATTGAGTTAGATTTTCTGTTCTTTGCAGCCTAGGAATATCTCATTTCTTTTCTTTTCTTTCTTTTTTTTTTTTTTTTTTTTTTTGAGACGGAGTCTTGCTGTGTCACCTGGGCTGGAGTACAGTGGCGTGATCTGAGCTCACTGCAGCCTGTATGCTATGAGTATTTTTTAGAATTATGGATGTGATTTTTTTTTTTTTTTTTAATAAACACATTTATTGAGCTGGGCACAGAGGCTCCCTCACACCTGTAATCCCAGCACTTTGGAGGCTAAGGTGAGAGGATAGCTTGAGCGCAGCCTTGGCTACAAAGCAAGGCCCTATGTCTGCCAAAAATGACAATAAAAAGTAACCAGGAGTGTGGCATGTACCTGTGTCCCAGCTACTCCAGAGGCTGAGGAAAGGATCACTTGAGCCTAGGATGGGAGGTTGAGGCTGCAGTGAGCTATGATCACACCATTGCACTCCAGTCTAGGTGACAGAGTGAGACCCTGTCTCAAAAAAAAAAAAAAAAATCTTTTTCAGAGCATAATGTTTCCTGATTATCTTTTTAGAAAATGTGGACATAAAAAGGAAAAATTACATACGTAATTGTATATGTAATAATCACACATATCTGCAGAAATAACCAGATTCATTGAAAAAACACACACATGCCACCTCTTTAGTGGAGCTAATGACATACATTTTGTATCCCACTTTTTTCTCTCGATTGTTATTATTTACTTTCTCATCTAGTAATTATACATCTGAGTGTTCTAATTTCTTGTTTTGTTGGTTTTTTTTTTTTTTTTTGCCTTCCTCCCCATAGATCTTGAGCCAGATGATTGTGCATCCATTTACATCTTTAATGTAGATCCACCTCCATCTACTTTAAACACACCACTTTGCTTACCACATCATGGATTACCGTCTCACCCTTCTGTTTTGTCACCATCGTTTCAGCTCCAAAGTCACAAAAACTATGAAGGAATTTGTGAGATTCCTGAATCTAAATATAGCCCATTAGGTGGTCCCAAACCCTTCGAGTGCCCAAGTATTCAAATTACATCTATCTCTCCCAACTGTCATCAAGAAATAGATGCACATGAAGATGACCTACAGATAAATGACCCAGAACGGGAATTTTTGGAAAGGCCTTCTAGAGGTCATCTCTATCTTCCTCTTGAGCCATCCTACCGGGAGTCCTCTCTTAGTCCTAGTCCTGCCAGCAGCATCTCTTCTAGGAGCTGGTTCTCTGATGCATCTTCTTGTGAATCGCTTTCACATATTTATGATGATGTGGATTCAGAGTTGAATGAAGCTGCAGCCCGATTTACCCTTGGATCCCCTCTGACTTCTCCTGGTGGCTCTCCAGGGGGCTGCCCTGGAGAAGAAACTTGGCATCAACAGTATGGACTTGGACACTCATTATCACCCAGGCAATCTCCTTGCCACTCTCCTAGATCCAGTGTCACTGATGAGAATTGGCTGAGCCCCAGGCCAGCCTCAGGACCCTCATCAAGGCCCACATCCCCCTGTGGGAAACGGAGGCACTCCAGTGCTGAAGTTTGTTATCCTGGGTCCCTTTCACCTCATCACTCACCTGTTCCTTCTCCTGGTCACTCCCCCAGGGGAAGTGTGACAGAAGATACCTGGCTCAATGCTTCTGTCCATGGTGGGTCAGGCCTTGGCCCTGCAGTTTTTCCATTTCAGTACTGTGTAGAGACTGACATCCCTCTCAAAACAAGGAAAACTTCTGAAGATCATGCTGCCATACTACCAGGAAAATTAGAGCTGTGTTCAGATGACCAAGGGAGTTTATCACCATCCCGGGAGACTTCAATAGATGATGGCCTTGGATCTCAGTATCCTTTAAAGAAAGATTCATCTGGTGATCAGTTTCTTTCAGTTCCTTCACCCTTTACCTGGAGCAAACCAAAGCCTGGCCACACCCCTATATTTCGGTGAGTTGATGGAAATGGCTGCTGGTCATTTTTCATGTTTATGGGCCATTGGTGGCATATAACTACATTATCAGTATATAATGGTTTGACCATTTCTCCTCTTCCTATTTTTTAAAAAAGTTCTACCAAATAACTTAATGTTTATTTTCATTTGCATCTTAAAACTATTTTTAGATAGATTGAATATAATTTTAAAAGTATATAGCTAATGAATTGTTGATAATAATAAATTACATTTAAAAATCCTGGCTGGGTTCGGAGGCTTATGCTTTGTATTCCCAGCACTTGGGAGGCTGAGGCAGGAGGATTGCTTGAGCCCAGAAGTTTGAGACTAGCCTGGGCAGCATAGCAAGATCTGTCTCTACAAAAAAAAATAAATAAATTAACCAGGCATAGTGATGTGTGCCTGTAGTCCTAGCTGCTTGGGAGGCTGAGGTGGAAGGATCGCTTGAGCCCAGAACTTCAAGGCTGCAGTGAAACATGATTATGCCGTTATACTCCATCCTGTTTCTACCAAAAAAAAAAAAAAAGTTTATTGTAAAAGTTGGATTATAATATGAATTTAATTACTAAGAAAACTATTTGGGGGCCAGGTGTGGTGTCTCATGCCTGTAATCCCAACATTTTGGGAGGCCCTTGAGCCCAGGAGTTCAAGACCAGCCTGAGTGACATGGCAAAACCGTGTCTCTACAAAAAATACAAAAATTAGCCAGGTGTGGTGGCACACACCTATAGTCCCAGGTACTAGGGAGGCTGAGGCGGGAGCATCGCCTGAGATGGGAGATGGAGGCTGCAGTGAGCTGAGATCATGCCACCGCACTGCAGCCTGGGTGAAAGCAAGACCGTGTCTGCACCACCCCCCACAAAAGAAAAAAAAAAGAACCTATTAATTACATTAACAGAATCAGTCTAGTCTATAATTGATTAGAAAAGACAACTTTTATGTATTACATTCCCACATGGAGTTGTGCCTGTTAGGATTTTTGTTTTGTTTTTTGAGACAGCATCTTGTTGCCCAGGCTGGAGTGCAGTGGTGCAATCATAGCTCACTGCAGGTTCGACCTCCCGAGCTCAAGCAATCCTTATACCTCAGGCTCCTGAGTGGCTAGGACTATAGGCGTATACCACCACACTCAATTATTTAAAAAAAATTTTTTTTTTTTTTTTTGATAGAGATGGGGTCTTGCTTTGTTGCTCAGGCTGATCTCACTCCTGGTCTCAAGTGATCCTCCTGCCTCAGTTTGCAAAATGCCAGGATTACAGGCAGGAGCCACTGTGCCCAGCCAGGGGTTTTTCTTTTCTTTTCTTTTCTTTATTTTTTATTTTTTAATTTTTTTTTAAGAGATGGAGTCTTGCTCTGTTGCCCAGGCTGGAGTGCAGTGGCACGATCTCGGTTCACTGCAAGCTTCGCCTCCTGGGTTCACCCACCATTCTCCTGCCTCAGTCTCCCGAGTAGCTGGGACTACAGGTGCCTGCCACCACGCCCAGCTAATTTTTGTATTTTTAGTAGAGACGGGGTTTCACCGTGTTAGCCAGGATGGTCTCCATCTCCTGACCTCGTGATCCTCCCACCTCAGCCTCCCAAAGTGCTGGGATTACAGGCGTGAGCCACCGCACCTGGCTTTCTCTTTTTTTTTTTTGAGACGGAATCTCACTGTCGCCCAGGCTCGAGTGCAGTGGTGCGATCTCAGCTCACTGCCGTCTCTGCCTTCCAGGTTCAAGCGATTCTCCTGCCTCAGCCTCCCAAGTAGCTGGGATTCCAGGCACCTGCCACCATGCCTGGCTAATTTTTTTGTATTTTTAGTACAGACGGGATTTCACCATGTTGGCCAGGCTGGTCTTGAACTCCTTACCTCAGGTGATCTGCCCACCTTGGCCTCCCAAAGTGCTGGGATTACAGGCGTGAGCCACTGCGCCCGGCCAATGCTTTTTTCATTAGTGTGAATCATTATTTCTCAATCCTGATCTTTAGAAAAATAGAACTATGGTAATGAAGACAGCTTTGAACCCATCTCTTTGCTTCTGAAATTTATCTTAATGTTTCTAGTGGTTTGCGTAAGGCTGCAAAACATACAGAAGTAACTGAGAGTTGAAGTTGGATTTTTTCAAACTAATAAAAATTAATATCCTTGAATTCACAGGAGTAGGACTTAAAGCTAGGCTGAGGACATGGAAGGAAACAATGAAATAATTTAGAAATTGTACTTGACCTGTAGACATATGAAGTTTTTCTTTTATAATCCATGTTTTAATGTTAATATATCAAAATGAACCTTTGGGCCTTTAAGCAATTTAAATTGTCTTATTGATAAAGTAAAAAAATAACATTTAGAGATGCTGGAGTGACGGGCTGTTTTCCAACCAAGCATGTACCGAAATTAAATTTTTACTTCAAATTGCAGTATATTGCTGAACGGAAGCAATTTTTCAGAGAGACGGAAAGGCGCAGTAGGAAGGAAGTAGGGAAAGGAGCAATAGGGAGGAAGTGCGGGAAGTGATAACTTCAGTAGGTTGACATCCACAGATATGTACCAGGGAGGGAGATAGATATCGTGACACAGAGAGAGAGATGTTTGGATATGTGGAGAGATACAGATACACATAAACAGAAATGTGCCTCTTTGTTTTAAAAAATTGAAATTATTATTTTTTGGTTATTTTTGTTAAGTTCATACACATAGTTGAGAAAAATTTACAGTTTTATAAATTATAAGAATTTGTCTTTTTCAAAAAAACATGGGAAACAAAAATGAAGATAGATTTTTAAATTTTATTTTATTTTATTATTATTTTTTTTTGAGACAGAGTCTCGCTCTTTCGGCCAGGCTGGAGTGCAGTGGTGCAGTCTTGGCTCATTGCAGCCTCTGTCTCCTGGGCGCAAGCAATTCTCCTGCCTTAGTCTCCCTAGTAGCTGGGATTACAGGCGAGTGCCACCATGCCCAGCTAATTTTAGTAGAGATGGGGTTTCACCATGCTGGCAAGGCTGGTCTCGAACTCCTGACCTCAGGTAATCTGCCCGCCTTGGCTCCCAAAGTGCTGGAATTACAGGCATGAGCCACCGCAGCTGGCCTTTATTTTTATTTTCTAAAATTTATTTATCTTTAAGCATGTACCACCTCTGGGAAATAAAATAGATTTTATTCTAAAGGTGAAATAATTATTTATTAAGCACTCACCATAACCAGAATTATAACTTACTAAATGAAGTTTTATTTTGTAATACATTGTTTCAAAGATCAAAGAAAGAAATGTTGGTGCTGGCAAAGAAGCCATTTGAATCACTGCTTGGCAATAATAGCATGGTGACATGCATCTTTGTGTGTTTTGTTTGTAGCACATCTTCATTACCTCCACTAGACTGGCCTTTACCAGCTCATTTTGGACAATGTGAACTGAAAATAGAAGTGCAACCTAAAACTCATCATCGAGCCCATTATGAAACTGAAGGTAGCCGAGGGGCAGTAAAAGCATCTACTGGGGGACATCCTGTTGTGAAGGTATGAGACTTTTGGGGCTTGTTTTGCAGATACCATACACCTAGTGATGATTAGACAAGTCTATTCAGTTCGGTACTAGAGAGTACAAAGAGCATAAACTCAAAACTAGAGAGCCTTTGTTGGTTTTGGGGACTTGTTGATGTGACTACACTTCTGCATTGAGTTATATTTGCTAGGCTAAAAGGTGTTCTTTCCTGGACTGACTTTCCTTCTGGGGAGACTCTGGGGAAAGATTACAGTGGCCAAATAGCCGTTTTTCTGACAAAAAAATATGGCCGTATTATATTTATGAATAAAATATATGCTCATCTAAAATTTAATACAGGCTGGGCACGGTGGCTCACGCCTGTAGTCTCAGCACTTGGGGAGGCTGAGGCAGGTGGATCACGAGCTTAGGAGTTCGAGACCAGCCTGGCCAACACAGTGAAACCCTGTCTCTACTAAAAATACAAAAATTAGCAGGGCGTGGTGGCAGGCGCCTGTAATCCCAGCTCCGAGGCAGGCTGGGGCAGGAGAATTGCTTGAACCCAGGAGGCGGAGGTTGCAGTGAGCCGAGATCATGTCACTGCACTCCAGCCTGGGTGACAGAACTAGACTCTGTCTCTAAATAAATAAATAAATAAGTAAAATTTAATCAGAAAAATAGAAAGAATAAAGCAACAAATTACCCAAAATCTAACCCTCTCAGAAATAAGAAGTGTTAACATTTGATTAACATTCCAGATAACTCTCTGTGTATATATTTAGTGGAAGACTGAATGGATAGCTAGAAAAATGAATGGATTTTTTTAAGGAAAAAATTATTTAAGGAAAGAGATTACACCTGTAATCCCAGCACTTTGTGATGCTGAGGCAAGTGGATCACTTGAGCCCAGGAATTTGAAGCCAGCTTGGACAATATAGTGAGATCCAGTCTCTACAAAAAAATACAAAAATTAACTGGGCATGGTGGTGTGTGCCTATAGTTCCAACCATTCCAGAGGCTAAGCTGGGAAGATCAATTGAACCTGGGAGGTTGAGGCTGTAGTGAGCCATGATCATGCCACTGCACTCCAGCCTGGGCAACAGAATGAGACCCTGTCTCAAAAAAAAAAAAAAAAAAATTCCTAAAATATCTTTCTAAGGTCAAAAAAAGAGATTAAGTACATTATTGAGAAATGAAGTTATTGTTTCAGATTTAGATGGCATGGATTGACTTCTACTCTGAAAAGTAAGGTAATTATCTCTCTTAAACTTCCTTCCCCTTTTCTACTCTTTACCTCCTGAATTTTCTTGCTTATGCTATTTTTCCTTTCAAATTTACATCCTCCCTAACTTCTCCCCCAATTATTTAGCCTTAATTCTGTTTCTAGTTAGATTCAGTGCTCACTACTACTACTTTTTTATTTATTTCATTGTTAAGTTTTTTTTTGTTTTTATGTAAGGAGGGCTTTGGATTCTATATTCCATGGGTTCTTTCATGTTTGAAAATGTGTTTGTTGCCTTTATATACTAAAGTATAGAAATGGCTATAGATAATAATCTCTTAGGACTGTGTAGATATTTTTCCCTCTTGTCTTAATGGTATTTATTGAATACTGTAGTGGAAAAACTAATTACACTGAAGTGATTTTCAACAAATAAAATCTACGAACTATCATCTCTTTTATGAGCTATGCTTTACAATTATTATCTGATCATGTTTTATACTTCTTTACCTATAGTTTTACATTTTAGATGGTTTTTTTTAAATGATTTATTATTAAGAAATGCCAGGAAAACAAAACATAAGAATTTTGTCATTTTGTTCGTAAGAGTCATATTTTGTTGTTAAATGAATTTATTTCAGTTTGATAAAGTAAGCAGATTTGTTACTTAGTTTTCTATATCTTTTAGTTTTCACAGCAATAAACAAATTATTTACAAGTGTATAAATGAACAACTCTTTTGGGTGGGTACATGATTTGTTTCCACAGTTTTCCTTTAATGAAAAAACCGATGCATGTGCTGTGGTCAAAAGAAAAAAACAATGTTAAGAAACATAATTTTAAAAAATAATTTTAAAACATTAAAAAAACAAAAACAAAAACTGAGCCAGGAACAATGGTGTGTGCTTGTAGTCCCAGCTACTGGGGAGGCTGAGGCTTAAGGATCGCTTGAGGCCAGGAATTCAGGGCTGTGGTGTATGATGATTGTGGCTGTAAATAGCCACTGCACTCCAGCCTGGGCAACATGTCTCTTTAAAAAACAAAAGCATGGCGGGACGCGGTGGCTCACGCTTGTAATCCCAGCACTTTGGGAGGCCGAGGTGGGCGGATCATGAGGTCAGGAGATCGAGACCATGGTGAAACCCCGTCTCTACTAAAAATAAAAAAAAAATTAGCCAGGCGTGGTGGTGGGCGCCTGTAGTCCCAGCTACTCGGAGAGGCTGAGGCAGGAGAATGGCATGAACCCAGGAGGCGGAGCTTGCAGTGAGCCGAGATCGCGCCACTGCACTCCAGCCTGGGCAACAGAGCGAGACTCCGTCTCAAAAAAAAAAACAAAAAACAAAAAACAAAAGCAGAACTGGTGCTGTGGCTCATGCCTGTAATCCAGGTGACGTGATGGGCTGGGATGCTGAGGTGAGAGGATGGAGGCCAGGAGTTTGAGACTGGGCAACAAATAAATAAATAAAATTAGCTGGACATTGTGGCACACACTTGTAGTCCCAGCTACTCCAGAGGCTGAGGCAGTAGGATTGCTGGAGCCGGGAGTTTGAGGCTGCTGTGAGCTACGATTGTGCCGCTGCACTCCAGCCTGGGCAACAGAGACCAACCCAGTTTCTACAAAAAATTTGAAAAATAGCCAAGTACAATAAGTAGCATGCGCCTGTAGTCCCAGCTCTTTCAAAAGCTGAGGTGGAAGGATCATTTGAGCCCAGGAATTTGAGGCTGCAGTGAGCTATGATCACACCACTGCCCTCCAGATTGGGTGACAGAGCAAGGCACTTCTCAAAAACAAAGACAAAACAGCTGAGTCTCTCCTTAAGGGGAGACTACAACTTCTGGTACCAGCAGTTTTTATTTTCTTCTTGTAAATGACTTTCTGTTTTCTAACTTACTGATTGAAGAATGATTTCATTATACTTGAAATAGTTGACTTAACCAGAGTATGTCTGAATGTTAATAGTTCTTTATCAGTCTTTCCCAGTACTTTTGATGCTCCCTTTCAATCTGAGATTCTTTCTTGCTTCATGCCAGAAAAATGTACATATTTCTTTTTCCATTTATTTTATTGTTCACTTAAGTGACTCTAATTATTATTCAAATGTTGGCCTATCTTAGGTCTTGTTATGTTGCCCAGGCTGTTCTTGAACCCTTGTCCTCAAATGATCCTCCCACCTTGCCCCCACCCCCTGGCCTTTTTTTTTTTTTTTAAGAGATAGGCTCTTGCTCTGTCACCTAGGCTGGAGTTCAGTGGCATGATCATACCTAATTGCAGCCTCAAACTGCTAGGCTCAGGGCATTCTCTTGCCTCAGCCTCCCAAGTAGCTGGAACTGCAGGTGCATGCCTCTGCATCTGGCTAATTTTTAAATTTTTTTGTGGAGACAGTCTTGATTTGTTGCCTGTGCTGGTCTCAAAACTCCTGGGTTCAAGTGATCCTCCTGCCTTGGCCTCCCAAAGTACTGGGATTATAGGTGTGAGCTGCCAGGCCTGGCTGATTTCTCTCTTTTCTTGTGGTGAGATAGTATTCAGTTGTGTATATATACCACATTTTAGAAATCCATTCATCCATTGACGAACACTTATTTTGGTTCTATATCTTGGCTATTATGAATAATGCTGAAAGAAACATAGGAGCATAAATATCTTTTTAACGTACTGATTTCACTTCTTTTGGATATATACCTGCTGGGTCATATGGTAGTTCTGTTTTTAATTTTTTGAGTAACCTCCATACTGTTTTCTGTAATGGCTGTACTCACTCACATTCCCATAACAATGTGCCAGTATTCCCTTTTCTCCTTATCCCAGCCAGAATTTTCCTTTTTTTGCATTTTGATAAATAACCATGCTAACCAGAGTGATATTATATCTCATTGTGGTTTTCATTTGCATTTCCCTGATGATTAGTGATGTTGAGCATTTTTTCATATACCTGTTTGCCATTTGTATGTCTCCTTTTGAGAAATGTCATTTTAGATCCTTTGCCCACTTTTTAGATTATTTGGTGTTCTTTGGCTGTTGAGTTGTTTGAGTACCTTGTACATTCTTAGTATTAGTCCTTTGTTGGATGAATAGTTTAAAGATATTTTCTCCCATTCTATGGGTTGTCTCCTCATTCTGTTATTTCCTTTGCTGTACGGAAGCTATTTAGTTGATAGAGTTCTATTTCTCTGTTTTTGTTGGCTGTGATTTTGTAGCATTACTCATAAAATCTTTGCTTAGATCAATGTTATGGAGCTTCCCCTGTGTTTTCTTCTAGTAGTTTTATAGTTTTGGATCTTAAATTTAAGTCTTTAATGCATTTTGAGTTGTTTTTTTTGTATATGATGAAAAATGGGTTTCTAATTTCATTCTTCTGCGTGTGGATATCCAGTGTTCCCAGCATATTTATTGAAGAGGGTATCCTTTCCCCGATGTATGTTCTTATTAGCACCTTTCTCGAAAATGAGTTAGCTGTAAATACAGGAATTTATTTCTGTGCTCTCTATTCTGTCACATGGGTCTGTGTGTCTGTCACATGGGTCTGTGCTGTTCTTGTTACTGTCATTTTGTAATATATTTTGAAGTCAAGTAGTGTAATGCCTCCAGTTTTGTTCTTTTTGTTCAGTTAAGCTTTGGCTCTTTGGGGTCTTGGGTGGTTCAGTTTAAATTTTAAGATTGTTTTTTCTATTTCGGTGAAGAATGTCCTTGGTATTTTGACAGAGATTGCATTGAATCTGTAGAATGTTTTTGGTAGTATTTATTGATACATTCTTATACAACAACAACTTTTTTTGTTTGTTTCTGTTTTTGTTTTTTGAGATGGAGTCTCACTCTGTTACACCAGCTGGAGTGCAGTGGTGCGATATTGGCTTACTGCAGCCTCTGCCTTCCGGGTTCAGGTGATTCTCCTGCCTCAGCCTCCCGAGTAGCTGGGATTACAGGCATGCACGACCATGCCTGGCTAATTTTTTGTATTTTAGTAGAGACGGGGTTTTCCTGTGTTGTCCAGGCTGGTCTCGAACTGACCTGAAGTGATCCACCCACCTCAGCCTCCCTGAGTGCTGGGATTAGAGGCGTGAGCCACTGTGCCTGGCCAACAAAACTTTTGAAAGACAAAACAAAATTTTAAAAGAAACAAGCCAGCAGATAGTACAATCAAGGTACTTTTTTTTTTTTTTTTTTTTTTTAAAGTAGGAACAGGGTCTCGCTATATTACCCAGTTTGGTCTTGAACTCCTGGGGTCAAGCATTCGTCTTGCCTCAGTCTTCCAAAGTGCTGGGATTACAGGTCTGAGCCACTGCACCTGGCCTAAGCATACCACATTTATGTGTGAGGCTCAGACCAGTCTGGAATAACCGATGCCTTTCTCTCTCTTTCTGAGAATTTAAAATCCTCGGAATAGTGGAGAAATCTATCAACTCTTCTCAATTGCTGGAGAAGAACCACCTGTGTTAATGGGAAAAAATGTGGTCTCAGAAGTGGGCATATACTGGTATAGTGTTCCATACATTGCACAACTCTGCAAATATGTTGGAGTGTATAGAATCAGGTATCACTTCCACTTTCCCTTTTAAATGACGTGCTCTCGTGTACTGCTTTTCTCTCAATATTAGAAAAATAACTTTTAGATAGAGAGTAAAATGAAGTAGTATCACAATCTTCCCCCAATAATTAACAAAATAAACAAAATGTATGTGTGTGTAGGATGTGAAGAAACAGCCAAAAATCTATGGGTAACACCCAAACAAGCAAAGAAGAACACAAACTTTGATCTATAAACTTCAAAGAGTGGTGATAGAGGATGGAGGGTGGGGTAGGATGAGGAATGTGTAATAGAAGAGATTCTGGTGTAGTATGTAGCAGAGCTGCTAACCCACACATACTTTCATCCATCAGGAAGAGTAAGTCAAGGAAAAACCCTCAAGAATAAAAGAATAAAAGATCCTTTACACTGCTAGTGGGAATGTAAATTAGTATAGCCATGATGGAAAACAGTCTAAAGGTTACTCAAAAAAATTAAAAATAGAACTACCATATGATCCAGCAATTCCACTGTTGGGAATTTATCCACAGAAGAGGAAATCAGTATATTGAAGAGATCACAGTAGCCAAGATGTGGAATCAACCTAAATGTCCATCAGCTGATGAATGAATAAAGAAAATGTGACATATATGCACAATACAATACTATTCAGGCATAAAAAAAAATGAAATCCTGTCATTTGTGGCAACATGGATGAACCTGGAGGACATTATATTAAATGAAATAAGTCAGGCACAGAAAGATAAATACTGCATGTTCTCACTTATATGAAGGGGCTAAAAAATTTGAGCTCACAGAAATAGAATTTTGGTTGTTAGAGGCTGAGAAGGGATTGTGGAAGGTAAGGATGGGGAGAAGTTGGTCAATGGATACAAAATTACAGCTAGAGGGGAAGAATAAGACTTGTATTATGTAGCACTGTAGGGTGAATATAGTTAACAAAAATTTATTGTGGCAGGGCACAGTGGCTCACACCTGTAATCCCAGCACTTTGGGAGGCTGAGGCAGGTAGATCACTTGAGGTCAGGAGTTTGAGACCAGCCTGGCCAACATGGTGAAACCCTGTCTCTATTAAAAATACAAAAATTAGCTGGGCATGGTGGCACATGCCTGTAATCTCAGCTACTCAGGAGGCTGAGGCAGGAGAATCTCATGAACCCATGGGCAGAGGTTGCAGTGAGCTGAGATTGCGCCACTGCACTCCAGCCTGGGCAACAGAGTGAGACTCTGTCTAAAAAAAAAATTATTGTGTATGTTCACAAAGCTAGAAAGGATTTTGAATGTTAACACAAATGATAAATGTTTGAGGTGATAGATATCTTAATCAACCTGATTTGATTATTATACATTATATACGTGTATCAAAATGTCACTATTTACTCTACAAATATGTATAATTATTACATGTCAGCTAAAAAGAGGAACAAATATATCAATAAAGTTATACAAACCTTAAGTTGTACAACACAATGAATATTTAACACACAAGTATCCTCATAAGAATACCACACAGGTTAACATATAGCATATTTTAAGCACTTCATGAATCTCCCTTGTACCCCTTCCCAGTTTATACCCCCAACCGAAGATAATCATGCTTCTCAACTCTCATCATCATGTATTAGTTTTCTTATTTCTGCATTTTATATAAATGGGTGTCCTGCTTTGTATCTAACATCATGTATTCAACATTATGATTGTGGGATTCATCAAATTTTTGTTGTTTATTTTTTTCATTGCTTTGTGTTATTCTAGTGTATGAATTTGCGTTTCTTTATCTGTTGTCTTTTCGTGGACATTTGATTTGTGTCTAGTGTTGGACAATTATGCATAAAGCTGCTTTGTGCCCTTTTAAAAAAAAAAAAAAAAAAAAAAAAAACATGGCCAGGCGCGGTGGCTCACACCTGTAATCCCAGCACTATGGGAGGCCGAGGCGGGTGGATCACGAGGTCAGGAGATCGAGACCATGGTGAAACCCCGTCTCTACTAAAAATATAAAAAAAAATTAGCTGGGCGCGGTGGTGGAGCGTGCAGTGAGCCGAGATCGCGCCACTGCACTCCAGCCTGGGCAACAGAGCAAGACTCCATCTTAAAACAAACAAACAAACAAACAAAAAAACCACATGACTTTCGATGGACAAAGCATTCACTTACTTGGGTATATGTCTGGGAGTGTAGTTACTGATTTTCCAAAGTGGCTGTACCAATTTATACTCCCAATCAGCCATATGTAAAAGTTCTTGTTCCTCCACGTCGTCACCAAGTGTTACGCTTGTTAGTCTTTTAATTTTAACTATTATTGTAAAGATATAATGGTATCTGGCTGTGGTTTTAATTTGTGATTTCTTGATGACCAGTGATATTGAACATCTTATATATTTGTTGGACATTTGGATATCTTTCGTGAAGTGTTTGTTCACATCTTTTGGACTTTTTGTGATAGTGGCACAATCACGACCCATTGCAACCTCAAACTCATGGGCTCAAGTGATCTTCCCAGCTTGGCCTCCCAAGTAGCTGGGACTACAGGCATGTACCACCACCCTTGGCTAATTTTTTATATCTTTCTTATAGACAGGGCCTCACTATGTTGCCCAGGCCCAGTGTCTGCCACTTGCTTGTTTCCCTGTCTGAAACTCTTGGCTTCAAGTGATTGATCCTCCCACCTCAGCCTCCCAAAGTGCTGGAATTACAGACGTGAGCCACTGTGCCCAGCCAGCTTCATCTTTGACTAATAACAGTTTTACTTCTTCCTTCTTAATTTTTATACTTTTTTCCCCATTTTTCTTACTTCATTGTATTGACTAGGACCTCTAATACATTCTTTTTTTTTTTTTTTTTTGAGATGGAGTCTTGCTCTGTCGCCCAGGCTGGAGTGCAGTGGCACGATCTCGGCTCACTGCAAGCTCTGCCTCCCAGGTTCACGCCATTCTCCTGCCTCAGCCTCCCGCGTAGCTGGGACTACAGGCGCCCGCCATCACGCCCGGCTAATTTTTTGTATTTTTAGTAGAGATGGGGTTTCACCATGTTAGCCAGGATGGTCTCGATCTCCTGTCCTTGTGATCCGCCCGCCTCGGCCTCCCAAAGTGCTGGGATTACAGGCTTGAGCCACCGCGCCCGGCCACTATTGATTAGAGGTGGTAATGGAGGACATCCTTGTCTTTTTCCCAAACTCAGGGCAAAAAAGGATTCATAATTGTGCCATTAAGTCATTTGCTAGGGTTTGTTTTGGGTTTTTTTTGGGGGGGTGGGGGATACCTTTTATCAGACTAAGGATATTCTTTTATTCTAATTTGTTGGGAGGTTTCTATTTTCGTTTTTTGAATTCATGAATAGGTGTTGAGTGTTGTCAACTGCTTTTCTTGCAGACTTGTTTTCTATTTTAAGAATACAAGAAACGAACCATGCAGCCAGTGTCTGCCACTTGCTTGTTTTCTGTAATGTGGTAACTTAATATTAAAGTAAAATAGAGATAATGTTCTTTTATTATTAAATTGGACTGATACAGTCTCTTTTTTTATCATTTATGGTTAGAAAGTGTAGAATTATGTAACACTGTTAAGAATCTCCCTCCAAGTTACCATTTTTGGGGGTTTTACACATCCACAATATCTTTGTGTTGGTGGCGGGGGACTTCATAGTGCCTTCAGAGTGCACAAGTGAGAAATAAATGCAATTTAATCTCAAATGAAACTGAATTGTGTACTTGTTGCTGGGAAACTAATCTTTAATAAATTTAAAATAGTCTTTAATGAATATTTAATCAGATTATTTTACTTTTTAGTTCTTATCTAAATATGGAAGAATTGTCTGTTTAATTAAAGCCAATACCTTTTATTGGAATTACCTGATGAAAATGCGCATTTTCAGTTATTAGAATTGGAAGAGACTTTTGTAGGTCTTAATTTTCTGAATTTTTTTAGATGATTTAATATAGATTATCTGTATGTTTTAAAATAATGTTTGGGTTTTAGAAAAACAGTTTAGGCTGGGTGCAGTGGCTCACACCTGTAATCCCAGCACTTTGGGAGGCCAAGGCAGGTGGATTACCCGAGGTCAGGAGTTTGAGACCAGCCTGGGCAACACCGTGAAACCCCACTCTACTAAAAATACAAAAATTAGCTGGGCCTAGTGGCGCATGCCTGTAATCCCAGCTACTCAGGAGGCGGAGGCTAGAGTATCACTTGAACTCGGGAGGCAGAGGTTGCAGTGAGCCGAGATCGTGTCATTCCAGCCTGGGCAACAAGAGTGAAACATTCCATCTCAAGAAAGAAAGAAAGAAAGAAAAATAGTTTGAAAGAATTTACTTTACTGTGAACATTTGTCTAAAAAGTGCTTGAAGACAAAATGCTACTTAAATTACTAATTTCAATGGCATTTTGTAGGTTCGTGCTGCTATTAATTGCAATAATTTACTTTTTGTAGTGTTTTGTAGTTTACAAAATGTTTTCCCAGAGTTTACCTTTTTTTTTTTCTTTTTTCTTTTATGAGACAGTGTCTTACTCTGTTGCCAAGGCTGGAGTGCAGTAGTGCAATGTCAGCTCGCTGCGACCTACACTTCCTGGGCTCAAGCAATCCTCTCCACCTAAACTTCTCCCATGTCTGGGACTACAGGGGCACACCACCATGCCTGGCTAATTTTTGTATTTTTTGTAGAGATAAGGTTTTGCCATATTGGGCAGGCTGGTCTCGAACACCTAGGCTCAAGTGATCCGCCTGCCCTGGCTTCTCAAAGGGCTGGATCATAGGCGTGAGCCACCACGCCTGGCCTCGGAGTTTACATTTAATCTTTGTAAAAGTTCTTTGAAAAGGGCAAAACAAGTACAGTCATATGTCACTTAACACCAGGGATATGTTCTGAGAAATGCATCACTGGGCGATTTCCTCATTGTATGAACACCGTAGAGTGTAGTTATACAAACCTAGATGGTATACCCTAATATGTGGTATAACCAGTCACAGTGGCACCATGCTTGCAGTCCCAGCTACTTAGGAGGGTGAGGCAGGAGGACTGCTTGAGCCCAGGAGTTAGAATCTAGCCTGGGCAACATGTTGAGAGCTTGTCTCTTAAAAAACAACAACAACAAAGATTTACTTAAGAAAATATGGTATAAAATACAAAAATGGTATACCTGAATAGAGCACTTACCAATAATGGAGCTTGTAGGACTGGAAGTTGCTCTGGGTGAATCAGTGAGTGAATAGTGAATGAATGTGAAGGCCTAGGACATAACTGTACACTACTGTAGACTTTCTAAGCACAGTACTCTTAGGCTGTACTATGTTTATAAAACATTTTTTTTTTTTTTTTTGAGACAGAGTCTCGCTCTGTCACCCAGGCTGGAGTGCAGTAGCGTGATCTCGGCTCATCGTGAGCTCTGCCTCCCGGGTTCACGCCATTCTCCTGCCTCAGCCTCCCAAGTAGCTAGGACTACAGGCGCCTGCCACCACACCTGGCTAATTTTTTGTATTTTTAGTAGAGACGGGGCTTCACCATGTTAGCCAGGATGGTCTCGATCTCCTGACCTCGTGATCTGCCCACCTCGGCCTCCCAAAGTGTTGGGATTACAGGCATGAGCCACCATGCCCAGCCAAATTTTTTTCTTTAATAATTAACTTTTTCGCTTTATAAGTTGTGAATTTAAAAAAAATCTTTTGTCTTTTGTGGTAACACTTAGCTTAAAACACAGACACGTTGTACAGCTGTACAAAGATATTTTATTTCTTTATATCCTTATTCCATAAACTTTTTTCTATGTTCAAATTTTTTATTTTTGTTTTTTTTTTTTACTTTTAAAACTTTTTTGTTTAAAATGCTGACACAAACACACATGTTAGCCTAGGCCTTCACAGGGTCAGGAACATCAAGATGTCACTAGGCACAATAGGACTTTTTCAGCTCCATTATTACCCATGGGACCACCATTATATACGGTCTGTCATTTACTGAACCACTGTTATGTAGCTCATGACTGTACATTTTACAGGTGATCTGAGGTTATGTATGTTGTAGTTGGCAGAGAGGTCTTAAGTCCAGGTCTTTTGACTGTCGTTTCTCTTTCTGTTTTACCATATTACTTCTTACACTGTAATTATCTCATAATTTCTTAGTATATTTCATTTTCTTTTTTTTTGAAACAATGTCGCTCAGTCGCCCAGGCTGGAGTGCAGTGGCTAGATGTCCTCTCACTGCAAGCTCCGCCTCCTGGGTTCACACCATTCTCCTGCCTCAGCCTCCTGAGTAGCTGGGACTACAGGCGCCTGCCACCACGCCCAACTAATTTTTTTGTATTTTTTTAGTAGAGACGGGGTTTCACCGTGTTAGCGAGGATGGTCACGATCTCCTGACTTCATGATCCGCCCTCCTCGGCCTCCCAAAGTGCTGGGATTACAGGCGTGAGCCACCGTGCCCGGCCGTATGTTTCATTTTCTAAAATACTTTCACGTTATCTCATTTAATTCTCCAAATAAACTCTTTTAGAAAGCCTAGTCTTTGACTTAAAGTCAGATACTCTTTCTCTTACTTTAAGAAAAAAATTTTTTTTTTCTTTGAGACGGAGTCTCATGCTGTTGCCCAGGCTATAGTGCAGTGGCCCACATCTCAGTTCGCTGCAACCCCTGCCTCCCAGGATCAAGTGATTCTCCTGCCTCAACCTCCCAAGTAGCTAGGCTTACAGGCACCCACCAACACACCCACCCAGTTAATTTTTGTATTTTTAGTAGAGATGAGGTTTCATCTTGTTGGCCAGGCTAGTCTCGAACTCCTGACCTCAAGTGATGCACCGCCTCAGCCTCCCAAAGTGCTGGGATTACAGGTGTAAGCCACTGTGCCTGGCCCCTGATGAAAATCTTAATGCTTGTTTACTATTAGTATAGTTCAAGCTCTCCTTCCTTGGATTAATCATGGTAGCCTAACTACTGTAACTAGTAATCCCCAATTCTCAGTGGTTTAAGACCAAAAAAATTTTAAAAAAAGTTTATTTTGCATTTTCTTTCAAATTGTTACTCAGGAATCCAAGATATGTTCATCTTTTGATGCCATCTTTGATGCACAGCTTCTACTGTCCCTGGGAAAGAAGAAGGTGTACGGAAAGCACTCAAGATACTTAACTACATTAACCTGGAAATTACTATCAGTTATCACCACTTACAATTTTTTGGCTAGAAATGGTCACATGGCCCTACTTACATGCAGAAGTACTGGGCAAAGTAGTCCCTGGCTGGGCAGCCTTTCCTCATCAAAACTCTGTATTCTGTAGTGTAATATAGAACTCTATACTTAAATCTTTGGTGGTTAGCTTGCCTTCTATGCCGCATGCTCCACACAGGAATAAATCATGGCTAAGTCACTAATACGGGCTCTAGAGCCAGACTGTTTTGGTTGAATCCTGGATTTTACTGTATCCTTGACCAAGTAACTTAACCTTTCTTTCTAGACCTTTTATTTAATCGTTCATTGCTTAATTTATTCACCTATCTATCCATTTACTCATTCAATATATATTTTTTGATTGCTCACTATGTTATAGACAATATTGTAGGTGCTAGGGATGCAGAGATGAACAAGACAGACAAAACTCCTGTCCTCAAGGGCCTTTCTCACTTTATACTGAGAGAGACAATGAGTAAATAAGCAAAACATTAGAATATAGTAAGTGCTATATTGGAAATTAGTATGTGATGCGATAGAGGTTAATTATGAAGAGAACTTTACCTTGGGATTTTTTCTTTATAAAATGAGAATAATACATAATAATATCATCTACCTAAGAGCTGTTGTGAGGAGTAAATGAAACATTGTGAGGAACATGGCATGGTACCTTGCACATTGTAAATGCTTAGTAAAAGTTAGCTAGTATTATCACTTAGGTTTCTTTGAACAGTTTGACCAATACTTCAACACCGATGAAGAGTATGTAGCAGAATAAGATATCTACATTGGCATCCTAGAATTAAGCTAGGTTTGTTACTGACATTTTAAGGAGTTGTGAATTAATCGGCTAGTGATATGTGAAAATGGAAAGTAGAAGGATACTTAAACATCACATAATGATCTTCCTGTTATTCTGCAAAGGACAGTTTCAAAAGAGCTAAGAAATTTCTGAAATACATATTTTTTGAAATGATGAAGGAATGCAAGCTGTGGTGCTGTTGGAAAATACCACCTACCTTGTAGCCAACTGACAAATCAACTTTTTCTTTTCTTCAAAATAAGTCATCTGATTCATTAATATGGTCACCAAATAATACATTCAAAGCAGTTTGCTAATGTACCTGGGGATTCACTGAGGGAAATCAGACATGTTGCCTACTCCCATGAACTTTATTGTCCATTGAGACTTGCAAATAAGATAGTACCAATAAAGTATGATAAACGTTTAATGGAGGAAATTCAGATCTTTGTGAGAGCAAACAGAGACCTGAAATTTGATGGAGTTGAATCAGGTACTTATTTTTTATTTCCACAAGAAAGAAGAGGGATTTTTATTTTTAAATTTTTATTATTATTATTGTTTGAGAGAGAGTCTCACTCTGTCACCCAGGCTGGAGTACAGTGGTGCAATCTTGGCTCACTGCAACCTCTGCCTCCCAGGTTTAAGCAATTCTCATGCCTCAGCTTCCCAAGTAGTTGGGACTACAAGGCTCATGCCACCACGCCCAGCTAGTTTTTTTGTATTTTTAGTAGAGACAGGGTTTCACCATGTTGGTCTGGCTGGTCTCGGAACTCCTGGCCTCGGATGATCCGCCCCCGTTGGGATTACTGGCATGAGCTACTGGGCCTGGCCAGAAATGGGACTTCTTATTTGAAGATAGTGTCTAGCTAATTAATAAGCAGACATCTAGGGAAAAGATAGATATTAAGGAGGGGAAAGTATTAAGTAGAGGGAAGAGTTTAGAGCTGCACTGTCCAAAAGTGGAATCCAGAAGCCACTAGCTACACATGGCTATTTCAATTTAAATTAAACTGAAATTTAAAATTCAGTTATTCAGTTGCATTGACAACATTCCAAGGTTTAGTAGCCACATGTGGATACTGACTATATTTTCTTTTCAACAGATGATGTCAGAGCAACTGGATATCCATGGGCAAGATAACAAGCCTTGACCTAAACCTTATATCTTATAAAATTAATACAAAATGATCATGGATTTTTTTTTTTTAATTTGGATATAGAGTATTTTACCCAAAAGCCTATTGAAATAAAAAAAAAAAAAAAGGAGTATTTTAGTGACTGCAGAAAGTTATCTTGGACATTACTGGTTTGGAAGCCCATAAGACAGAGAGACTATAGTATATTAATGAATTATTTATATATTTTATTTCAGTAGCTTTTGGGGTACAAGTGGTTTTTTGTTAAATGGATGAATTGTGTAGTGGTGAAGTCTGAGATTTCAGTGCACCGGTCACCCAAGTAGTGTACATTGTACCCAATATGTAGTTTTCTATCCTTCACCCCCTCCTATCCTACCCTCTTCTGAGTCTACAATATCCATTATACCACTCTTTATGCCTTTGTGTACCCATAGCTTTGCTCCCACTTATACGTGAAAACATACTGACTTTCCAGTGGTATTTGGTTTTCCATTCCTGAGTTACTTCACTTTGAATAATGGCCTTCAGCACCATCCAAGTTGCTGCAGAAGACATTATCTCATTCTTTTTATGGCTGAGTAGCATTCCATGATGTAGATATACCACATTTTCTTCATCTACTCAGTGGCTGATGGGCGTTTAGGTTGGTTCCGTATCTTTGCAGTTGTTAATTGTGCTGTGAATAATGTATGTGTGCAGGTGTCTTTTTGATATAATGATTTCTTTTCCTTTGTATAGATACCCGGTAGTGGGATTGTCAGATTGAATGGTAGATCTACTTTTAGTTTTTTGAGAAATCTGCATACTGTTTTCCATAATTGTATTAATTTGTAATTTACATTCCCACCAGCAGTGTACAAGTGTTCCCTTTTCATCACATCGATGCCAACCTCTATTGTTTTCTTGACTTTTTAATAATGGCCATTCTGGCTGGAGGAAGGTGGTATCTCATCGTGGTTTTAATTTGCATTTACCTGATGGTTAGTGATGTTGAGCATTTTTTTCATACGTTTGTGGGCCATTTGTATTTCTTCTTTTGAGAAATGTCTTTTCATGTCATTTGCCTACTTTTTGATGGGATTATTTGTTTTTTTTCTTGCTGATTTGAGTTCCTTGTAGATTCTGGGTATTAGTCCTTTATTGGATGTATAGTTTGCTAATATTTTCTCCCATTCTGTGGGTTGTCTGTTTATTGCAATGATTATTTCTTTTGCAGTACAGAATCTTTTTAGTTTAATTAGGCCCCATTTATTTATTTTTGGTTTTGTTACATTTGCTTTTGGGGTCTTAATCATAAATTCTTTGCCTAGGGTGATGTCCAGAAGTTTTTCCTAGGTTTTCCTCTAGGATTTTTATGGTTTCGGGTCTTTTAAGTCTTTAATCCATCTTGAGTTGATTTTTATATGTGATGAGAGATAGGGATCCAGTTTCATTCTTCTACGTGTGGCTGTCCTGTTTTCCCAGCACCATTTATTTAATAGGGTATCCTTTTTTCAATATATGTTTTTGTATGCTTTGTCAAAATCAGCTGGTTGTAAGTAGTTGGCTTTATTCCTAGGTTGTGTACTCTGTTCTATTAATCTACATATCTACTTTTATACCAGTACTATGCTGTTTTGGTTACTATAGCCATGTATAATTTGAAGTCAGGTAATGTGATGGTTCCAGATTTGTTTTTTTTTTTTTTGCTTAGGATTGCTTTGGCTATGCAGACTTTTTTTTGGTTCCATATGAATTTTAGGATTTTTTTTTTTCTAATTCTGTGAAAGATGATGTTGGTATTTTGATAGGAATTGCATTGAATCTGTAGATTGCCTTGGGTAGTGTGGTCATTTTCATGATACTGAGTCTTCCAGTCTGTGAGCATGGGATGTGTTTCCATTTGTTTGTGTCATCTATGATTTTTTTCGGCAGTGTTTTGTGGTTCTGGTAAAGATCTTTTACCTCCTTGTGTAAGTACACTTCTAGGTATTTTATTATTTTTGTTGTGGCTATTGAGTTCCTGATTCGATTCTTAGCTTGCTTGTTGTTGGTGGCGGTGTGTAGCAGTGCTACCGATTTTTGTACATTGCTTTTGTAACCTGAGGCTACTGATTCATTTATCAAATCTAGGAGTTGGCCTGGCATGGTGGCTCACGCCTGTAATCCCAACACTGGGAGGCGAGGTGGGTGGATCACTTGAGGTCAGGAGGAGTTAGCGACCAGCCTGGCCAACATGGTGAAACCCTGTCTCTACTAAAAATACAAAAATTAGCTGGGCGTGGTGGTGGGTGCCTGTAATCCTAGCTACTTGGGAGGCTGAGGCATGAGAATCATTTGAACCTGGAAGGCAGAGGTTGCAGTGAGCTGAGATCATGCCACTGCATTTCAGCCTGGGTAACAGAGTGAGACTTTGTCTCCAGAAAAGAAAAAAAAAATCTAGGTGTCTTTTGAATAAGTCTTTAGGGTTTCCTAGGTATATGATCATATCTTTGGCAAATAGAGATAGTTTGACTTCTTCTTTTCCAACTTAAATGCCCTTTACTTCTTTCTCTTGTCTGATTGTTCTGGCTAGGATTTCCTGTATAAATAAATTATAAGAAGTATATAGTACCCGCATGAAGTGGCTCACACCTGTAATCCCAGTACCTTGGGGCTGAGGAGGGAGGATCACTTGAGGCCAGGAGTTGGAGACCAGCCTGAGCAATAGTGCGAGAACCTGTCTCTACCAAAAAATAAAAATAAAAAATTTAACCAGGCAGGGTGGTACCCACCTGGAGTCTCAGCTACTTGGGAGGATTGCTTGAGCCCAGGGGGTTGAGACTGCAGTGAGTTATGCACTGTAGCCTGGGAAACAGAGCAAGACCTTGCTTTAAAAAAAAAAAAAAAAAAAGGGGGTGGAGCCAAGATGGCCGAATAGGAACAGCTCCGGTCTCCAGCTCCCAGCCCCAGCGACACAGAAGACGGATGATTTCTGCATTTCTGCTTGAGGTACCGGTTTCATCTCACTAGGGAGTGCCTAACAGTGGGTGCAGGACAGTCGGTGAAGCGCACTGTGCGCGAGCCGAAGCAGGGCGAGGCATTACCTCACTCGGGAAGCGCAAGGGGTCAGGGAGTTCCCTTTCCTAGTCAAAGAAAGGGGAAACAGACGGCACCTGGAATATCAAGTCAGTCCCACCCCAATACCGCGCTTTTCCAACGGGCCTGGAAAACGGCACACTAGGAGATTGTGTCCCGCACCTGGCTCGGAGGGTCCTGTGCCCACGGAGTCTCGCTGATTGCTAGCACAGCAGTCTGAGATCAAGCTGCAAGGCGGCAGTGAGGCTGGGGGAGGGGCGCCCGCCATTGCCCAGGCTTGCTTAGGTAAACAAAGCAGCCAGGAAGCTCGAACTGGGTGGAGCCCACCACAGCTCAAGGAGGCCTGCCTGCCTCTATAGGCTCCACCTCTGGGGGCAGGGCACAGACAAACAAAAACTCAGCAAGAACCTCCACAGACTTAAAGGTCCCTGTCTGACTGACAGCTTTGAAGAGAGTAGTGGTTCTCCCAGCATGCAGCTGGAGATGTGAGAACGGACAGACTGCCTCCTAAAGTGGGTCCCTCACCCCTGAGCAGCCTAACTGGGAGGCACCCCCCAAGTAGGGACAGACTGACACCTCATTCAACCGGGTACTCCTCTGAGACAAAACTTTCAGACGAACTATCAGACAGCTGAATTTGTGGTCTCACGAAAATCTGCTGTTCTGCAGCCACCGCTGCTGACACCCAGCCAAACAGGGTCTGGAGTGGACCTCTAGTAAACTCCAACAGACCTGCAGCTGAGGGTCCTGTCTGGTAGAAGGAAAACTAACAAACAGAAAGGACATCCACACCAAAAACCCATCTGTACATCACCATCATCAAAGACCAAAAGGAGATAAAACCACAAAGATGGGGAAAAAACAGAACAAAAAAACTGGAAACTCTAAAAAACAGAGCACCTCTCCTCCTCCAAAGGAGCGCAGTTCCTCACCAGCAACGGAACAAAGCTGGATGGAGGATGACTTTGATGAGTTGAGAGAAGAAGGCTTCAGACGATCAAACTACTCTGAGCTACAAGAGGAAATTCAAAACAATAGCAAAGAAGTTAAAAACTTTGAAAAAATATTAGAAGAATGGATAACTAGAATAACCAATGGAGAGAAGGGCTTAAAGGAGCTGATGGAGCTGAAAGCCAAGTTTCGAGAACTACGCGAAGATTGCAGAAGCCTCAGTAGCAGATGCGATCAACTGGAAGAAAGGGTATCGCTGATGGAAGATGAAATGAATGAAATGAAGAGAGAAGGGAAGTTTAGAGAAAAAAGAATAAAAAGAAATGAACAAAGCCTCCAAGAAATTTGGGACTATGTGAAAAGACCAAACCTACGTCTGATTGGTGTACCTGAAAATGATGGGGAGAATGGAACCAAGTTGGAAAACACTCTGCAAGATATTATCCAGGAGAACTTCCCCAATCTAGCAAGGCAGGCCAGCATTCAGATTCAGGAAATACAGAGAACGCCACAAAGATACTCCTCGAGAAGGGCAACTCCAAGACACATAATTGTCAGATTCACTAAAGTTGAAATGAAGGAAAAAATGTTAAGGGCAGCCAGAGAGAAAGGTCGGGTTACCCACAAAGGGAAGCCCATCAGACTAACAGCTGATCTCTCAGCAGAAACTCTACAAGCCAGAAGAGAGTGGGGGCCGATATTCAACATTCTTAAAGAAAAGAATTTTCAACCCAGAATTTGCTATCCCGCCAAACTAAGCTTCATAAGTGAAGGAGAAATAAAATACTTTACAGACAAGCAAACGCTGAGTGATTTTGTCACCACCAGGCCTGCCCTAAAAGAGCTCCTGAAGGAAGCACTAAACATGGAAAGAAACAACCGGTACCAGCCAATGCAAAAACATGCCAAATTGTAAAGACCATCGAGGCTAGGAAGAAACAATAGCAACTAACGAGCAAAATAACCAACTAACATCATAATGACAGGATCAGATTCACACATAACAATATTAACGTTAAATGTAAATGGGCTAAATGCTCCAATTTGCCAGTCTGTGTCTTTTGATTGGAGCATTTAGC
>NW_026652281.1:103750747-103902978 GCF_009828535.3 Hylobates moloch
AAAAAAAAAAAAAAAAAAAAAAAAAAAGCATATACATCTTATGTAGCCTCACATTTCCATATAGATGTCTCACTGTTAACTCGACTATGGTGTGACTAGCATTGACAACATTAATCTTTTTCCAAAATCAGTGACTTCACATTATTATTATTATTATTTTTTTTTTTTTTGAGACAGAGTCTCGCTCTGTCGCCCAAGCTGGAGTACAGTGGCCCAATCTTGGCTCACTGCAAGCTCCGCCTCCTGGATTCACTCCATTCTCCTGCCTCAGCCTCCCAAGTAGGTGGGACTACAGGCACCTGCCACCATGCCCAGCTAATTTTTTGTATTTTTAGTAGAGATGGGGTTTTACCGTGTTAGCCAGGATGGTCTCGATCTCCTGACCTTGTGATCTGCCCGCCTTGGCCTCCCAAAGTGCTGGGATTACAGGTGTGAGCCACCGTGCCCAGCCCACATTATTATTTTTTTAAGAGACAAAGTCTCACACTCTGTCGCCCAGGCTGGAGTTTAGTGGCATAATCATAGCTCACTGTAACCTTGAACTCCTGGGATCAGGCAGCCCTCCCACCTCAGCCTTCCAAGTAGCTAGGACTACAGGAGCACACCACCATGCTCAGCTAGTGTGTGTGTGTGTGTGTGTGTGTGTGTGTGTGTGTGTATATGTGGAGATGGGGGTCTCATTGTGTTGCTGGTCTTGAACTCCTGGCCTCAAGCAGTCCTCCTGCCTCAGCCTCCCAAAGTGTTGAGATTACTGGTGTGAGCCATGATGGCCAGCCTTATACTTTGTTTCCTAGTGATACCATCATTCTCCTGGGTACTGAAGCTCAGATCTGACTTATTCAATCCCTCTATTATTCTGTGTATAGTTAGTTACGAAAATCTCTTTAGGGCCTTCTGGGAAAGATTCATTCATCCTTTCCATTCATTCATCCCTTTCCATTTCTATTTTCTATTTATGATCCTGCTTCCACCCTAGTTTAAACTTTCAGCACACATGATTTTAGTGCCTCAGCCCTCTTAACTTGTTTCCATGATTTCATCCTTTCTCTGTCATAGAGGCTTAATTGATTTTTATCATATGCTTACCTGAAGCTCCTGAAAGGGCAGGAATTTATTCTTAATATAGGATGTAGGCAAGCACAAGATAAGGAGACTCAGATATTATATTTTAAATATTGTAGTCTCCTCTCAGGGAACTGACCTTTATGTATCTGAATCAAGTCAAGTAACATGAAGATCAGAGGGAATGATATTTCAGAGGCATAAAATATTAAGTGTGAAAGCCCTGACATTAGGAATGAGCTTGAGTGGTTCATACAATAAGGCCAGCAAGGCTAGAGCAGACTGTGGAAAGGGCATGGCCAACAGTTTAGCCAGGGCCCTATTCACCTTATGCTGTGTAAACCATCATAGGGAATTTGAATTTGTTCTAAATGTGGAGGGAAACCATTAGAGAGTTCTGAGGAGGGGAGTCAAAGTTATCCAATTCATGTTAACAAGTTTATTCTGACTCTTGGATAGAGAATGGGCTATAGGGCAACAAGAGGGAAGACAGAGAGCAGTTACAAGGCTATTGCAATAGTCCAGGCTTTAATTGCTTCTTTATAAATGTTATAGGACTGAAAACTATCCTGGGTAAAATTACATTACCTAATAATAGGCAAAAGTCTTAATGTCTTCTTCTGGTTACAGGGAGGATAACCAATAAATTGTGAAGTTGCCTGGTTACAAATTCCACTGTAAAGCCAAGGCTGGGCAAGTAGGCGGGAATAAAACTCACCTGTAAGACTCCACCAAATACAAGGAGGCTACCATCCCAAGGAGGAGGAGGCATGGCAGGAGAAGTGAGACCCCCTCATTTCATAGTTTTACCTACCGAAGGCAGAAACCCTTAGGCACTTAGGCTGTCATTTACAAAGACTGAAGTATTATCAGGAGAGCTGAAAGAAGTCTCTCCAAGCCAATCTCAAAAGACCCAAGATCTAGTAACATGGCTGAAGAGATACCCTGAGGCTCAGAAATAAAGAGCAAGACTGAAGAGCATAGAGAACTCCTCATAGATTAAAAAATCATCAGCCAGGTGGTAAATCAGAGGAAGGTCTTCCAACAGTTTCAAGGACCAGAGACTTGGTTGTGAAGCATAGGTAGATCTCTGGAATCTGGCCAGCTCTCAGATTACTCACCAGGCAGAAGAGAGAGACATTCCACCCGCCAGGCCTTTAAAGCCAGTGCTATACTGAATCAGACTATAGCTTCAGTTGAAGTCCAGACACAGTTTAAGAACTATGACCTTACAAAAGAAATAGCATGCCCCTTTCTGGAGGTAAATATTTTCTGCTTGAGTCTCTAGACTTTCTTTATACTAAATGTCCATTAAAACAATAACCGTACACACACAAGAAAATGTGGCCCACATTAAAGAGAGAAAACACTCAATGGTAGCAGACTGAGAGAAGGCTTAGATTAGATATTGGAAAGAGACTTTAGAATTACTATAATAAGAATCCTAAATTACCTTGAGGAAAAGGTGGATTCCGTATACATGAAAAGATGGAGGAATTTCAGTAGGGCAGAGACAGTTTTTTATTTTAAGTTAAATGGATTGGCTGGGTGCATTGGCTCACGCCTGTAATCCCAGCACTTTGGGAGAAGGGTGGATCGCCTGAGGTCAGGAGTTTGAGACCAGCCTGGCCAACATGGTGAAATCTCGTCCTTACTAAAAATACAAAAATTAGCTGAGTGTGATGGCAGGTGCCTGTAATCAATCCCAGCTTCTCGGGAGGCTGAGGCAAGAGAATCGCTTGAATCTGGGAGGCAGAGGTTGCAGTGGACTGAGATCGTGTCGCTGCACTCCAGCCTGGGGGACAAGAGTGAGACTTCATCTCAAAAACAACAACAACAATAACAACAAAAACAAAAACAAATGGATAATGATGGGGACAAAGATACAAGAGAAGAAAACTGCAAACCAATATCATTCATGAATATACATGCAACAGTTTTCAACAAAATGCTCAGCAACCAAATCCATCAGCACACTACAAAAGTTTATACACCATGATCAAGTGGGATCTATCCCAGGAAAGCAAGAGTGGTTCAACATATGAAAATTAATCTATGTAATATACCACATTAGTAGAATGAAGAGAAAAACCATGTGGTCATCTCAGTTGATAGAGAAAAAAACCTTTGACAAAATTCAGCAGGCTTTCATGATTTAAAAAAAGCAAAATAGCTGGGCACAGTCACTCACACCTGTAATCTCAGCACTTTGGGAGGTCGAGGCGGGCAGATCCCCTGAGGTCAGGAGTTCAGATAGGCCTGGCCAACATGGTGAAACCCCATCTGTACTAAAAATACAAAAATTAGCCGGGAATGTTGGTGGGTGCCTGTAATCCCAGCTACTCGGGAGGCTGAGGCAGGAAAATCGCTTGAACCCAGGAGGCAGAGGTTGCAGTGAGCAGAGATCGTACCACTGTACTCCAGCCTGGGCGACAGAGCGAGACTCCATCTCAAAAAACAAAACAAAACGAAACAAAACAAAGCAGCAAACTGAAAATAGAGGGAAACTTAGTGTGATCAAGAGGATTCTTGAAAAACTCACACCTAATATCATACTTAATGGTTAAAGACGGAAAGGTTTCCCTCTAACGTCAGGAACAAGACAAGGATGCCTTCTTTCACTACTGTGATTCAGCCTTATGCTAGAAGTCCTAGCCAGAGCAATTAGGCAATAAAAAAGAAAAAAAAAAAGCATAGAAAACAAAGGTACAGACAGATTTTCTCTCTCTCTCAGTCTCTTTCTCTCTCTCCTCCTTCTCTCCCTCTCTCCCTCTCTCTTTCCTGAAGATTGTTGAAGTTGTTGGCTTAAGTAGGCATTTAACTTGGTTGGAGTCAGCCTGGAAAACTTGTCTCGCTGTGGTTGGTGGCAGCTCAAAATCTCATTTCAGTTTTAGCCTTAGCTAGGCTGCTTGGGGTCTGTAAGTTTATACTTATAAAATTGTAAGTTTATAATATATGGAATAGGGGTTTTCAGACTCTTTCTACTAAAACAAAGTGTCTCCGATTTAACAGTCTGTTAGAGGACCTTCCTATATACCCAAATCTTTAGGTCCGGTCTGAATGGTTAATGTTGCCCAGAGTACAGAATCAGTATTTCTTTTGTGTTTTCTATAGCAGTCAGAAAGCTTTGTACAGTTTTGGTTGATGTAGATACTTATCTTAAAAAAAAAAAAAAAACCTACATTCCTTTATGTAACACATTCCAGTGTTTTATTTCTTAAACTAATTTGGAAATTTGGAGGGCTGCTCACTGGTTACTTTTGGTTGTATTTTTTGAAATAACATTTTGTGTATCAATAGTATATGATAGAGATATAATAGACTTACAATTGTTGACATATTGTAAAATGCATGGATAATGAATTGTGCTTTTCTGTGTTTCTTTTTCCTGATTAGCTCCTGGGCTATAATGAAAAGCCGATAAATCTACAAATGTTTATTGGGACAGCAGATGATCGATATTTACGACCTCATGCATTTTACCAGGTGCATCGAATCACTGGGAAGACAGTCGCTACTGCAAGCCAAGAGATAATAATTGCCAGTACAAAAGTTCTGGAAGTTCCTCTTCTTCCTGAAAACAATATGTCAGCCAGGTATTTTGAAATATACCTAAAATGTGCAGTTCTTTTTTTCTCTATACTTTCAGAAAAAAAGTAAATATATTTTTGAATATAAATATAAAATATTGTTCTAAATGGCATTACGTAAATAATGTACATTTAGTACATTTTCTATGAGTGGTAGCATATTTCCAGAAGGAAAATTCAATTCAGTAAGTGTTTTTATACTATATATTACCAGCCAAGCCATATCCTAGGTGATAGGGATATAAATACTGTATCTGGACTTTCATCAAATGGCTCACAGTCTATCTAATAGGGTAGACAATAAGTAAACAATTATGATACAATTGTGATTGTTTTATTTCCTTAAGGAAAACTTTTGACTTTACCTCCAGGCATCCCACTTGACACATTTCCAAATAAGATGAGGTGGCCAACTTCTGAATGAGAATGCAATAGAGTTTTGTACAAAAGGATTAGTTAGGATTATATATAGTTGCCTGTAATAGAAACCTGATATGCAGTGGCTTGAACAGTTAGAGGTTTAGTGTTTTATCACATAAAAGAAATATACAGATAGATATTTTAGAGCTAGCACAGTAGCTGCATAAGTCATTAGGGCCCCAAGCAAGTTTTTTCTTCTTTGCCATCTTTAGCATGTGGTTTCCATCCTAAAGATTGTCTTATGATCTAAAATGGCTGCTGGAGCTCTAGCCATGACATCCTTATTACCAGAAGGGATAATAAGGAGAAAAGTGTGGAGGAAGGGTAAAAGGGAACTCCCACCGGTGTCAAATCCTCTTTTAAGAGCCTTTTCCCAAAACCTACTTAACAACTCTGCATCTCATTGATCATGCTTATATGTAAGGAACACATGTTATATTTACCAGAACACATTGTCACATCAAATAATTTAGGGAGGCTGAGCACCGTGGCTCATGCCTTTAATCTCAGTACTTTGGGAGGCCAAGGCAGGCAGATCACCCGAGCTCAGGAGTTTGAGACCAGCCTGAGCAACGTGGCGAAACCCTGTCTCTACTAAAATTACAAAAATTAGCCGGTTGCGGTGGCGACTCTCTGTAGTCCCAGCTACTTGGGAGACTGAGGTGGGAGGATCACTTGCCCGGGAGGCAGAGGTTGCAGTTAGTCGAGATAGTGCCACTACACTCCAGCCTGGGCAAGAGTGAGATCCTGTCTTTTAAAACAAAAAACAAAGCAATGTAGGGGCCTATTACTAAGGAAGAAGAAAAGAAAGGATATTGAGTAGGCACCTATCAATGGGTAGTAGGCACAACCAGACGTGGGAAACTTAGATTTTTATTACAGAAATTGTTTCAAACTACACTACAGACCTTTCTTTTTTTTTTTATTTTTATTTATTTTTTCGAGATGGAATCTCGCTCTGTGGCCCAGGTTGGAGTGCAGTGGTGCAGTCTTGGCTCACGCAAGCTCCTCCTCCTGGGTTGATGCCATTCTCCTGCCCCAGCCTCGTGAGTAGCTGGGACTAGAGGCACCCGCCACCACGCCCGGCTAATTTTTTTGTATTTTTAGTAGAGACGGGGTTTCACTGTGTTAGCCAGGATGGTCATGATCTCCTGACCTCGTGATCCACCCCTCTTGGCCTCCCAAAGTGCTGGGATTACAGGCGTGAGCCATCATGCCTGGCCCACAGACCTTTCTTAAGGCAGGAATAACATCCATCCCATGCTATTGCAAGAACAGTCCTATAAAACAAATTTCAGCTGGGCGCAGTGGCTCACACCTGTTATCCCAGCACTTTGGGAGGCCGAGGCGGGCGGATTACCTGAGGCCAGGAGTTTGAGACCAGCCTGGCCAACATGGTGAAACCCTGTCTCTGCTAAAAATACAAAAAATTAGCTGGGTGTGGTGGCGGGCGCCTGTAATCCCAGCTACTCGGAAGGCTGAGGCAGGAGAATTGCTTGAACCCCGGAGGTGGAGGCTGCAGTGAGCTGAGATCACTCCATTGCAACAAGAGTGAAACTCCGACTCAAAAAGAAAAAAAAAAACAAAAAAATCGGATTTCAGTCTTGAGCTCTCTTCACTTAAATTTATATTTAAATAAACTTTTTAGATGAGCTGAGTGTACCCCCTGAGGACATACAAAATGATATGTTTCTATTAGGTAAAATAAAAATTGCCTTAATACATAACTTATTTTGGGCGGATCACTTGAGGTCAGGAGTTCGAGACCAGCCTGGCTAATATGGTGAAACCCCAACTCTACTAAAAAATAGAAAAATTGGCTGGGCATAGTGGTCCTGTCTGTAGTCCCAGCTGCTCAGGAGGCTGAGGCTTGAGAATCGCTTGAACCCAGGAGGCAGAGGTTGTTGTGACCCCAGATTGCGCCATTGCACTCCAGCCTGGGTGACAGAGTGAGACTTAGTCTCAAAAAAACAAACAAACAAAAAAAACAAAAAAAAAACCCTTATTCTGTTATTTATTACCAGAAAAGAAAAGTTAATATAAATTTAAATAAAATCTTATTTTTGCCTGCTTTGGTTCAAATGGACAGTACTCAAGAACCCAACCCAGCAAATCGTTGCATAGGGGCTATGACAGAGTTTTTTCACAGCAAAGGCAGACAGCTAGCTGATAATCTCTACTCTTAAATTTTTTTTTTTTTTTAGACTGTCTAAATCTGTTGCCCAGGCTGGAGTGCAGTGGCACCATCTTGGCTCACTACAACCTCTGCCTCCCAGGCTCAAATGATTCTTGTGCTTCAGCCACCCAAGTAGCTGAGATTGCACACGTGCACCACCACTCCTGGCTAATTTTTGTATTTTTAGTAGAGACAGGGTTTTGCCATGTTGACCAGGCTGGTCTCGACCTCCTGGCCTCAAGCAGTCCACTCACTTTAGCCTCCCAAAATGCTAGGATTATAGATGTGAGCCACTGCACCGGCCTTAAACATTTGTGTTCTATAATGTAGAAAGAACTTTGGAATCTCAGCCTGTATTTATTCAGATACTCGAGCAAAACTTTCTTGAGAAAAATACTGACACCAGGCATCCTATTGGACACATTTTCAAATAAGGTAAGATGCCCAACCTCTGAATGAGAATACAAGTAGGCTTCTTCCCTTTTGTTCTGGGATCTTACTTTTTTATATGGCATCAGAAGCATGTGATATGTGATTAGTCAGCTGTAGAGGGAAATTTAAAAATCACCTTTGAACTATCTTTTTCCAAAAACTTAGGAAATTGATCCCTAGATGATAGTTTGCAGGCCATGTTTGCATTCATTCCTCTGGATATTCAAAGCACGATATTCGAATCAAGTTAAATAGAAAAATCACAAGTTTATTCTGTTTCTTAACTTGGCTTGAGGGACAGTATGAGAAATAGCCATAAACATACTTCATAATCTGAAAAACCACTATTAAAGACAGTTTCTCTTAGGTTGATCACTATTGCATGTGTGTGTGCATGCACACACAAACACAGTCCTTTCAACTTAAAGGAAAAAAGTTAGTGATTCCCGATGGCATGGTAGATTTTGCTTTACCATACAACAAGCGGCCTATAACAACTTTATCACATTTACTTTTTGCCTTGGCTTCCAGGAACTTCATAGTCAAGCCCATTTACAGTAATTATAGTAATTTGTACAACTCTAGATTTGGAGTTAACTTCCTATTGTGTTTTAAAATTTTTCCTATTTATTTTTCCTTGGCTTTATTTGTATCTATATTGTTAAATGCCTCATATCCTTTCTGAAAATAATATGTAAACCAATAAATAGAAAAGAGTACAATAATTTCTATGAAAAATTATCAAGAAATTGAGAAAGGCTCATATCCCAAATAATATGAAAGAATTGGAGCAGTAGCATCTAAATTTACCTGTCTCCTTCATCATTTTCCATTTACTAGCACACGGAACAAGGGTAATAGTCATAATTTATGTCCCTTCCTCAACCAGATCTAGCACATACTGTGTATATTAGACCAGAAAGGACCAGGCTGCAGAAATACCACTATGACTAGTAACATACAGCTAGTCCTCCTCCTGCAACCCTACCACACACATACCTGAAACTTCTTGACCATACTGTCTGCTCTGTACTGGTAGATTGTGGAACAGGAGTTCTGTAGGACCCAAGCATTATGTATGTTGGAGAAAGGATTAAATAAGGGGCAACTAGGATGTTACTAAACCTAAGAACCTTTTTTAGGTACTGTAGATAACAGGGTAGCTAAAGATGAATGAGCCTGTTTACTCAGTAGCTAATTGCTAGGATAAACTAGTATCCTAGTAGCTTGTTGAATGTAACTATATTATCCAGTACAGTGGTTGAATATAATATAGTTCCAGATAATGGTAGGTTTAAAATTCCCAGGTGATAGATAAGACCATGGTTCAAAATAATTTATGCATAAGTGAGCCTTAAGTATGTATTAAGTGTCTTTACTGTTATCTTAAGGCAATCAGGTGTGGAAAAATTCGTAGATATTCCCTTGGTTCTGCCTACTAAGCCACGGGCTTGGTTATTTCAAGCCTAATCTCTTTTTTAAGACCATTACACTAACCCATAAGCCATAGAGCTACCCTACAAGATGCTTTAAATATAGGATGCCAGTATTTATTGCCTTAGCTCTTTGCAGCCCCTCTGTTTTTTAACATTGGATTAATATTGATGTAGCAGTGCTACACCTTGATTTAAAATGGCGTGGTGGCTCATGCCTGTAATCCCAGCTCTTTGGGAGGCTGAGGTGGGCGGATCACGAGATCAGGAGATTGAGACCATCCTGGCCAACATGGTGAAACCCCGTCTCTACTGAAAATACAAAAAAATTAGCTGAGCGTGGTGGTGCATGCCTGTAATCCCAGCTACTTGGGAGGCTGAGGCAGGAGAATCCCTTGAACCCGGGAGGCGGAGGTTGTAGTAAGCCAAGATGGCGCCACTGCACTCCACCCTGGCGACACAGCAAGACTCCGTCTCAAAAAAATTAAAAAAAAAAAAAATAAATAAATAAATGTAGTTTTAAAGATAATTTAATACTTATTTTCACTGCTACATAAGAGTTTTTTTCTTGTTTTATTTTGTTTGCTTTTTTGTTTTTTGCATTTAAGAGTTTTCAGATGTACTTTCTGGTACTGTTATTTCACATCTATTAGGAACTTAGCTTGCTGCTAGAATGCCTTTGCTCAGTACTTAATAACACAGATGATCTCTGCTATTTCCCCTGAAGACCCATGTTGGCATGTTAACATGAATAATCACTAATTTGATATAACTTGGTCAATACTGCTTTGAGCTAAAGCGCAGTTGTTCAATATCAGTTATATAATTTGTTATCTATAAATGGCAAATGCTTTTTTAGTTTTCAAAATTGTTGCATTTTAAAAAATTCTTCTCCTGTGTCTTTCTGAAGATGAAAAATTTTGAGTGGCTTAATTCCTTTTGGGAGTCTGCCTTCTGTTTTACTGGTTGTCTTTTTTTTTTTTTTTCTTTTTCTTTTTTTTTTGGTGGAGATGGAGTCTCGCTCTGTTGCCCAGGCTGGAGTGCAGTGGCGTGATCTCGGCTCATTGCAACCTCTGCCTCCTGGGCTCAAGCAGTTTTCCTGCCTCGGCCCCCCAAGTAGCTGAGACTACAGGCACATGCCACCATGCCTGGCTAATTTTTGTATTTTAGCAGAGACAGAGTTTCACCGTGTTGGCCAGGCTGGTCTCGAAATACTGACCTCAGGTGATCCACTCACCTTGGCCTCCCAGAGTGCTGGGATTACAGGCATGAGCTACTGTGCCCGGCCGGTTCTTGTCTTGGTATCCTAGTTGTGAAACATATTGTCCTTCAAAGTGACTTCTGCAGCCTCTGTGCAATAAGCATTAGGGTTGGAACTGTTAATAGATCCAGTAAGAGGACAGATAACAAGGAATGCCTTGTTAGCAAGGTTAACTAGTATATTTGATCATAATTAGTTATCCATTTGCTTTATGCTTCTAATATGTGAATAACAAAGGTATTTTGTAGCTTCTGTTGTTTCCTGCCATAATAGTGTGTTAAACAGTCATACTTAATAATAAAGTTAGCAGATGATGAAACGTTATACCTTAAATGCAGAACCTTCATCTTATATGTGCATTCCTTAGAAATTCAAGAATTTTAGCCTGATGGATTGTTTTTATTAATAAATACATCACTATAAAAGTCTAAATATGCTGTTGATGGATTATTTGTTGTTCTGACCTAGTTACATGTATAGAATTAAAGAGTCTTTACTTTATTTCAGCTGTCTAGTGCTAACACTCCGTAAATTTAATGGCTTATAGTAATCACTCTATTATTTTGCATGATTCTTTGGGTTGACTGAGCTCAGCTGGTCCATTCACATGGTGTCAGCTGGGGTCACTTAAGTACCTGGATTAAGTGGGAGCTCAGCTAGGGTTGAACATCCAAAATGGCTAGGGTGGCTGGAGTGGTTAGGGATTGTCTGGGCCTTTCTCTGCACCATGCTAGTTGGACTTCTTACTCAGGACTCCAAGATAGCAAAAGTGGAAGTTACCAGCCTTCTTCAGTGCTAGGCTCATAACTTGCATATTGTCACTTCGCCACACTCCATTTGTCAAAGCAAGTCATAGGCCAGTTCTCAAGGAGAGCAGGCATAGATATTCTACATCTTAATGGCAGTAGGAAAGGCATGCAAATACTGGAATGAAGAGGAATTATTAACTTTGCAGACAATCTACTATACTTAGTTTTGCACTTTATCATACAAAAATATTTTTAATGCCTAAACTTCAGTTTAGCAGAGAAAGCAATCATACATATTTTTCTTTTTTGACCTAATTTTGGGTAGTTTTTTTCTGACAAATTAACAATTTCTATTTAGTTGAGTTGTTTATAACCACGATTATCAATAAACAAATTAAATTTTTATATTTTTCTCTTTAGTATTGATTGTGCAGGTATTTTGAAACTCCGCAATTCAGATATAGAACTTCGAAAAGGAGAAACTGATATTGGCAGAAAGAATACTAGAGTACGACTTGTGTTTCGTGTACACATCCCACAGCCCAGTGGAAAAGTCCTTTCTCTGCAGATAGCCTCTATACCCGTTGAGTGCTGTAAGTGAGCTTGTGATGATGTTTTAAGATCTTGTGTATAATAGCTTATTTTCTGTTTTACTTATAATGTAATGTATGTGTCTGAAGTGCAAACTGAGGCATACAGTCTGGGTTGCTGGTTTGATTTTCTCATGTGGAAATGAGCTAACATGTTTGGGTGAAAGAGTACTGATCTTGGAATTAGAAAATGGTTTCTCATGATAGTTTGACTAGGTAGCTCTGTGAACTACAGACAAACTCTCTTGACCACAGTTTTCTTGTCTGTGAGAATGGGGGGCTTCATGCCATCTGAGGACCAAATCATGAAGCTATGATTCAGATGCTTTTAAGTATCACTTGGTCATCTTTATTTCATTAAAATGTCAGCCTTCATGCTAGGAGGTGCTTACTTCTGGCTGATACTTTAGCTAAATAAGACTTAACAGAGCTTTTGTTCAAATTATTTATAACATCTGATTGAGATAGTGAATGTTTTTTCCTAACATATACAAAACCAAGATACAAGAAAAGACCCTGTAGCCTGACATGTACTCAATCCTGGGGAACTGTGGATCTTGGGCAGATTAGCTGGTATGACTTGAAATATTGAGACTAATACTTAGATCTTTAGGACATAATTTAGAATATTCTGATTCCATGTTTTATTTGCATAGGAGGAAACTGAGGCACAAGTATCTCTAGTACTCATTCAAGGTTATTTGCTTTTTGGTGATAGAGCTGTGCTGCCTAGAAAACAGGTTTTCTTATACTCTTGATTATATAATAGTGTTTTATTTCTGTTAACCATATGTGTTCTTTTTTTTGAGATGGAGATTTACTCTTCTCGCCCAGGTTGGAGTGCAGTGGCGTAATCTTGGCTCACTGCAACCTCCACCTCCTAGGTTCAAGCGATTCTCCTCCCTCAGCCTCCCAAGTAGCTGGGATTACAGGCACCCGTCACCATATCTGGCTAAGTTTTTGTATTTTTAGTAGAGACAGGGTTTCACCATGTTGGCCATGCTGGTCTCGAACTTCTGACCTGAAGTGATCTGCCCACCTCAGCCTCCAAAAGTGCTGGGATTACAGGTGTGAGCCACTGTACCCAGCTTGTATTCTTTTATTATTATTATTACTATTTTTTAGACGGAGCCTCACTCTTTCATCCAGGCTCGAGTGCAATGGCACGATCTCGGCTCACTGCAACCTCCACCTCCTGTGTTCAAGTGATTCTCCTGCCTCAGCTTCCTTAGTAGCTGAGATTACAGGTGTGTGCCACCACACCCAGCTAATTTTTGTATTTTTAGTAGAGACGGGGTTTCACCATGTTCACCAGGCTAGTCTCGAACTCTGACCTTGTGATCTGCCCACCTTGCCCTCCCAAAGTGCTGAGATTACAGGCGTGAGCCACCACACCCAGCCCTGTATTCTTAATTTGGGGCCACATCTGCTATAAAATCTTTCATATATAAAACAGCCTTCTTTTGCTCTTTGCTGAATTGGAGTGATACTTTATCATTTGCCAGTTGACTGTGGGAATCACTGAGTAAATGTGTGGTGAATTAGTTGCAGAACTAATTTTTGTATTTTTAAAATTAAAAAAATGTATTCTTTATATAGATAGGGCCTCACTGTGTTTCTCAAGCTGGTCTCGAACTCCTGGGCACAAGTGATCCTCCCATCTCAGCCTCCCAAAGTTCTGGGATTATAGGCATGAGCTACCACATTCAGCCTATATTAACTTTTTAATGAGTAATACAGGTATATGTTACAAAATTCAGAAATATAGAGTACAAGATAAATTTCCAAGTCAACCAGTTCTCTTGCTTAGAAACAGCTACCATTGCCAGCTTCTTAATTATCCTGCCAGAGGGTTCTATGCCCATGTAAGCATAGATCACTCTATTTTTTTTTAATGCTTTAATTCTTTTTTTAAATTTTTTTATTTTTTTAATTTTTTATTATTATACTTTAGGTTTTAGGGTACATGTGCACAATGTGCAGGTTTGTTACATATGTATCCATGTGCCATGTTGGTTTGCTGCACCCATTAACTCCTCATTTAGTATTAGGTATATCTCCTAATGTTGTCCCTCCCCCCTCCCCCCACCCCAGATCACTCTATTTTTAAAGCAAAATTATTAATTCATTTATTTGAGCAGGGTCTCACTCTTCTGCCCAGGCTGGAGTGCAATGGCATGATCTCAGTTCACTGCAGCCACCTCCTCTCAGGCTTGAGTAATCCTCCCACCTCAGCCTCCCAAGTAGCTGGGACTACAGGCACAAGCCACCACAACTGACTAATTTTTGCATTTTTCCCCATGTTGCCCAGGTTGATCTTGAACTCCTGGACTTAAGTGATCTGCCCACCTTGGCCTCTCAAAGTGCTGGGATTACAGGCGTGAGCCACCATGCTTGGCTGGCAAAGTAATTTAAATAATTCAAGTTCATAGAGTAGTTTGAGTGTGTGAGATGAAGTTACACTAAAATGATTCTTAATTTTTTTTCTTTTTTAAAAAATAAAATTGGCCAGGCGCCGTGGCTTGTGACTGTAATCCCAGCACTTTGGGAGGCCAAGGCAGGTGGATCACCTGAGGTCAGGAGTTTGAGACCAGCCTGGCCAACATGGTGAAACCCTGTCTTTACGAAAAATACAAAAATTAGCTGGGCGTGGTGGCACGCGCCTGTAATCCCAGCCACTCCAGAGGCTGAGGCAGGAGAATCGCTTGAACCCAGGAGGCAGAGGTTGCAGTGAGCCGAGATCACACCATTGCACTCCAGACTGGGCAACGAGCGAAACTCCATCTCAGAAAAAAGAAAGGAAATGGATGGAGTGGGGAGAAAGGTGGGACGTAGAGAACTTCTAGGAGCACCACTGCACTCCCGCCTGGGCGACAGAGTGAGACTCCATCTCAAAAATAAATAATAAAAAATAAAAATAAAATTAACGTGATTATGGAGAATATAGAAAACGCAAAATGGGGCTGGGCATGGTGGCTCACGCCTCTAATCCCAGCACTTTGGGAGGCCGAGGTGGGCAGATCACAAGGTCAAGAGATCGACACCATCCTGGCCAACACGATGAAACTCCATCTCTACTAAAAATACAAAAATTAGATGGGCGTGGTGGCGTGTGCCTGTAGTCCCAGCTACTCGGGAGGTTGAGGCAAAGGAATCACTTGAACCTGGGAGGTGGGGTTGCAGTGAGCCGAGATCATGCTGTTGTACTCCATCCTGGCAACAGAACGAGATTCCGTCTCAAAAAAAAAAAGCACAAAATGGTACAAAGAATAGTGTAATATTAAATTATTTTGTAATATTACTATTTATATATAGTCAGTATTAACCTTTTCTGGCTTTTTTTTTTTTTTTTTTTTTGAGACGGAGTGTCCCTGTGTGGTCCAGGCTGGAGTGCAGTGGTGCAATCTCGACTGACTGCAACCTCTGCCTCCCAGGTTCAAGTAATTCTTGTGCCTCAGCCTCCCAAGTAGCTGGGATTACAGGTGCCTGCCACCACACACAGCTGATTTTTGTATTTTTAGTAGAGATGGGATTTTACCATGTTGGTCACACTGGCCTTGAACTACTGACTTCAAGTAATCTGCCCACCTCAGCCTCCCAAAGTGCTGGGATTACAGGCATAAGCCACTGTGCCCAGCCTGGATTTTCTTTTATTGTAGTTATATGTCTTTTTGTAAACACACATACACACACAATGTTTTTTAATTGGGCTTATCTGATACAGTTTTATATCTTGTTTTGTAGTTTTCACTTATACTATCATAGACATTTTCTTCTGTTATTAAATATTCTTCAAAAATATTATTTTCATCACACAAGTAGTTTTTTGGCATGTTTATGCCATCTGTTGAACACATTTTTATTTTTTTTTTGAGATGGAGTCTTGCTCTGTCCCCCAGGCTGGAGTACAGTGGCACGATCTCAGCTCACTGCAACCTCCGCCTCCTGGGTTCAAACAATTCCCCCAGCTCAGCCTCCCGAGTAGCTGTGATTACAGGTGCTTACCACCACGCCTGGCTAATTTTTGTATTTTTCAATAGAGATGGGGTTTCACCATGTTGGCCAGGTTGGTCTTGAACTCCTGACCTCAGATGATCTGCCGGCCTTGGTCTCCCTAAAGTGCTGGGATTACAGGTGTGAACCAACACGCCCAGCCTGAACACACTTTTGCTGTTACTTAGAACGTACCTGTAATCAGTGTTTGTTTTCAGGCCCCTTCTCTATGACCTGTTCGGAACAGTAGAGATATGAATATTGTCTAAGATGTAGGTTGGTGCTTGGTACATCCCAAGTAATAATTGTTCCTAAATCCCATACCTATCTTTTTTTTTTTTTTTTTCTTGAGACAGAGTCTCACTCTATTGCCCAGGCTGGAGTGCAATGGCATGATCTTGGCTAGCTGCACTCTTCGCCTCCCAGGTTCAAGAGATTCTCCTGCCTCAGCCTCCCAAATAGCTGAGATTACATGCATGCACCACTGCACCCGACTAATTTTTTTATTTTTGAATAAAGATGGGGTTTCACCATGTTGGCCAGGCTAGTCTGAAACTCCTGACCTCAGGTGATCCACCTGCCTCTGCCTCTCAAAGTGCTGGGATTACAGGTATGAGCCACTACGCCTGGCTGCATACACATCTTTTTTCTTTTCTTTTTTCTTTTTCTTTTTTTTTTTTTTAAGATGGAGTCTCGCTGTTTCACCCAGGGATGGAGTGCAGTGGTGCAATCTCGGCTCACTGCAACCTCCGCCTCCTGGGTTCAAGTGATTCTTCTACCTCAGCCTCCAGAGTAGCTGGGATTACAGGCATGCACCACCACACCTGGCTAATTTTTGTATTTTTAGTAGAGACAGGTTTTCACTATGTTGGTGATTACAGGTACTTTCTAAGTAACAGCAAAAGTGTGTTCAGGCTGGGCGCGTTGGCTCGAACTCCTGACCTCGTGATCCGCCCACCTTGGCCTCCCAAAGTGCTGGGATTACAGGCGTGAACCACCACGCCTGGCCCACATAGGCATCTTCTATGAAAGGATTGATTATAATACTCTCTTTGAATCGGGCTGGGGTCCCAATTTATGTACTTTTGTGGCTAGGTATTAAGTACTTGAGAGCTGTTGTGATTTTAAATTTCCTTAAAATACTCTGCTAGCCAAACAAAACATAGCTGATCTTCAAACCCACCAGTTTTCCCACCAGCATACTAGGAGTAAAAGTGGACCTGTTTTCCAAATGTGAAGAGATATAATCAACACTTTTAAAATTTGTTTTAATTCAGAGAGAAACCTAGGTATCTAGGTATTTGGCAAGTAAAAACCATTAGAGGCCAGGTGTGCCGACTCACCTGTAATCCCAACTCTTTGGGAGGCCTAGGCAGGAGTACTGCTTATGTCCAGAAGGACTGCTTGAGCCCAGGAGTTGGAGACCAGCATGGGTAACATATTAAGACCCTGTCTCTACAAAAAAAAATTATTTTTAGTTGTGTATGGTAATGCATTCCTATAGTCCCAGCTCCTTGGGAGGGTGAGATCTGAGGATCACTTGAGCACAGAAGGTTGAGGCTGCAGAACTGTGATCATGCCACTGCACTTCATCCTCGGTGACAGTGCATGACCGTTTCTGAAATCCAACAAACGAAAACAACCATTAGAGAACCTACACAGTGAAAAGAAATATAATCTACAGTTTGAAACCCAAGCAATTAAAAAAAAAGAAATGCCAGAAATAGAATCTCCAGAAAATGTAGCAACTTGGAACCAGTCATTATCAGAGAAAGGTGGCACCATAAACACTCTTTATAAAAGTCGATAATGTAAATAGCTGGGCACAGTGGCTCACACCTGTAATCCCAGCACTTTGGGAGGCCAGTGTGGGAGGATCATTTGAGCCCAGGAGTTCGAGAACAGCCTGGGCAACAAAGTGAGACCCTACCTCTACAGAAATAAAATTTTAAAAATTGGCTAGGCACGGTGGCACATGCTTGTAGTCCCAGCTACTTGGGAAGCTGAGGTGGGAGTATTGCTTGAGCCCAGGAGTTTGGTGCTGCAGTGAGCTGTGATCATGCCACACTGGGCAATAAATAACCTGGGCAACAGAGCAAGACTCTGTCTTTAAAAAAAATAAAAATATAGGCTGGGTGCGGTGGCTCACGCCTGTAATCCCAGCACCTTGGGAGGCTGAGGCGGGCAGATCACCTGAAGTCAGGAGTTTGAGACCAGCCTGACCAACATGGTGAAAGCCCGTCTCTACTAGAAATAAAAAAATTAGCCGGGCACGATGGTGCATGCTTGTAATCCCAGCTACTCAGGAGACTGAGGCAGGAGAATCACTTGAACCTGGGAGGCAGAGGTTGCAGTGAGCCGAGATCATGCCACTGCACTCCAGCCTGGGCGACAGAGCGAGACTCCGTCTGAAAAAAAAATAAATAAATAAAATGAATTCAAAAAGAAAGGCTTACTTGGTGTTTGTCTAGTAATAGTTCCCTAGAACTTGTCTTCTCTTCATTGCACGCAATATAATTATACATCTTTGGACTTACATGCTTTTTGTAATTAGATTTATAGATTTTAACAGTTGCATAGAAGAAACATATTAAACATTTAAGCAAAAAAGAAAAGCAGATGAGGTAAATGTGTTGGAGTCAGTATGAAGTTGAAGATATTAATGAAGTTTTATTAGTTTCTTTATAGTTGTAGTCTAAGAAAATAATTGGCTGGGTGTGGTGGCTCAAGCCTATAATGCCAGCACTTTGGGAGGCCAAGGCAGGAGGATGGTTTGAAGCCAGGAGTTTGAGACCAGGCTGGGCAATAAAGTGAGACCATGTTGCTATTAAAAAAAAACAAAAAAATTAGCTGAGCATGGTGGCATGCATCTGTAACCCCAGCTACTTGGGAGGCTGAAATGGGAGCATCACTTGAGCCCAGGAACTGGAGGCTGCAGGGAGCTATGATCACATCACTGTGCTCCAGTTTGGGCAACAGAGTGAGACCCTTTCTTAAATAAATAAATATACTTAGAAATCACATTAATATATCTATTTTGTTTTATAAACAACTTAGTTCTTTTAGTGTGTTTTGTTGCCATTGTCTTGAATTTTAAAAGCCTAAATGAATCCCAAAATTTGCTTCTCTTTATTGTCTTTGTAGCTTGAGTTTGTCATTTATGTATCAAAGATTTTTAACTAATATTTTGTTTTTTCTCAACTCTTTAAAAAAAATTAAAACAGCCCAGCGGTCTGCTCAAGAACTTCCTCATATTGAGAAGTACAGTATCAACAGTTGTTCTGTAAATGGAGGTCATGAAATGATTGTGACTGGATCTAATTTTCTTCCAGAATCCAAAATTATTTTTCTTGAAAAAGGACAAGGTAAGTAATATATGAGTTGATTGACTTCAAGCTAAGGGGCAAAGGGTAAAATAAATTATTTAGATGTTTCTGTAACAAAAATTACAAAGTAGTTTTCATAAAGCTATGGGTGTCATTTTGCACTTGATTTTATTTTAAACCAAACATTTATTAAATTTTCATATAAATGTTAAATTATCTTTAAGGAGCTGGGCATGGTGGCATGTGCCTGTAGTTCCAGCTACTCAGAAGGCTGAGGCAGGAGGATCACTTGAGCCCAGAAGTTCTAGGTTACAGTGAGCTCTGATTGTGGCACTTCACTCCTCAGCCTGGGCAACAGAGTGAAACCTTGTTTCTAAATAATGATATATTAATAATAATTTAAGATACCTGAAAAGTAGAATTCCCCCAGCAACTCTACTCCTAAGTGTATGCTTGAAAGGGTTAGAAATACATGTCCATACATGAACTTAGAGACAACTATTTATAGCAACTTTATTTATAATTGCCAAAAAGTGGAAACAACCTGAATGCCCACCAACTGATGAATGGATAAACAAAATGTGATATATCCATACAATGGCATATTATTTGGTCATAAAAATTAATGAAGTACTCATACATGCTACAGCATGGATAAACCCTGAAAATAGGCTAAGTGAAGGAAGCCAGCATAAAAGGACACATAGTATATGACTTCATTTATATAAAATGTCCAGTATAGGCAATCCAGAAACCAAAAGTAGATTAGTGGTTACCAGTGGTTGGAGGAAGCTGTCAGTAGTGAGTGACTGCTGATGGGAACTGGGTTTCCTTTTGGAGTGATGGAAATGTTCTGGAATTAGATAGTGGTGATGGTTGTACTGCTCTGTGAATATCCCCCAACCCTCTGAGTAGTATATTTTAAAAGAATGGATTTTATAGTATGTGAATTATACCTCAATTTTTTTTTTTTTTTTTTTTTGAGAAGGAGTCTCGCTCTTTCACCTAGGCTGGAGTGCAATGGCGCGATCTCGGCTCACTGCAGGCTCCGCCCCCCAGGGTTCACACCATTCTCCTGCCTCAGCCTCCCGTGTAGCTGGGACTACAGGCGCCTGCCACCTCGCCCGGCCAATTTTTTGTATTTTTAGTAGAGACGGGGTTTCACCGTGTTAGCCAGGATGGTCTCGATCTCCTGACCTCGTGATCAGCCCACCTCGGCCTCCCAAAGTGCTGGGATTACAGGCGTGAGCCACCGTGCCCGGCCTTACCTCAATTATTTTTAAAGTAGAAGAATTCAATGTTTATCAGGGTGTTTGATTTTATTCTTTCTTGTGCATATTTAAAACACTTTATCAGTTATTTCCTCTCAGTTTTAAAAACATTTAAAACTTATGAAAGACTTTTTTTTTTGAGACAGTGACTTGCTCTGTCGCCTAGGCTGGAGTGCAATGGCACAATCTTGGCTCACTGCAACCTCCGCCTCCTAGGTTAAAATGATTCTCCTGCCTCAGCCTCCTGAGTAGCTGGGATTACAGGCACACGCCACCACACCAGGCTAATTTTTGTATTTTTGGTAGACACGGGATTTTGCCATGTTGGCCAGGCTGGTTCTTGAACTCTTGACCTCAAGTGATCTGCCCACCTCAGCCTCCCAAAGTGCTAGGATCTACGTGCCAGTCATGAAAGACTATTTTTATAAGAATAATATAACAAATACTTAAACCCACTACCAAGTTTAAGAAATACGTTTACCTTTGAAGGCCCCTGGGTCCCCCTTCTCAAATGGAACCATCACCCGAATCGACCCTTGCTTTTCTTTTTTTTTGAGATGGAGCCTCGTTCTGTTACCCAGGCTGGAGTGCGGTGGCACTATCTCAGCTCACTGCAACCTCCGCCTCCTGTGTTCAAGCGATTCTCCTGCCTCAGCCTCCTGAGTAGCTGGGATTACAGGTGCCCACCACCATACCCAGCTAATTTTTGGATTTTTAGTAGAGATGGGGTTTCACCATATTGGCCAGGCTGGTCTCTAACTCCTGACCTCGTGATCCACCCGCCTCGGCCTCCCAAAGTGCTGGAATAGAGGCGTGAGCCACCGCACCCAGCTGTAACCCTTGCTTTTCAACCATATAAAACTATTTATAATTGCCAAAAAATGGAAATAAACTAAATGCTCAACATTTTTTTTTCTGTTTTTGGACTTTGTACGATATTGCCTGTATTCTTTGAAAAATTGTGTTTTCAGAGGTCTTAATGTTTTAAGACTGATCCATGTAACTGAAGACCTTTCACTACTATAAAGTTTTTCATTGTATGAATGTACCACAATTTATTATCCTCTCTCTTACTGGATATTTCGATATTGTCCAGTTTTTGGCACTGCTGTACCTGGTAGGCATAGGCAAGAATATTAAAATTCTTAAATTTTTTTAATCCAGTAGGGGTGAAATGGTATTTCGAAATTTGGGTTTGAATTTCCCTGATAGCTGTTGAGGTTGTTATGGACCATTCATATTTCATTTACTGTGCAATAACTGTATCTTTGCCTATTTTCTTCATTGGATCGTTTTTCATTTTCTTAGTGACTTAAGGAATTCTTTATACATTCTGGATATCAGAGTGAATTGGGGGAAGTGCCTCTTCTTTTTCCATTCATTAACAGTATCTGTTGAGTACTCTCATGTCCCCTTGCACATGTGACAGAGCTCACCTCCAAAACCTTCTGGACAGGGGACTGTCTTTGTGGGGAGCCATTAACTTGTGATATATTTCTATTTGTGGTTGTAGGACTAGTCAAATTTATTTCTTCTTGAGTTTGTTCTGGTCATATATATTTTTCTTTCTTTTCTTCTTTTTTTTTTTTTAAATTTGAGATGGAGTTTTGCCCTTGTTTCCCAGGCTGCAATGCCGTGGTGCGGTCTTGGCTCACTGCAGCCTCTGCCTCCCGGGTTCAAGTGATTCTCCTGCCTCAGCCTCCCAGGTAGCTGGGATTACAGGCAGCTGCCTCCACGCCCAGCTAATTTTTGTATTTTTTAAAATAGAGATGGGGTTTCACCATGTTGGCCAGGCTGGTCTTGAACTCCTGATCTCAGGTGATCCGCCCGTCTTGGCCTCCCAAAGTGCTTGGATTACAGGCGTAAGCCTATGTGCCCGCCTGGTCATATATATTTTTCTAGGACTTTGTTCCTTTCCCCTACGTTTTCAAATCTGTTGACATTAATTAGCTCACAGTATTCCCTTTTTGCATCTGGAGTTACATCCCCCCACTCTTTTATTCCTGCTATGTATTTATGCCATTTCTGGATTTTTTACCAGTCTTTCCATAGTTCTTGGCTTTATCAAACCTTTCAGTGTGCCTTTCTGTTTCACTGATTTCTATATTTAACTTCTTTTCACTTTGTTTACGTTTTTTCTTAATTAAAATTTTAATGTTTTCATTCTTTTATCTTTTTTCAATTTTGTTTTTTTGTTTTTGTTTTTGTTTTTGTTTTTGAGACAGTCTCGCTCTGTCGCCCAGGCTGCAGTGCAGTGGCGCCATCTTCGCTCACTGCCAGCTCCACTTCCCGGGTTCACTCCATTCTCCTGCCTCAGCCTCCCAAGTAGCTGGGACTACAGGCGCCCGCCACCACGCCCGGCTAATTTTTTGTATTTTTAGTAGAGACGGGGTTTCACCGTGTTAGCCAGGATGGTCTCGATCTCCTGACCTCGTGATCTGCCCGCCTCAGCCTCCCAAAGTGCTGGGATTACAGGCGTGAGCCACCGCGCCTGGCTATCTTTTTAAAACTTAAATATTAAAGGCTATACAGTGCCCCCATCACCTCTCTTTTATAATTTCTCTATCTTTTTCTACTGGATCCTTCTTCTTGGAGTTTAATTATGTTTATGTCTTCTCATCCTAAATATTCTCTTCCTCTTAAATCTGTCATCCTCTTACACTTTTGTTTCATTTCTTTTTTTTTTTGAGACGGAGTCTCGCTCTGTCACCCAGGCTGGAGTGCAGTGGCGCGATCTCGGCTCACTGCAAGCTCCGCCTCCCGGGTTCACGCCATTCTCCTGCCTCAGCCTCTCCGAGTAGCTGGGACACGCCCGGCTAATTTTTTGTATTTTTAGTAGAGACGGGGTTTCACCATGGTCTCGATCTCCTGACCTCGTGATCCGCCCGCCTCAGCCTCCCAAAGTGCTGGGATTACAAGCGTGAGCCACCACACCCGGCCGTTTCATTTCTCTATCACTTAGCATCCAACCTGTCAAAAAAGTAGTATCATATGCTTTCATTTCCTTACCTGCTACTCTTTAATCTTTTGTCTTTCACTTCATTGAAATCATAATCACCTAAAAATTTGACAGCCAGCTACTTACTATCCTTCTTAACACTTTTCCCCCTTGGCTTTGTTGTTATCTGGTTCTCACACATCTTTATTCTTGTTTGTTTTTTTATACGAATTTTTCTGGCTCTTAGATATAGATGTTTTCTAAGGTTTTATATACATTTTTCTTCTCATTATTTTCCTTCTTTTTGAGAAATTTTATTGGCTCCCAAATCTCTCTCTAGCAACATGTTTTTCTTAAACTTTAACCTGAAATTTAAAATACCCACTGGATATTGCTTCATAAATGTCTCACTGATACTTAAAATATGAAAACATATCTGACTTCACAAACTAGTTTATCTCTCTGGATTTCTTAACTTGATTAATAATATCAGCATCTTCTCTTTGAGCTGGAAGTATGTGGCTGTCTGTCGTCTTCTCCTTTAAAATTAACTTCCCTTCAACCCTGACCCGTACCTAGCCTGTCTTCAAAAAACATAGTTATGTTTCATAATTTGTTAATTCATCAATTATTTATGAAGCAGTGCTATGTGATATAGACACTAGTCTAGGCATTGGGGATATAATGTTGAATACAACCTTCAGGTTGCGTGCTCTGATAGAGCTTACATTGTAGTGGGGGAAGCACCTATAAACAAATAAATGAACAAGATTATTCCAGATAAAATTGTATGAAGAGGGTATAGTGATAGAGACTGAATTGTGAACTGTTTATATCAAGTCATCAAGGAACGTCTTTCTGTAGGTGTCACGTTTTAGGTGAATAAGGAGCATGAGAAAGAGATGGTGTCTCAGAGCTGTCCCTTCCTTTCCACTGTAAAAATTCATCTGTGCATGAATACAATTAATAGGTATTATTGAATTCATTTATTTGGCCCAGAGCTTCACATTTAAGAGCTTTTGATTGAAGTTGAATCATGTTAAATGGTGGCAGTTACTGGTTTTAGAGGAGATTGCAGTTGTAAACATGTAACTCCCATTTTAAAAGCACCTTCAGTGATCCCCTTCATTTTCTAGGCTCCTTATTGTGGCATTCAGGCCATAATCTGCTGCCAGTCTTTCCAACCCTCTTTCTTACTGCTCCTTGCCTCATACTTTATACAATACCACAGCTGCTTGTAAGTCTCTGTATCTTAGGGGTTCTTGTCATCTTGCCTTTGCTCATGCTGTTTCTTCTGTCTATAATTACCCTTTCCCCACATTATGAGTTCTGTCTCATGTTAAGTCTCAGTTCAAGAGCTCTTCCAGGAAGCCTTCCTTGTCTCACTACCCCTCCCCAAGATTAGGTTAAAGACCCTGACCCCTGTGTTCTTGGTTTATCCAGAGTGTACCTTTATTAATTATTGTACCCAACACATTTTATTATGATGAACTGTGTGCGTTTGCCTTTCATCCACAGGCTGAAGGCAGGGCATCCTGTCTCAGTTATCTCAGTAACATGAAGTGTCTGGCACATAAGGATCCAGCAAATGATTGCTGAACTGAGCTGTAATTCTAAGTAGGTGTAGCACTTTCCTGTAGTATCTCTTGTGCAGCAGAAGTAACCATTGTCTAGTTACTGGACTGGAAAATGATGGTTACAACCTGGAAAGCATTTGATGAAATATCTCATAATAACTTCACAGACCAGATGAAGAAGTGATGCAAGCTGTGTGTGGCTTAGTCACTGGGTGAATGCCCGTGACACAAAAAGAATGCTTTGGAATAATTATACATCAGTTGGAGAGCTTTAGTAGCAGATAAGGCTGTCTCCAAAAGAGTAGTTCACTTAGGATGAAGAGATGGAAAATGTGTTGGCCAAATCTTCAGGTGACAGAAATCTGGAAAGCCTAGGAAACATTTTTTAGGACCATCAGCATCTAAAAAATATTTTGACAAGTCAAGGGATCCAACAAAATGAAGTCTCCCTGCTGGGAGTAAGTAATGTTCCAAAGGGTTGGAAGAAAAATACCAACTCAGCTGCGTAAGTGCACAATGTGGGAACATGGCAGTAGGAAATGTTAGACCCTTGGTCACATACTTAGTGTGAGAGTCAGCATATGGTGCTCCCAAGAAAGCTTCCCTGCCTGCACCCCAAGAAAGCTTTCATTAACAAAGACACAGCATTTCCATGTACGGTGGTTAGAGCCTCAGTCATTCTGTACCATGCTTGGTCATTTCTCACCTAGGTTATTCAGTCCTGGGCCTTGTGAATTTGGAGGAGCATGTTTAAGCAGAGACCATGAAGTCTAAAATATTATGTAAGGAATAGGCACAGAACTGGGGATGCTAGCCAGTAGGAGAGGAGACACAAGCAGATACAACAACTTTTCAACGTCTGAAATACAATCTCACAGAGAAGCAATCAAGATTTTATTTTGTGATGGCAAGGAATAATGTTTAGTCTAGTTGTTGGATACCATAAAGAGACATTTCATTTATCACGAGGAGCTTTCTAGCAGCAATTATTATCCAAGATGGAATGAGTTACCTGGTGAGGAAGTGAGTTTGCTGTCATTTTAGTTGTACAAGCAAAAGTTGGCCACCACTTGATGGGGGTCTTCTCAGAGGGCTTTTATTTATTTTTTATTTTTATTTTTTTTTAATTATACTTCGAGTTCTAGGGTACATATGCACAACGTGCAAGTTTGTTACATATGTGTAGATGTGCCATGTTGGTGTGCTGCACCCATTAACTTGTCATTTACATTAGGTATATCTCCTAATGCTATCCCTTCCCCTTTCCCCCACCCCACGACAGGCCCCGGTGTGCGATGTTCCCCATCCTGTGTCTCAAGTGTGTTCTCATTGTTCAGTTCCCACCTATGAGTGAGAACATGCGGTGTTTGGTTTTCTGTCCTTGTGATAGTTTGCTCAGAATGATGGTTTCCAGCTTCATCCATGTCCCTACAAAGGACATGAACTCATCATTTTTTATGGCTGCATAGTATTCCATGGTGTATATGTGCCACATTTTCTTAATCCAGTCTATCATTGATGGACATTTGGGTTGGTTCCAAGTCTTTGCTATTGTGAATAGTGCCACAATAAACATATGTGTGCATGTGTCTTTATAGCAGCATGATTTATAATCCTTTGGGTATATACCCAGCAATGGGATGGCTGGGTCAAATGGTATTTCTAGTTCTAGATCTTTGAGGAATCGCCACACTGTCTTTCACAATGGTTGAAGTAGTTTACAGTCCCACCAACAGTGTAAAAGTGTTCCTATTTCTCCACATCCTCTCCAGCACCTGTTGTTTCCTGACTTTTTAATGATCGCCATTCTAACTGGTGTGAGATGGTATCTCTCAGAGGGCTTTTAAACATCACTTGGGTAGGTGGTTAGAATGAACTCAGTGGGATCTGCTAACCTGGGCAGCCCAAGATCTTTCTCCTTATTTTTTCCCCATTTGTACATATTTACATTTTATTTTCATAATGGAAGTCAGTGGAAAAAAGATCCCCTTTGTTAATAAATTTGTGATACTACATTCATTAGATTTTGTCTGTATGCTTTCTGATAGGAATTGCTTTTAACTATAAACTCTTTCTTTCAATAGATGGACGACCTCAGTGGGAGGTAGAAGGGAAGATAATCAGGGAAAAATGTCAAGGGGTAAGAAATTTACCTTAATTCTTAAGAAATGTTTAAGACACTGAATAGAAAATTGAATAATGCTGCTTTATGGTATGGATGACTCTTTTGTATATTGATTAATAAAAAAGTAAAATTAGGCTGGGCATGGTGGCTCATGCCTATAATCCCAGCACTTTGGGAGGCTGAGGCAGGAGGATTGTTTGAGCCCAGGAGTTCGAGACAAGCCTGAGCAACATAGTAAAACCCTGTCTCTAAAATACAAAAAGTTAGCCATGTGTGGTGACGTGCGCCTGTAGTCCCGGTCACTTGGGAGGCTGATGTGGGAGGATCAGCTGAGCCTGGGAGGTCAATGCTGCAGTGAGCCATGATCATGCCACTGCACTCCAGCCTGAGTGACAGAGTGAGACGCTGTCTAAAAAAGTAAAATTTCTAGTGGTTTGGAAGTAAAATACTTACGTAGTATTAAAGTAAATTAAATTAAAGTTTAGAAAAGATAACCAGTTAGTGTCTTCTTTTCTCCTTATTGTGTATAGGGAAGGAGAAACTAGAAATGAAAGATCATCAGAAGGTTCTTATTGAAGTTACCATTAATTTCTCTGAACTCATTTAGGAATAAAAACAAATTCAATAAAGAACATATGTATAGGCCTTCATGGAGAAATAAAAAAGAGAAAGAACATATGTAGTGGGTAAAAGATAGGAGCAAGACAAGTCCTTAGGGAATTGTGTACTTAACACACTATTTCTAACTCTTCAGCTATTTAGTTAAGCCTTCTAGGATTCTACATTGAAAGTTTTGGTCTTGTTATGGTGGTTGGAATGGAGACAGAGCATTTTCTGGGCTAGGGAATACCACTTCCCACAGTGCTTTCCAAAGATCTGGAGCAGTTAGGTTGAGGAGTGCATTTGGTTTGGGGCTAAAGATTTTCACCTTGGTTTTCTAAAATTATTTTTGATATAGATACACATTTTGTTTAATGCCAGTTTAGAACATTTGGATTATTTTATTTTTTAAATTTTTATTTATTTATTTATTTTTAGATGGAGTCTAGCTCTGTCGTGCAGGCTGGAGTGCAGTGGTGTAGTCTCGGCTCACTGCAGCCTCTGCCTCCCGGGTTCAAGCGATTCTCCTGCTTCAGACTCCTGAGTAGCTGACTACAGGCGTGCAATATCATGCCTGGCTAATTTGTATTTTTAGTAGAGATGGGGTTTTAACATGTTGGCCAGGCTGGTCTCAAACTCCTGACCTCAAGTGATCTACCCACCTCAGCCTCCCAAAGTGCTGGGATTACAGGTGTGAGCTATCGCACCTGGCTCCAGTTTAGAACATTTTGAATAGAAAATGTAAAATAAGGAATCTAAACTATAATGCAACTTGGGAACCATTAAACCTAATTAAAAATCAGAATGAATTTACTGTTAAGATACATAGTAACATGTAATATTCAGTAGAGTAAAACATCTCACTACATAGTATGTAAGACTTTTTACTTCTGCTACAACCAGAAACCCAATTGGGTGAGTAAAAAGCAATTTCTCTTTTATTGATTAAAGGACTTATCTCTTTCAAGACTGAAGTATCCCTTTAGTAAATCTCCAGATGATGCATATGACTAGCTGATGTGCATAATTATCTGTGCTGGAGCCTTGTAGTTAAGACTCATGAGTTGTGATGTGTTTAACAGGTGCATTTCATTTTTAGTTCTGAGTGTAACACAATCTTGCTTTCCATCCTTAGGCTCACATTGTCCTTGAAGTTCCTCCATATCATAACCCAGCAGTTACAGCTGCAGTGCAGGTGCACTTTTATCTTTGCAATGGCAAGAGGAAAAAAAGCCAGTCTCAACGTTTTACTTATACACCAGGTACGAGGAGTCATGATGGTTTACTTAGAGCTTTCTTTCCTAATGAATAAAAAGTTATTTAATGAATCCTATATTACAATGTTTAAGGTAGAGTGCTTATAAACAATGAAAACACCAACAGATGCCCAATCTAAAGTTTTTGTTGACTTTAAATATTAGATGTGGTCTCAGTTGTTATTTTGTAATGATTTATTATAAGGAAATTAGAAGATGGACGGTAGGTTTAAGGTCTTTTTTCAGAAGAGTTTTTATCAAAAATTCCCAGCATTACAGAGGGGCAGGTGTTTGTGAGTATGTGTGTGCTTCTGGGTCATGAACTCTCCTTATACCCTTAGCACCATAAAAAGGCAGTGTGGCCAGGCACAGTGGCTCATGCCTGTAATCCCAGCACTTTGGGAGGCCGAGGCGGGAGGATCACCTGAGGTCGGGAGTTTGAGACCAGCCTGACCAATATGGAGAAGCTTCATCTTTACTAAAAATACAAAATTAGCCAGGTGTGGTGGTGCATGCCTGTAGTCCCAGCTACTCGGGAGGCTGAGGCAGGAGAATTGCTTGAACCCAGGAGTGGAAGTTGCGGTGAGCCGAGATCGTGCCATTGCACTCCAGCCTGGGAAACAAGAGCGAAACTCTGTCCCCCCCAAAAAAAAAAAAAAAAGAAAGGAGCTTTAACAGAAAGGTAACATGATTGGACTTGTGTTTCAAAATCATTTTCCTCATATTTCTTTTCTTTATAAAGTGTCAAGAACCAGTTTAATCTTTTCTGAAACTAGTGACTCTGAGGAGTGAGATTTACATGAGATAAGTCCAAGAAGGTGATTCAGACACCAAGAGTGTTTTGAATGTACAGACAGAACATCAGTGATGATAAAGAATATCAGGTTTTGGGGACAGATGAGAGGGGATAGGATTTTAAATGGGCCTTAGAGGGGAGAAGGAACAGAAGGGAAAGAAGATAAAGAAGATGGATTAAGATGGATGTAGATGAAAAAAGTTTGTAGATTTAGTAATGGAGAGTTTAAGGAGCTTCCATATGATAGCTTTAGGTTTTTCCACAAAAAATGACATCAAGTGTCCTGTTGTGAGCAGAGGGAAGTTTGGGTGATTTCACAGTTGGACAATCATGGAGAATGTTTGAAATAGTTTTTGTAAAGAGAGAGAAAGTTCTGTACAGAAACCTAGTAGCATTCTAGACTTGATTGAAGGGCACCATTGATGTTGATCATCAATTTACAGATACTATTATAATTAATCCTATAATTAGGGGTTTAATTTTTTTTTTTTTTGAGAGAGTGTCTTACGCTGTTGTGCAGGCTTGAGTGCAGTGGTGCGATCTTGGCTCACTGCAACCTCCGCCTCCAGGGTTCAAGTTCATATGATTTTCCTGCCTCAGCCTCCCAAGTAGCTGGGATTATAGGTACCCTGGCTAATTTTTGTATTTTTAGTAGAGACGGGGTTTCACCATGTGGCCAGGCTGGTCTCGAACTCCTGAACTCAGGCAATCCGCTTGCCTCGGCCTTCCAAAGCGCTGGGATTACAGGTGTGAGCCACCGCGCCTGGCCCAGGGGTTTAATTTTCTTTTTCCTCCCTTTTTGGTTTTCATACCACTTGGTAACAAGTTGACCTGCTGTTAAACTTTCTTAAGTAGCACTCAAATTCTTCAGGGCAGGTGGTAAGGTATGCATCTCCTCCAGAACGGGGTACGTCCTGTCCAAAGAGGTTATCAAATACTGTTGAGATGAGGGATTGTAGACTCTAACCTGAATGAGAAAGAAGAGGGCTTTCCAGATTGCAATAAGGAAAAGCAAAATCAGTCAAGCAGATTAGGGGGTTTGATTACTACCTCATAGTGGTAGTAATTGAAAGGCAAACCAGGAGAGTTTGCTGCCGTTCAGCCCATGAACTGGGAGGACAATAAAAAGGCAGAATCCTAGAGGATATTACATTTGGGAATGGCAATCAGTAGAGCTCTGGAATGGAAAGAAAACATTGGGTTGCACTGTATGTAACTCATCACTGGCCTTATGGTTGATAGATGACAAACCAGGTGGCATACACTAACAGAAGAATAGACACACAGGAATGTTTGTCTAGTACTTGTTCTGGTTGGTTACTATCTCTGTAGCATTTAGCTTTTTTCATTTTTTTCTAAAATGACATTTTGAATAACATTTTTACAAAAGCCAGTACATTACTGTAATTTAAAAAAAAAAAAAGACAGGTGGAAGGACTATATTAAAACACTCATTCTTGGCCGGGCGCAGTAGCTCACGCCTGTAATCCCAGCACTTTGGGAGGCCGAGGCGGGTGGATCACGAGGTCAGGAGATCAAGACCATCCTGGCTAACACGGTGAAACCGCGTCTCTACTAAAAATACAAAAAAATGAGCTGGGCATGGCGTTGTGAACCTGTAGTTCCAGCTGCTGGGGAGGCTGAGGCAGGAGAATGGCGTGAACCCAGGAGGCAGAGCTTGCAGTGAGCTGAGATCATGCCACTGCACTCCAGCCTGGGTGACAGAGCAAGACTCCATCTCAAAACAAAAACAAAAACAAAACAACAACAACAAAAAGTTCAAATTCTCTTCTATTCTGAGACTATTATTCTGTTCTTCCAGATTCCTTTGATCCACATGTAAACAAAATTTTAAAAAAATGGAAATGGGACTAGCCCATATATAGTTTTGTAACTGAACATTTTAATTTTTCTTCATCAACAGATAGAGTTTTACAGAATTGTAATAACTTCTTAGTATTCTGTTGTATGACCTGATCTCTGTTATGTTAGTGTTGTTTTGTTTGTCTCATTAATTTGTATGAATTCTTTATTTAGAGATTTTATTTTGTTTGTTTATGGCAAATAATTCCTTTTAAAATTTTACTTGTACAATTTTTAGATAGTCATATTGTTACGGGATCCTTGAGGTGTCACTTTGCCAGCCGAAAACCCCTGTGGCTAGTGGCACCTTTGCCCACGGCCCTCTGGGCCTACTTGGCCTGGCAAGCTGCATTCGGCTCATGCAACTGGCCTGGATCCCATGCCTGCCAAGGGTGAGCAGAGTGGGAAGGGGTGTGTGAGTGAGTGAGCATGGGGTCCAGCCACTGCTCACAGCCAGGCACGCTGGCTGTGGAGGGGCCGGCAGCTCTAGGTGCCAGCATGGGTGGTGGCTCCCTGTGAGGCTGCAGCTGGACCAGGGATACCGCAGGCAGCTTCCATGGCTGGCACTGGGAAACGTGGTGGCTCCCAGAAACTTGGAGATGCCAGGAACCTCAGAGCCCCAAAGAGGGTGTCACAGCCCTGGCTCAGGGAGCTCCTAGGTCTGGGCTCCCTGAAGGCCGCAGCTCTTCTCTCCTTCTTGTTGCTGCCACTATAGCGAGCAGGGGGCCTGTTTCAACCCTGTTTGTATTACAACTCTTTCAGCCCCACTGAGTTTTGTCCTTTGCCCAGGAAGAATGAGGTACACCGACAAATGGAGAGTGAGCGGGACGAAGAGGAGCTTTTTTGAGCAATAGAACAGCTCAGAGAAGACCCACAGAGGGTAGCTCCTCTCTGCAGCCAGGGTGTCCCAAGTGTTCAGCCCTCAGCAGAGAGGCAACTCTAGAATGGGTAGCTCCTCTCCACAGGCGGGTTGTCCTGTTGTCTTCTCAGCCCTCAGCAGAGAGGAGACCCTGGGGTGGGTAGCTCCTCTCCACAGCTGGTCGTCCTGTTTTCTCTTTTTGAGTATGGCTGAGTCCAGGTTTTATATGGGCTTCAGAGGAGAGAAAGTGCATGCTGATTGGTCCATGGGGTGGCCATGGGTGGGCCCGGAAAAAGCACCATAAGTTCGCAGTCTGTCTGTGGGACTGGCAGCCCAGCCCCCAGGCTTCAGGCCTTCACCCTGAAGGTGGGGCTTCACTGGCGACCCACCCCTTCTGCCCAGGAACTGTCTGCCTCCTGTTGCTGTTCATGCTGCCCAGGTTGTTTGTGTCAAGGGGCGCCTGCAAACCAGGGCTGAGCTGCCCTCAGCCCTACCTCGACCTCCCTCCCATGCTCATCAGTGCCCAAAGTCTGGAGGGGGCTGAGGCGGCAGGGGGCTGGTGTGTAAGCACTGCCCCAAGCATACACGCACCAGCTGGGTTGCAACATCGCCCAGACTCGGCCTCAACCTCGCTTCAAGATTGAAATGGGCACCAGGAGCAGGGAGGGGCCAGACACCGGGAGCAAGCACCTCTGAACCTGTTGCGGGAGGGGGGCTTCCTGGGTCCCTCTTCCTAGGCAGAGATGCCTAGGTCAGCAGCCATCGTTTGAGTGGCTGTAGCTGCACCCAAGATGGTGGGGCTTCTGCGTGCTACTGCCCCTCTCCCCCTGCCAGGAGCACAGGGATGCCCGGGTCAGCAGCTGCAGCTGGGTGGCCACAACTGCACCCAGGAAGTGCAAGGCTCCCACCCTGCCAATTCAGAAGGTGGCAGGCCTTCCACCTGTTCCCAGCTCCCACCAGCTCTGTGGAGCACGCAGTCTTGGCTGCACCTCACCCACTGCAGCCAGTGTCATGGCAGTGGCCACTCTAGATGGGCAACCACTGCCATCAATAGTTGCTTGTTTTTTATTAAGGTATTTCTGAATTTATTACCTTTTTGGCAATCCCCTTGCAATAGGGATCCAACCAATATCAGTATCCAGTGGAGGGATGATCATTAATTGCAAATGGCTGGTTCTTTTAGGGTTTTTAAATTTTATTTTTGTTTGAGACAGAATTTCACTCTTGTTGCCCAGGCTGGAGTGCAATGGCGCTATCTCGTTTCACTACAACCTCTGCCTCCCGGGTTCAAGTGATTCTCCTGCCTCAGCCTCCCGAGTAGCTGGGATTATAGGCGTGCACCACCACACCTGGCTAATTTTGTGTTTTTAGTAGAGACAGGGTTTCATCATGTTGGCCAGGCTGGTCTCGGATTCCTGACCTCAAGTGATCCTCCCACCTCAGCCTCCCAAAGTGCTGGGATTACAGGTGTGAGCCACTGCGCCTGGCCTCAACTTCATTCTTTTACGTGTTGATATCTAGTTTTCTCAGCACCATTTGTTGAAAAGACTGTTCTTTCCCCCATTGAATGGTTTTGGCACCCTCGTTTTTGAAGATTAGTTGACAAATATGTGAGGATTTATTTCTGGACTCTATTCCATCACATTGATTATGTCTATCCTTATGTTAATATCACACTGTTTTAATTATTGTAGCTTTGTGTAGTAAGTTTTTAAATCAGGAAGTCCTGATTTCCTCCAACTCTGTTCTTTTTCAAGATGATGTTGGTTGTCCTTGACTTGGGTAGAGTGACGTCTGGTTGGTGCTGCCTATCTCATATAAGCCAGGGACAAATCAATGCCTTATTTATCCCAGCTTGGCTTTTGGTCTGTGCCCATACTTGGTTTATGCCTTGGACACACGGGAAAAAAGATTGAGTTGGCTATTTGGGATCTCTTGAGATTCCATGGGTATTTTAGAATGAGTTTTTCTATTTCTGCAAAAACTGTCACTGAGACTTTGATAGGGATTACATTGAATCTGAAGATCACTTTATATGACTCAAGGACTTTTTTTTAAAAAAAAAAAAGATCACTTTGGAGAGTGTTGTCATCTTAGCAATATTAAGTCTTCAATCCATGAACCTGGAAAGTCTTTCCATTTATTTATGGCTTCTTTAATTTCTTTTAGCAGTGTTTTGTAGTTTTCAGTTATGAGTCCTGCCTTCCATAGTTAAATAATTTCTGAGTATTTTATTATTTTTTGATGTTATTATAAATGAAATTGTTGGCTATGCACAGTGGCTTATGCCTATAATCCCAGCACTTTGGGAGGTTGAGGTGGGAGGATTGCTTGAGTGTGGGAGTCCAAGACCAGCCTGGGCAACACAGTAAGACTTCGTCTCTACAAAAAATAAACATGAGCATGGTGGCGCACGCCTGTATTCCAGCTACTCAGGAGGCTGAGGTGGGAGGATCACTTGTTGCAGTACGCTGAGATTGCACGATGGCACTCCAGCCTGGCCGACAGAATGAGACCCTGTTTCCCAAAAACAAAAAAAAAATTGTTTTCTGAATTTTTTTTCTTTCTTTCTTTTTTTTTTTTTCTGATACAGAGTCTCGCTGTCGCCCAGCTGGAGTGCAGTGGCGCCATCTCAGCTCACTGCAGGCTCCGCCCCCCGGGGTTCACGCCATTCTCCTGCCTCAGCCTCCCGAGTAGCTGGGACTACAGGTGCCCGCCACCTCACCCGGCTAATTTTTTGTATTTTTAGTAGAGATGGGGTTTCACTGTGTTAGCCAGGATGGTCTCGATCTCCTGACCTCGTGATCCGCCTGCCTCGGCCTCCCAAAGTGCTGGGATTACAGGCGTGAGCCACCGCTCCCGGCCTACTGTTTTCTGAATTTTTATTCAGATGTTTATTGCTAGTTTATAGAAATACAACTGATTATTTTTGTATGTTGATTTTGTATCCTGCAACTTTGCAGAATGTATTTGTTAGTTTTTTTTGTGGATTTTAGTACTTTTTTTGATCCCCACATGATGGCAGAGGATCAAGTGAGATGCATGTGAGAACCATTGTAAAGCAGAAGTTCTATGAATGTCAGAGTCATGATTTCTGGTATATGTTGCAACATGTAAAACCCGATGACTGGTAGGCTTCGGATCAGGGATCCCAAATTCAATACTTAATTAGGCCCTAGGGTTTTGTTTTTTGTTTTAGTCACTTAATTTTGAATAGGTAATAAATACACAGTGAAAAACGTTCAAAAGACATAAAAAAAATATAGTAAAAAGTAAACTTCCTAATTCTGTCCCTTAGTCACCTAGTTTTCCTTCCCAGCAGTGACTCTAGCATAGTTTCTTGTGCCTCTTCCCAAAGATATTCATATTATACAGAAGCAAAACGTGTATGTGTATGCATATATATACGTCTACACAAACACACAGACATACACGATATTTTATATGAACTGCCTTCCTTGGCATTTGAGTTTGCCCCTCAGCTTATGCTGTAGTTGTGTAACCTAGCATGAAGGCCTGTCATAATAATTTTTTGTATTGTATAATAATATTTGCTTTAATCATTTTCTTTTCAGTTTTGATGAAGCAAGAACACAGAGAAGAGATTGATTTGTCTTCAGTTCCATCTTTGCCTGTGCCTCATCCTGCTCAGACCCAGAGGCCTTCCTCTGATTCAGGGTGTTCACGTGACAGTGTACTGTCAGGACAGAGAAGTTTGGTTTGTTCCATCCCACAAACATATGCATCCATGGTGACCTCATCCCATCTGCCACAGTTGCAGTGTAGAGATGAGAGTGTTAGTAAAGAACAGCATATGATTCCTTCTCCAGTTGTACACCAGCCTTTTCAAGTCACACCAACACCTCCTGTGGGGTCTTCCTATCAGCCTATGCAAACTAACGTTGTGTACAATGGACCAACTTGTCTTCCTATTAATGCTGCCTCTAGTCAAGAATTTAATTCAGTTTTGTTTCAGCAGGATGCAACTCTTCCTGGTTTAGTGAATCTTGGCTGTCAACCACTGTCATCCATACCATTTCATTCTTCAAATTCAGGCTCAACAGGACATCTCTTAGCCCATACACCTCATTCTGTGCATACCCTGCCTCATCTGCAATCAATGGGATATCATTGTTCAAATACAGGACAAAGATCTCTTTCTTCTGCAGTGGCTGACCAGATTACAGGCCAGCATTCTTCTCAGTTACAACCTGTTACATATGGTCCTTCACATTCAGGGTCTGCTACAACAGCTTCCCCAGCAGCTTCTCATCCCTTGGCTAGTTCACCGCTTTCTGGGCCACCATCTCCTCAGCTTCAGCCTATGCCTTACCAATCTCCTAGCTCAGGAACTGCCTCATCACCGTCTCCAGCCACCAGAATGCATTCTGGACAGCACTCAACTCAAGCACAAAGTACAGGCCAGGGGGGTCTTTCTGCACCTTCATCCTTAATATGTCACAGTTTGTGTGATCCAGCTTCATTTCCACCTGATGGGGCAACTGTGAGCATTAAACCTGAACCAGAAGATCGGGAGCCTAACTTTGCAACCATTGGTCTGCAGGACATCACTTTAGATGATGGTAAGTTCATCTATGATATGTTCTTGAAGTAGTGAAGAACTTCTCCCAAGTATCATGAAAAAGTTTCTATGGATTGCTTATTGGCATATGGTTGGGCTTTTAAATAAGTTGTTATTAGAAATATATAACTTTGCCAGGCACCACGGCTCACACCTGTATCCCAGCACTTTGGAAGGCTGAGGTGGGTGGATCACAAGGTCAGGAGTTCGAGAACAGCCTGGCCAACATGGTAGAACGCTGTCTTTACTAAAAATACAAAAAATTAGCTGGGCGTAGTGGTGCGTGCCTATAATCCCAGCTACTCGGGAGGCTGAGACAGGAGAATCTCTTGAACCCGGGAGGTGGCGGTTGCAGGGAGCCAAGATAGCGCCATTGCACTCCACCCTGGGCGGCAGAGCAAGACTCTGTCTCGAGAAAAAAAAAAAAATATATATATATATACATATATATATATATAAAAAACTTTGAGGATAGATATGAAAATCCATGCCTTAGCATCTGTTTTACCACTAATATCTGTTGCTGAATACGGGATCTTTTCTTCCAGAATATGTAGTGAGATCACAGTGTCTAGAAAATGGAATTCAAGGCCATTAGTTCCATAATTATTGCTGAATGCTGTCCTTTTGCAAGATGAAGCTAGATGCTGGGAATGCGAAGGATGTATTAAGATAGAATTCTCGGCCAGGCGCAGTGGCTCACACCTGTAATCCCAGCACTTTGAAAGGCTGAGGCGGGTAGATCGCTTGAGCCCAGAACTTCAAGACCAGCCTGGGCAACATGGCAGAACCCCGTGTCTACAAAACAAAATACAAAAAATTAGCCAGGCATAGTGATGTGGGCCTGTAGTCCTAGCTAACCAGGAGGCTGAGGTGGGAGGATCACCTGAGCCAGAGAGGTTGAGGCTGCAGTGAGCTATGATCATGCCACTGCACTCCAGCTTGGGTGACAGAGTGAGAACCTGCCTCAAATTTAAAAAAAAGATCAGCAGAGATATGTAACAGATTTCACAGGAAGGATTCAGCAAGTCTTCTGTGAGTAGGTGACATTTGAGCCAAGTTTTGGAGGATGAGTACAGTTGGCTTTCTGTATGCATGGGTTCCACACCTTGGATTCAACCATCTGTGGATTGAAAATATCTGGGGGGTTGGGAGGCCGAGGCGGGCGGATTCCGAGGTCAGGAGATCGAGACCACGGTGAAACCCCGTCTCTACTAAAAACACAAAAAATTAGCCGGGCGTGGTGGCGGGGCACCTGTAGTCCCAGCTACTCGGAGAGGCTGAGGCAGGAGAATGGCGTGAACCCGGGAGGCGGAGCTTGCAGTGAGCTGAGATTGCGCCACTGCACTCCAGCCTGGGCGACAGAGCGAGACTCCGTCTCAAAAAAAAAAAAAAAAAAAAAATAGAAAATATCTGGGGGGAAGAAGAAAATGGATGGTTGCATCTGTATTGAACATGTACAAACAGACTTTTTTTTCTTGCATTATTCCCTAAACAATATAATATTACACTAGTTCCCATAGCATTTACATTGTATTTGGTATTATAAATAATGTAGATATGATTTAAAGGGGGGATGTGGATAGATTATGTGCAAATAGTATACTGTTTTATATAAGGGACTTGTGCATTCATGGATTTTGGTATGGGGAGTTGTAAAACCAGTCCCCATGGACATAGTCATTTCTCAGTGTACTCGGGATTGATTTTAGGACCGCCTGTGTACATCCAAATCATGCATGCTCAAGTTCCACGGTCACCCTGTGGAACCCACATGTAAGAAAAGCAGCTGTGGTCTCAGTGCTTTGGGAGGCCAAGGTAGGAGGATTACTTGAGACTAGGAGTTTGAGACCAGCCTGGGCAACATAATGAGACCTCATTTCTACCAAAAAACCCCACAAAAATTAGCTGGGTGTGGTGGTGTGTGCCTGTAGTCCTAGCTACTAGGGAGACTGAAGTGGGATGATCGCTTGAGTCCAGGAGTTCGAGGCTGCAGGGAGCTGATCACATACTATTGCACTCCAGCCTGGGTAGCAGCAAAGTGAGACCCTGTCTCTAAAAAAAATTAAAAAGCCCTCCACATATGCAGATTTCACATTCGAGAATATTCTTTTTTAGATCCATGTTTGGTTGAAAAAAGCTGTGTATAAGTGGACCCAGACAGCTCAAAGCTGTGTTGTTCAAGGGCCACCTGAGTGAAGTGAACATCAGAGACAAGTCAGATAATATAGCAGAAATAGAGAAGAAGGGTATGTTTGTCAGGAAAGGATATATCTGTGGTGGGGTGAGGTATGGGGACGGGGGTGGGGGATGGGGGTGATTGGTATGGTACAGGATGGTTTTAAAGCCATGAGGGGACATGCCAGGCCATTTGTGTGTAAACAGAAGGTATATGTGTAAACTAGAGCAACACCTAAAATTGCATAGCATTTTTCTATTTATTATCTAATCTAATCGTTACCATTCCTCAAACTCTGAGGTAGATAGTGATATTTATAGAGTTGGACTTTTGAAAAATCACACAACTAGTAAGCAGCAGAACTGAGACTGGATCAATCCAGTCTTTTTCTTGTGGCACTACAGCTGCCTCCCAGAAACAGCAGGCCATGGTGGTTAGAATAGAACTCTGTGCTAAACGGAATCCCTCAAGGTTTTTCTAATTCCTGGAGAATATTCTCCAGAAATGCATGTGCACAATTTCACTGCATTAACCCATGTTCACAACTGCATCTGATCTGTCACACTGTTTGGTGTACTTGAGCACTCTGGTATTTAAGCATTTTGCTGTTCTCTGTGCACAGCTGACATAAGTGTCACTCCCTACTAAATGATGAAACCAAAAGGTAGAGAGCAGGCTGCTACTTTTATGCAAAACAGATTTGAAATAAAGGCTTATGGAAATATTGGCTTTAAAAATGTTGCCTGTTTCTTTTAGCAGTTTTAGACTAACTCTTCACGTTGCTTTTTACCCTGAAACAAGGAGTGAGACCTTGAGTCACTTATTTGTGATATAACTGAAGATAGGAGATTTATTGAGTGAGTCTTTAAGGGCACTTCAGCTCATTTTTTTTAACCAATGGAGATATTTTTTCCTTCTAAAAAGAGCCCAAAGCTAGAACCTGCTCTTTTTAATTTACCACAGGTTGAGAGATTTGGGGGTAGAGGGTTGGATAGGCAACAAATCAGGTTTCTACAAAGATTTCGGGAAAATGTGTTTCATTATTTGAATATATTAAGATTTGTTGCAAAAACAGAAGATCTGGAAAGGTGAGGTCTGTGAGGGCAGCTGTAAAAGCAATTTTATTTTTGCTCCCTTTATTATGGTAGGGCATACAAGCAAGAAAGGAGCCAGGTGCTGTGGCTCACACCTATAAACTCAGCACTTTGGGAGGCTGAGGTGGGTGGATCACCTAAGGTCAGGAGTTCGAGACCAGCCTGGTCAACATGCTGAAACCCTGTCTCTACTACAAATACAAAAAAAAAAAAAAAAAAAAAAGCCAGCGTGGTGGTGGGTGCCTGTAATCCCAGCTACTCGGGAGGCCGAGACAAGAGAATTGCTTGAACCTGGGAGGCAGAGGTTGCAGTGAACTGAGATCGCGCCATTGTACTCCAGCTTGGGCAACAAGAACGAAACTGTCTCAGAAAAAAGGCAAGAAAAAATGTTCCTAGATTGTAGCCCCTCAGAGACTAGCTATCACATTTGCTCATTGCCACCCCTCAGGGGACTTAATAGAAGCTCAGCGCTGCCAAGCAGTAATTACAGAGAGGGAAGAGCAGGACACAATGGTGTGCACCTGTAGTCCTGGCCACTTGGGAACGTGAGATGGAAGGATCACTTGGGCTCAGGAGTTCAAGCCCAGTCTTGCCAATATAGTGAGACCCTGTCTCTAAAATTAAAAAAAAAAATGGACAGAAAAAACTGAAATGCACTCTATTTTTTTGTGATGGTAGTCTCACCCTGTCATCCGGGCTGAAGTGCAGTAGTGCAGTCTTGGCTCACTGCAGCCTCGATTTCCTTGGCTAAAGGGATCAATCCTCCCACTTCAGCCTCCTGACTAGCTGGGACTACAGGCATGTGCCACCACACCTGACCAATTTTTGTTAAAATGCACTTCTGAAAATCTTAGATTATTGGCTGTATAATTTTTGCAAATTGAATTTTTGATGCTTAATTTAAGCTCCAAAATGAATTTATCTTTATTTTTATTTTTATTTTTTGAGATGGACTCTCTATCACCTAGGCTGGAGTGCAGTGGCGCAATCACGGCTCACTGCAACCTCCACCTACCAGGTTCAAGAGATTCTCCTCCCTCAGCCCCCCCGAGTAGCTGGGACTACAGGCGTGCGCCACCACGCCCAGCTAATTTTTGTATTTTTTAGTAGAGACGGGGTTTTGCCATGTTGGCCAGGCTGGTCTCGAACTCCTGACCTCAGGTGATCTGCCTGCCTCAGCCTCCCAAAGTGCTGGGATTACAGGCATGAGCCACCATGCCCAGCCTAAAATGAATTTTTGATATTTTTAATTTGACTCATTTATTATGATATTTGGATTTGCCTTTGAAGGTAGAATTTTTAGATGCTTAGAAAAAAAGTTCTGCAATCTTTTAATGTAAATTCAAATTAGCAGGGCGTGGTGGTGGGCGTTTATAATCCCAGCTATTTGGGAGGCTGAGGCAGGGAGAATTGCTTGAACGCAGGAGGTGGAGGTTGCAGTGAGCCGAGATCGCACCACTGTGCTCCAGCCTGGGTGACAGAGCCTGGGTGACAGAGTGAGAGACTCAAAAAAGAAAAAAAAAACCTTTTAATGTAAATCCATAAAATAAAAATGAAAATGGCTGGGCGCAGTGGCTCACTCCTGTATCCCAGCACTTTGGGAGGCCAAGGCGGGCAGATCACTTGAGGTCAGGAGTTCTTGACCAGCCTGACCAACATGGAGAAATCCCGTCTCTACCAAAAATAAAAAATTAGCCTGGTGTGGTGGCACATGCCTGTAATCCCAGCTACTTGGGAGGCTGAGGCAGGAGAATCGCTTGAACCTGGGAGGCTGAGGTTACAGTGAGCTGAGATCGCGTCATTGCACTCCAGCCTGGGCAACGAGTGAAAGTCCATCTCAAAAAAAAAAATAAATAAATAAATAAATAAATAAATAAATAAATAAATAAATAAGAAACCCCATATGTCTCATAGACCTTGAACTCCATAGCACTGGAATATCTCCTTCTTTTTAGATTTTTTTTTTAAATTTTTTGTAGAGATGAAATCTTGCTACACTGCCCAGGCTGATCTAGAACTCATGGCCTCAAGTAATTCTCCCACCTTGGCCTCTCAAAGTTCTGGGAGCCATCATATCTGGCCAAATGTCCCCTTTCTGGTTAGCTTTATTTTATTTTATTTTACTTTATTTCATTTTATTATTCTTGAAGATGGTATCTCACTCTGTCACCCAAGCTGGAGTGCAGTGCTGTGAACACAGCTCACTGCATCCTCAACCTCCTGGGCTGAAGCATTCCTCCTGCTTCAGCCTCCTGAGTTACTGGGACCACAGGCACATGCCACCATGCCGTGCTAATAGTTAACTTTAAAAGTCATAGAGCCAGGCGTGGTGGTGTGTGCCTATAATCCCAGCTACTGAGGAAGGCTAAGGCAGGAAGATCACTTGAGCCCAGTTTGAGGCTAGCCTGGACAACATAGCAAGACCCTGTCTCTGAATATTTTAAGTGAGTCATAGAACATACCAGAAAGGATTGAAAGTGACTAAAGTGAACTTTGTAGTTAGCCGAAGCTCAATTTGTTTTAACTTTTTCATATTATGTTAACTGTTAAGTCCAAAGTAATTTCCACTCTACAACCACAGGACACAGTAATTTAAAAAATTTTTTGCTATACTACTTAAAGATACTTATCCTAGTAAGTTTTGTTAATTCTGTTTTATATTCAAATTTATATATCCTCTTTTAACCAAATCAAAGATTAAAACACACTTTCTTTAATATTTGAAGTTTTTAAGTAAGATGGAATCTCTTAGGAATAATTCTTGTATTAGTTGACTGTTACTTTTAGAAATGTGGACATTAACATCAATTTTTTATTATAAATTCAATGACATTTACTAGAGAAGATAGTAATGTAACTCAGCTCAGAATTTCGAGAGTTATAGACTGAGCATGGTGGCTCACACTTGTAGTCCCACCACTTTGGAGGCCCAGGCAGGCGGATCACTTGAGCCCAGGAGTTTGAGAATAGCCCGGACAACACGGCAAAACCCTATCTGGAAAAATTACAAAAGTTACCTGGGCATGGTAGCACGTGCCTGTAGTCCCAGCTACTGGGGAGGCTGAAGTGGGAAGATTGCTTGAGCCCAGGAGGTCGAGGCTTCAGTGAGCAGTGATCATGCTACTACACTCCAGCCCAGGTGACAGAATGAGACCCTGTCTCAAAAATAAAGTAGTTATAGAGCTGGAAAATATTCTAATATAGCTCTCATTTTATGGATAAAGCATCTGAATTTTACACAGAGCCTAAGGTATTCATCCAGGAAAACACACTTGAATTATGGCAGAATAAAGACTAAAACCTGTTTCCTGACTCTAGGAGTTTTTCTAGAATCTGTAATCAAGTTTCTAGTCAGTGTGTTGAGGTTTTAGAATTAGTGTCAAACAAAGAATACATGAAAGAAAATGCCATTTTCTCCGCAGAGCCTTGATTGTGAGAGGGACCAGGGTAATCTTAAGATTATAGATTCTGGCCAGGTGCAGTGGCTCATGCCTTATAATCCCAGCACTTCGTGAGGCCAAGATGGGAGGATCGCTTGAGCCCAGGAGTTCTAGACCAGCCTGGGCAGTATACCCTGTCTCTACTAAAAATTTAAAAATTAGCTGAGCATAGCTGGGCGTGTTGGCTCACGCCTGTAATCCCAGCACTATGGGAGGCCGAGGCGGGCAGATCATGAGGTCAGGAGGTCAAGACCATCCTGGCCAACATGGTGAAACCCCGTCTCTACTAAAATACAAAAAAATTAGCCAGGCATGGTGGTGCGTGCCTGTAGTCCCAGCTACTCAGGAGTCTGAGGCAGGGGAATCACTTGAACCCAGGAGGCGGAGATTGCAGTGAGCCAAGATCACACCACTGCACTCCAGCCTGGCGACAGAGCGAGACTCCATCTAAAAAAGAAAGAAAAAATTAGCTGATCATGGTGATGTGTGCCTATAGTCCCAACTACTCAGGAGGCTGAAGTGGGAAGATTGCTTAACAGGAGGCAGAGGTTACAGTGAGCCAAAATTGCACCACTGCACTGCAGCCTGGGCAACAGAGCAAGACCCTGTTTAAAAAAAAAAAGTATTATTGATTCTCAGTGTTAGATGAAGTGTTTTTTTGTTTTGGTTTGGTTTTTTTTTTTTTTTTTTTTTTTTTTGAGACAGAGTCTCACTCTGTTGCCCAGGCTAGAGTGCAGTGGCAATCTCAGCCCACTGCAAGCTCTGCCTCCCGGGTTCATGCCATTCTCCTGCCTCAGCCTCCTGAGTAGCTGGAACTACAGGCGCCTGCCACCACACCCGGCTAATTTTTTGTATTTTTAGTAGAGAAAGGGTCTACACCGTGTTAGCCAGGATGGTCTTGATCTCCTGACCTTGTGATCCGCCCGCCTCAGCCTCCCAAAGTGCTGGGATTACAGGCGTGAGCCACTGCGCCCAGCCTAGATGAAGTTTTAAAGGCTCTCCATTCTCTTTCTCCCTGGAGTTCACACTTTGGTATTCTTAATGATGATTATATTCCTCTGTGTCTCTTCCCTAGCTTCTTTGGAGCATCTCAGGGCCTTTTGAGTTCTAGCTGCTCTTCTTGTTTTATGTGGGCTCTAATACCTCTAGAATAATTCAGAACATATTTAATCCTTCTTGTATAACAGCCTTCACATGTGTGAAAGCTTGATCTCTTTCCCAGTCTTAAAAGCTCTCCAGCAACTTCATCCTTCCCTCACCAAAATGCAAATTTCCCTTTTCTCGAACCATGATGTTTTAAGTTCCCTTTCATAGTGGAGTATCCAGAAGGGAACACACTCTAGCTAGCTTGTTGTAGGTTAAGACTGTCACTTTCCCTGTTCAAAAGACTTTATCAGTATGGCCTGAGGTCAGGGGATTTTCTTAGCTCTGATATACTGTTGATGTAGTGAGTCATAATTATGCAAAGTTGTGTCCTTTCCCTACATAGGTTCATATATATATATATGGGGGTTTTTTTGGACCAAAGACTAAACTTTATAATTATCTTTGTTCAGTTTCATTGAAATGATTTTGGTGCCTCATACTAACTTTCCAAGCTCAGAAGAATCCTAGAAGCATTTCTCACTCTCAGGTTTCCTGGGGCAAGGCACATATTCCTTTGGGGGTTACAACAGCAGCACAGTATACTGACGTTTCACCAAGTGGTGTTCTCTTTCAAGTAGTCCCCCTGGAAGGCTGTAATATAAACTTACTCAAACAAGGCATAGTTCATGACTATTTTGCTTCTTGTCTTTGTATTTTCTTCACTACCTCCATGTATCATTGCACCTCCTTGAAAAGCATGTTCTACGGCTGTCCAATTATCACTGAATTTTACTCATATTTACAGTTTGTATGCCTGGAAATGTAATTTTCCGTAAACATTTATGTTCGTTATGGTTTTTATGCTGCAGGTTTTAGACCAGACAATAAACATTAAAACAGTTGATTTTATAACAGATACGGAAACTGTCAAGCTGTTTTTCATTTATTTATTTTTTGAGATGGAGTTTCCCTTGTCACCCAGGCTGGAGTGCAGTGGCGCGATATCAGCTCATTGCAACCTCTGCCTACCGGGTTCAAGCGATTCTCATGCCTCAGCCTCCCGAGTAGCTGGGATTACAGGTGCCCACTGCCATGCCCAGCTGATTTTTGTATTTTTAGTAGAGACAGGGTTTAGTCATGTTGGCCAGGCTGATCTTGAACTCCTGACCTCAAGCGATCTGCCTGCCTCAGCCTCCTAAATGCTGAGATTACAGGCATGAGCCACTGCACTTAGCCTTTTTAAAATTTATTTTGAGACAGGGTCTCACTCTGTTGCACAGGCTGGAGTGCAGTGGCGTGATCATGGCTTACTGCAGCCTTGACCTCCCGGGACTCAGGTGATCCTCCCACTTTAGTCCGCCAAGTAGCAGGGGCTACAGACACACACCACCGTGCCTGGCTAATTTTTTGGGAGTTTTTTGTTTGTTTGTTTTTATTGTTTTTTGTTTTTGTTTTTGGTAGAGATGGGGTTTCGCCATGTTGCCCAGGCTGGTCTCAAACTCCTGGGCTCAAGTGATCTGCCCTCCTTGGCCTCCCAAAGTGCTGGGATTACAGGCGTGAGCCACCGTGCCTGTTTGTCAAGCTGTTTTAAACATTTTAATTAAGATTTGATTCAGTGTGGTAATTGATACTGTTTGTTTTAAAAAAAGAAAGATTATAGCGGCCAGAGACAGTGGCTCATGCCTGTAATCCCAGTACTTTGGGAGGCTGAGGTGGGTGGATCACTGAGGTCAGGAGTTTCAGTCCAGCCTGGCCAACATGGCAAAACCCCATCTCTACCAAAAATAAAAAAAGGAAAAATTAGCTGGGCATGATGGTGCATGCCTGTAGTCCCAGCTACTTGGGAGGCTGGGATAGGAGAATCACTTGAATCCGGGAGGTGGAGGTTGCAGTGAGCTGAGATGGCACCACTGCACTCCAGCCTGGGCAACAGTGAGACTCCATCTCAAAAAAAAAAAAAGATTATAGTATTGTGAAACTAGACTATCTTAGACCTTTAAATACAGGCCCATTTAATTTATGATTGAGTTAACCGAATCCTGTTAAAACTTTCCATTAAAGTCCCTCAGTTCCCACTTGTCCTCCTTGTTCACAGACTAACAGAGCCACAGCTGCAGCTCTTCAGCAGAGAAGAGGATGCATGTTAAATATAGCCTGACCTGCTGCTGTGGTGAAAACTGACACTGCCACTTGCAGGCTCTGTGCAGTAACATGCTGATCCTGAATGTAGGGCATTTGGTAGTTCAGCAGTAAACAGGGACTCTAGTCATGACCTCAGCTGCTTCAGTTCTGTATGTAAAAGACAAGCAGAAGAGCCTGCTTTCAAAAAGCAGGTGCTTTTTAAAATCAAGGGAATGATAAACACAACATTCAGGTGGTTACTTGGATGTGGGAAACAGGAGACTGGTGTGGAGGAGGAACAGAGAGGTTAATATTGTCAGTGTTCTCTTGCACCTGTTGGTTAGTGGTTTCACTGGTGTCTATTTTATTAAAATAAATAAAACAAGGCAAGGCACGGTGGCTCACGCCTGTAATCCCAGCACTTTGGGAGGCCAAGGCGGGTAGATCGCCTGAGGTCAAGAGTTCGAGACCAGCCTGGCCAATATAGTGAAACCCCGTCTCTACTAAAACTACAAAAATTAGCTGGGCGTGGTGGTGGGCGCCTGTAATCCCAGCTACTCGGGAGGCTGAGGCAGGAGAATCGCCTGAACCTAGGAGGCGGAGGTTACAGTGAGCCAAGATCGTGCCATTGCACTCTGGCCTGGGCAACAGGAGCAAAACTCCATCTCAAAATAAATAAATAAATAATAAAACATAAGTAAGGCCGGGCGCGGTGGCTCAAGCTTGTAATCCCAGCACTTTGGGAGGCCGAGGCGGGCGAATCACGAGGTCAGGAGATCGAGACCACGGTGAAACCCCGTCTCTACTAAAAATACAAAAAATTAGCCGGGCGTGGTGGCGGGCGCCTGTAGTCCCAGCTACTCGGAGAGGCTGAGGCAGGAGAATGGCGTGAACCCGGGAGGCGGAGCTTGCAGTGAGCCGAGATTGCGCCACTGCACTCCAGCCTGGGCGACAGAGCGAGACTCCGTCTCAAAAAAAAATAAATAAATAAAAAATAAATAAAAAAAAAAACATAAGTAAATAAATTAATTAATTAAATAAAAGAAAGCCATGCACAGCCAGTGGTGAGAGTGTGTCATCTATGAGGTATCACTATGGGCACTGGAGTGGAGGGAGGTAGATAATGCTGAAATTTCTCTTTTAACTGGGACACTGGATAACTCACAAATCCTCTTTTGGGAAGCATACATGTACTATACAGCCTCAAGCATGTTTAAGATGAATGATTCCAGAAGCTGAAAGGTCTTGTAAATAATGCCCATGTAGGCTTTAAATCATGGCTTATGCGAGATGGACCACGATGGGGATTCAAGACCTTAGACACAACCACCCTGGGACATACAATAAGAAAAATTGAGTTTTAGGCCTAATGAAGAAAGAACAACAAACATTTGAGAAGATTTTTTATTTTTTATATCAAATGCCTCTGTGTATTTCCATGGACATAAATAAGTTGTACCTTTTTTTTTTTAATGAATGTATTGTTTCTGAACAAAAAATTTACCAACCTACATTAAGATTTATACATGACCAGGTGCTGTGGCTCATGCCTGTAATCCCAGCACTTTGGGAGGCCAGAGCCGGCAGATTGCTTGAGCTCAGGAGTTTTGAGACCAGCCTGGGCAACATGGTGAAACCCTGTCTCTACAAAAAATACTGAAATTAGGCCAGGTGTGGTGGCGTGTGCCTATAGTCCCAGCTACTCAAGAGGCTGAGGTGGGAGGATCACTGGAGCCTGGAAGGCAGAGGTTGAAATTAGCAGAGATCATGCCACTGCACTTCAGCCTGGGTGACAGAGTGAGACCCTGTCTCAAAATAAATAAATGCAATTAAAAAATATAATTTATGCATAAGCTAGGAAAAGTCCAAGAGAGGCTACCACTAAAGCAGCATATCAGAAGTCTTCAAACTAAGTTCCCCTCAAAATGTGTATTTAAAAATAGTTAATGGCCGGGTGCGGTGGCTCATGCCTGTAATCCCAGCACTTTGAAAGGCCGAGATGGGAGGATCATTTGACATCAGGAGTTCACGACCAGCTTAACCAACATGGTGAAACCTTGTATCTACTAAAAATAGTAAAAATTGGGCCAGGCGCAATGGCTCACGACGGCAATCCCAGCACTTTGGGAGGCCGAGGCGGGCGGATCACTGGAGGCCAGGAGTTTGAGACCAGGCTAGCCAACATGGTGAAACCCCGTCTCTACTAAAAATACAAAAATTAGCCAGGTGTGGTGGCACACACCTGTAATCTCAGCTACTTGGGAGGCTAAGGCAGGAGAATCGCTTGAACCTGGGAGGCAGAGGTTGCAGTGAGCTGAGATGACGCCACTATCCTCCAGCCTGGGCGACAGAGCAAGACTCCATCTCCAAAAAAAATAAAATAGTAAAAATTAGCCATGCATGGTGGTGAACGCCTGTAATTTCGGCTACTCATGAGGCTGAGGCAGGAGAATCACTTGAACCTGGGAGGTGGAGGTTGCAGTGAGCTGAGATCACGCCACAGCACTCCAGCCTGGGCAACAGAGTGATACTCTGTCTCAAAAATACAAAAAAAGGTAATGAATTATGGTTACTGTTTCTTGATAAACTCATTTTTTTTAACACTGTGCTAGGCACTTTGCTAGTAGCTCATTAATTCTTCCCAACCATCTGTGAAATGTGAATTATTAGTCTTAATTTTGTATAGATGTGGCTCAGAGACCTTAAGCACATCCCAGTGTTACATGGCCACAAATAATTGGGGCAGGCATTTGAATCCAGATTTGTCTGAAATGTAGATTTTCTCACATGTGTTTTTAGTGGCTTCTAAAATAGCTATAATTGATTACTTACATAATCTCGCTTCTGTAAAGACAATAGCATTGTAACTTTCTAATGTGCTGCCATGTGTAAGATAGCAAAACCTGTCTTAAAGTTGTATTCTATTTTAAAATTGATATCTTTTTTTGAGTTCCTTCGAAGATGGATTATTCACAAGAAGAAAAAAATTTTTTAATGAGAGATAAATTGTTTAATTTTAGGTTTAGCAGTTAAACAAGCTTTTTGTGGTTTGGTGGCAGTTTTCTGCCTTGGCATTACAAGGTTACCTCTTGCTAACAATCATAGCTTTTGACAGACATAGATAAGTGTGCTCAAACAGCTTTTCTCTGTTTGAAGATGCCTGGCTCTTTTTTTTTTTTTTTTTTTTTAAGACATTTCCAAAGCCTATGGTTAGCCTCTCTATCTGGGCAAGAGAAAAAGTGTGAAAGTCTCATTTATGCTGGAAGATAGGGTAGGGTTGAGAGTGATGGTTACAAGCATTTTAACTTTACATCTACAAGAATGTGGTACAGATTAAGTCCTTGATAATCATGTTGTATATTTAAAAACATCTGTAGATGATTTTATGTAGAATAGGAATTCTAACATTTTATTTGTGTTTATTTCTTTGGTGGGGGAACGGAGACAGGAGTTTGCTCTGTTGATCAGGCTGGAGCGCAGTGGGACCATCATGGCTCACTGCAGCCTCGACCTCTCAGGCTCCAGCAATTCTCCCACCTCAGCCTCCTGAGTAGCTGGGACTACAGGTGCCTGCCACCACATCCGGCTAATTTTTAAATTTTCTTGTAGAGGCAGTCTTTCACTACGATGCTCAGGTTGGTCTCGGCCTCCGAAAATGCTAGGATTACAGGCGTGAGCCACCATGCCTGGCCTGTGTTTCCTAATATAATCATTTTTTGAACAAGTAATACGTTCATATGGTTCAAAATGCTAAAGTTACAACATTATACATAGTTAAAAAGAAATCTGTCTTCTAGGTAGATACTCCATTGTCCTCTGTAGGGAGAATTGGAGTTACTAGTTTCTTGGCTGTCATTCTATGCATTTATAAACAGTTGCATTTTTTCCCCTTATTTTTACTAGCATATTATGTATACTAGTTTATACTTTGCATTTCCTATGTAATATAGAATCTTGGGAGATTATTCTATACTGTAACATAGAAGAGCTTCCTTGAAAGATATTCTTAAAATAGAATATTCCATAAAATATTCTATAAAATACTGCTTTGAATATTTGTACCACTATCTTTTTTTTTTTTTTTTTTTTTTTTTTTTTGAAATGGATTCTTACTCTGCTGCCCAGGCTGGAGTACAGTGGCACCATCTCGACTCACTGCAACCCCCACCTCCCAAATCTGTGATCTCTGTTCATATTTGCTTACTTTTCTATTAGATTGTTGATCCTCCCTCTTACTGATTTATAGAAGCCCTTTGTTAGGTTCATTAGCTCATTGAGGTATGAGTTAAAAGTATCCAGATTTATAAATTTTAAAAGAGGGATTTACAGAAGTCCTCTAAGTCTTGCTTTAAGTTAATGGGTTAGAGCTGTGAAAACCTAATTAAGTCATTTCACACAATGTTCTTCCATGAGAAAATCCAAAGTTTGTTTAAAATTTAAAATTTACCATTTTAATCATTTTAAGTATATAATTAAGTGGCATTAGATACATTCACAATATTGCATAACCACCACCACTATCCATTTCCACAACTTTTTCATCACCCAAACATTACAACTCTATTAAAGTAATAACTACTCATTACCTTCCCATCCTCCCAGCCCCTGGTAATCTCTACTCTGCTTTCTGTCTCTATGAATTTCCCTACTCTAGGTACTTTATATAAGTGGGATTACACAATGTTTTTCCTTTTTTGTCTGGCTTATTTCACTTAGCATAATGTTTTCGAGGCTCATCCATATTGTAAGCATATGGAGGAATAATCTATTGGAATATTTTTATATAGCATATTATTTACATATAATATTCCATATGGAGGAATAATATTCAATTTTGTGTATACACCACATCTTGTTTATCCATTCATCTGGCAAAAGATAATTTGGGGCGAGGCACGGTAGCTCACGTCTCTAATCCCAGCACACTGGGAAGCTGAGGTGGGTGGATTGCCTGAGCCCAGAAGATCAGGACCAGCCTGGGCAACATGGTGAGACCCCATGTCTATAAAAAATTTAAAAATTAGCTGGGCATGGTGGTGTGTGCCTGTAATTCCAGCTACTCGGGAGGCTGAGATGAGAGGATCACCTGAGCTTAGGAGATGGAGGTTGCAGTGAGCTGAGACTGCACCATGCACTCCAACCTGGGCAACAGAGACCCTGTCTCAAAAAAAGTTGATGAACACATACATATTTAAAAAAAAAAAAAAAAGATGGACGGGGCTTGGTGGCTCATGCCTGTAATCCCAGCACCTGGGAGGCTGAGGCAGGTGGGTCACCTCAGGTCAGGAGTTCGAGACCAGCCTGACCAACATGGTGAAACCCCATCTCTACTAAAAATACAAAAATTAGTTGGTCATGGTGGTGGGCACCTGTAATCTCAGCTACTTGGGAGACTGAGGCAGGAGAATCGCTTGAGCTTGGGAGGCAAAGGTTGCAGTGAGCTGAGACCATGCCATTGCACTCCAGCCTAGGCAACAAGAGCAAAACCCCATCTCAAAAAAAAAAAAAAGATAATTTGTGTTGTTTCCCTCTCAGCTGTTGTGAATAATGCTGCTGTGAACACTGGCATACATACTGTTTGAGTCCCTCTTTTCAGTACTTTTGAGTGTTTACGTAAGAGTGGAATTGCTGGGTCCTGTGGTAATTCTGTGTTCAACTTTCTTTTTGAGATGGAGTCTCACTCTCTCACCCAGGCTGGAGTGCAGTGGTGCGATCTGGGCTCACTGAAGTCTCTGCCTCCTGGGTTCAAGCGATTCTCATGCCTCAGCCTTCTGAGTAGCTGGGATTACAGACATGTGCCATCACGCCCAGCTAATTTTTGTATTTTTAGTAAAAACGGGGTTTGACCATGTTGGCCAGGCTGATCTCAATCTTTTGACCTCAGGTCACCCGCCCTCCTCAGCCTCCCAAAGTGCTGGGATTGCAGGCGTGAGCCACCAAGCCCAGCCTCCATGTTCAACTTTTTGAGGAACCACTATTTTTTTTTGTTAATCCTACAGCAGCCACACCATTTTACATTTACAATGTATAAGGCTTTCGGTTTCTTTATACCCTTGCCAACACATGTTATTTTCCATTTTTAAATAGCCATCCTACTAGGTATTAAGTGATATCTCATTATAATTTTGATTTGCATTTCCCTATTGACTAATGATGTTGAGCATCTTTTCATGTGCCTGTTGTCCATTTGTATATTTTCTTGTCTATCCAAATCCTTTATTTTATTTATTTATTTATTTATTTATTTATTTTGAGACGGAGTCTGGCTCTGTCACCCAAGCTGGAGTGTAGTGGCATGACCTTGGCTCACTGCAGCCTCCACCTCCCGAGTTCAAGCGATTCTCCTGCCTCAGCCTCCTGAGTAGCTGGGTTTACAGGTGCACACCACCATGCCTGGCTAATTTTTTGTATTTTTATTAGAGATGGGGTTTCTCCATATTAGCCAGGCTGGTCTCAAACTCCTGACCTCAGGTGAGCCACCCGCCTTAGCCTCCCAAAGTGCAGGGATTACAGGCATAAGCCACCATGCCCGGCCTAGTTTTCAATGTAGAAATTTTATGCCTCTTTGGTTAATTCCTAAGTATTTTATTGTTTTTGATGCTACTGTAAATAGAATTGTTTTTCTTAAGGTTGAGCACGGTGGCTCACACTTGTAATCCCGGCACTTTGGGAGGCCGAGGCAGGCGGATCATCTGAGGTCAGGAGTTCAAGACCAACCTGGCTAACATGGGCCCACCTGGCCAACATGGGGAAACCCTGTCTCTACTAAAAATACAAAAATTAGCTGGGTGTGGTGGCATATGCCTGTAATCCCAGCTATTCAGGGGGCTGAGGCAGGAGAATCGCTTGCACCCGGGAGACAAAGGTTGCAGTGAACCAAGATCATGCCATTGCACTCCAGCCTGAGACTCCATCTCAAAAACAAACCAAAAAAAAAAAAAAAAAAAAAAAACCCAGAACAAGAATTATTTTCTTAATTTTTTTTTGGACCTTTCATTCCAAGTATATAGAAGTACAACTGAATATTGTGTGTTGATTCTGTATTCTGCCACTTTGGTGACTTTGTTAGTGCTAACATTTTTTTGTCTGTGTGGATTCTTTAGAGTTTTATGTTTATACTATCATGCCATTCGTGAATAGAGATAATTTTCTCTCTTCCTTTTTAATTTGGATGGCCTTTATGTATTTATTTATTTTTCTAACCTAATTGCTCGGGCTAGAACTTCTAGTGGTAGGCTGGTAGAAGTGGTGAAAGAGTGGGCATCTTTGCTTTGTTTGTGATCTTAGGGGGAAAGCTTTTGTTGTTGATAATGATAGGAACTAAGAGTTTTTCATATATGGCCTTTTTCATACTGAGGAAATTCCTTCTATTCTTTATTGAATGTTTTCATCTTGAAAGAGCATTGAATTTTGATAAATGGGTTGGGCGCGGTGGCTCACGCCTGTGATACCAGCACTTTGGGAGGCTGAGGCAGGCAGATAGCTAGAACCCAGGAGGTGGAGGCTACAGTGAGCCGTGATTGGGATTCTCCTGCACTCCAGCCTGGGCAACAGAGTGAGACCGTCTCAAAGAAAAAGAGTTCTTTCCCTGCTTCTGCCGAGTCGAGTGGAGGCAGAGGCTTGGGTGCATTCAAGATTTGGCTTCACCCGTAGACCACCACCATGGCCAAGGAAGGCGTTGCTGCTGGAGGTGTGGTGGTTGTTAATACAGAGGTGTTGAAGACTGTCCTCACCCATGATGGCCTAGCACGTGGAATTCGCAAAGCTGCTGAAGCGTCAGGCCCATCTTTTGTGTGTTTGCATCCAAGTGTGATGAGCCTATGTCAAGTTCATAGAGGTTCTTTGTGCTGAACACCAAATCAACCTAATTAACGTTGATGACAAGAAGCTAGGGGGAATGGTTAGGTCTCTGTAAAATTGACAGAGAGGGGAAACCCCATAAAGTGGTTCACTGCAGTTGTGTAGTAGTTGAAGTACTTCAAATGCAAGAAATGAACAAATAAAACTCTGGCTTACCCCCCCGCCCCCCAACACACACACACACACACACACACACACACACACACACACACACTCACAGTCACACTCACTCTGGGCACGATGGCTCAATCCTGTAGTCCTAGCACTTTGGGAGGCCGAGGTGGGCAGATTGCTCAAGCCCAAGAGTTCAAGACCAGCCTGGGCAACATGATGAAGTCCCATCTCTACTAAGAATACAAAAAATGGCCAGGTGCGGTGGCTTGCGCCTGTAATCCCAGCACTTCGGGAGGCCGAGGCGGGCGTATCACGAGGTCAGGACATCGAGACCATCCTGGCTAACACAGTGAAACCCCATCTCTACTGAAGATACAAAAAAATTAGCCAGGCGTGGTGGTGGGCACCTGTAGTCCCAGCTACTCGGGAGGCTGAGGCAGGAGAATGGCATGAACCTGGGAGGCAGAGCTTGCAGTGAGCCAAGATCATGCCACTGCACTCCAGCCTGGGCGACAGAGTGAGATTCCATCTCAAAAAAAAAAAATTTAGCTAGGTGCCGTGGTCCCAAATACCTGGGAAGCTGAAGTGGGAGGATTGCTTGAGGCTGGGAGGTAGAGGCTGCAATGAGCCATTATTGTGCCACTGCACACCAGCCTTGGTGACAGAGTGACACCTTGTCTCCAAAAAAAAAAAAAAAAAAGAATTTTTACAAACGCTTTTCTGCATCTATCGAGATGATCATGTGGTTTTTAAATTAATTTTTGTAGAGGTAGGGTCTTGCCATGTTGCCCATGCCAGTCAGGAGTATGTTTTTTTTTTTTCTTTTGTTCAACTAATTTGGCATATTACTTTAATTGATTTTCATTTGTTGAATCGTCCTTGCATTCTGGGAATAAAACTCACTTGGTCTTAATGTATCATCCTTTTAATATGCTGCTGAATTGTGTGTTTTGTTGATTTTTGCATCTATATTCATAAAGAATATTCTGTAGTTTTGTTTTTTTTGTTTTCGTTTTTGTTTGTTTGTTTGTTTTTTTGAGATGGAGTCTTGCTCTGTCGCCCAGGCAAGAATGCAGTGGTGTGATCTCGGCTCACTGCAACCTCTGCCTCCCCAGTTCAAGCGATTCTTCTGCTTCAGCCTCCCGAGTAGCTGGGACTACAAGGGCGCACCACCATGCCCGGCTAATTTTTTTGTATTTTTAGTAGAGATGGGGTTTCACCATATTGGCCAGGCTGGTCTCGAACTCCTGACCTCGTGATCCACCCACCTTAGCCTCCCAGGTGTAAGCCACTGTGCCTAGCCTTTTCTTTTCTTATAGTATCTTTTTCTGGCTTTGGTGTCAAATTCTGGCCTCATAAAATGAGTTAGGAAGTGTTTCCTCCTCTTTAATCTTTTGTAAGAGTTTCAAAAGAATTGAAACTCTTTTTTCTTTGTTTTGTTTTGAGATGGAGTCTCTCTCTGTCGCCAGGCTGGAGTGCAGTGGCACGATCTCAGCTCACTGCAACCTCCGCCTCCCGGGTTCACACCATTCTCCTGCCTTAGCCTCCCGATTAGCTGGGATTACAGGCACTCACCACTATGCCCAGCTAATTTTTGTATTTTTAGTAGAGACGGGGTTTCACCATGTTGGCCAGGATGGTCTCTATCTCCTGACCTTGTGATCCTCCCGCCTTGGCCTCCCAAAGTGCTGGGATTACAGGTGTGAGCCACTGTGCCCAGCTGAAACTTTTCTTCTGTAAATGTTTTTTGTTGTTGTTGTTGTTGTTGTTTGAGTTGGAGTCTTGCCCTGTTGCCCAGTCTGGAGTGCAATGGCATGATCTCAGCTCACTGCAACTTCTGCCTCCCAGGTTCAAGCAATTCTCCTGCCTCAGCTTCCTGAGTAGCTGGGATTATAGGCACCTACCACACGCCCAGCTAATTTTTGTGTTTTTAGTAGAGACAGGGTTTCACCACGCTGGCCAGGCTGGTCTTGAACTCCTGACTTCAGGTGATCTACCTGCCTTGGCCTCCCAAAGTGCTGGGATTACAGGCATGAGGCACCGTGCCTGGCCCACTTTTGTAAATGTTTGGTCAAAGTTCTTGTGATCAGGAGAGATGAATGAGGTATATTTTGGAGCTCACAAAAGTGCTTCAAGGAACTAGAAGGATTTCTGGAGCACTGCAAGTTTCTGTAAAGCACAATCTGAAAGTACCACTGAATTCATCCACTCACAAAAGCTCCCATAGTTTGTGTTGGCCTCTTGCTTTGTTCCTGGGCTGTTTTCTTATGATTTTTATGCTGCTCTACCTGTAATCACATGTTCTATACCTTCATGTCTGTTTTGGAGGATTCAATTGTGGAGATTGGGAACCCCCAAAAAGAGTATTTTGATATTTTCAGTATTTAAAATACTTTGCACACACTGTAATATTTAAATCACCTCTGAAAACTAGGTGAGTGATCTCAAATAATAAACAAGCTTAAGTCAGAAAAACTTTGCTTAAGCAAAGGATTTCTGGATTTTGTTTTGTTTTGACCCCTATAGTGAGGGTGCATTTTGTACAGATTGACTCTTCCTTTGTTTTTCTTCTTTTATCTGCTTAAAAGGAAGGTATTAGTTAGTGTTCATAGAGACTACATGCAGATTTTTTCCTTCTAAGTAGGTTAGGTCCTTTTACTTGAAGTTGTACAACAGAGGCCAAGAATAATTCCTTATAGGCAAAAAGATGAGAGTTTGCCTATTTTGTTGTTGTGTTTTTGACTCTTGGGGCATCTGAATGCTTTAGCCAGTACCGCAAAACTGACCAGTGGTGACTCTTCTTTTGTGCAGTGACTTTCAAACATTTTTGACAGCTTCCTACAATAAAATACAAGGATTATGTTGTGACCCAGTACACAAAAAAATATATACAACTAATGTTAAAGTCTCACAAACCAATTCTTAACCTTTATTAGAGGGAATGCAGCCTGTTATCTTCTATTTTGTTCTATTTCTTTCTCTTTTTTTTTTTTTTTTTTTTTTTGAGACGGAGTCTCGCTCTGTCGCCCAGGCTGGAGTGCAGTGGCGTGATCTCGGCTCACTTCAAGCTCTACCTCCCAGGTTCACGCCATTCTTCTTCCTCAGCCTCCGAAGTAGCTGGGACTACGGGCGCCTGCCACCACGCCTGGCTAATTTTTTTTTTTTGTATTTTTGGTAGAGACGGGGTTTCACCGTGTTAGCCAGGATGGTCTCGGTGTCCTGACCTCGTGATCCACCTGCCTCGGCCTCCGAAAGTGCTAGGATTACAGGCCTGAGCTACTGTGCCTGGCCTATTTCTTTCTCTTTTTAAAAATACTAGTTTCAGGGGCCGGGCGCGGTGCCTCACGCCTATAATCCCAGCACTTTGGGAGGCCGAGGTGGGTGGATCACGAGGTCAGGAGATCGAGACCATCCTGGCTAACAAGGTGAAACCCCTTCTCTACTAAAAATACAAAAAATTAGCCAGGCGTGGTGGCGGGTGACTGTGGTCCCAGCTACTCGGGAGGCTGAGGCAGGAGAATGGCGTGAACCCAGGAGGTAGAGCTTGCAGTGAGCCGAGATGGTGCCACTGCACTCCAGTCTGGGCGACAGAGCAAGACTCTGTCTCAAAAAAAAAAAAAAAAAGTTTCAATTTGCTGAATTGATTTCATAAATTTCTAATGGATGTGAACTTCAGTTTAAAAAATACTCCTCCAGGCGGGCATGGTGACTCACACCTGTAATCCTAGCACTTTGGGAGGCCTAGGTGGCGGATAACCTGAGGCCAGGAGTTTGAGACCAACCTGGCTAACATGGTTGAAACCCCATCTCTACTAAAAATACAAAAAGTAGCCAGGCACGGTGGCGGGTGCCTGTAGTCCCAGCTACTAGGGAGGCTGAGGCAGGAGAATCACTTGAACCCAGGAGGCAGAGGTTGCAGTGGGCAGAGATTGTGCCACTGCACTCCAGCCTGGGTGACAGAGTGAGACTCCATCTCAAAAAAATACTCTTCCATGACTCCCAGATTTGGCTGTACATATAGTTTTCTGGGCTGCTACCCTTAAAGATTTTGATTTTGTGGTTTGAGTTTATATTTTTATAAAGCATTCAGGAGTTTATATTTTTATCAGTTGCCCAGATAATTTTGATGTAGCCTTAGCCAAGTATTTGGGAACTACTAATAGATATAATATAATAAAAACTAGTTTATTTAAAGCTGAATTTAATCCCTTAAAACCACTGAAAACCATAATCGTAACTCTTAAAGTTATTGCCCTTCAAATTTTTAAAAGAATCATCTTAGTACCTGAGCTATCTGAACTCCAATATTTATTTTATCTAATAAAATATGGAGAGCCATTTTATGCAGTGATTGACAAGTAAAAGACAGTTAAATTCCTTTTGATTATAGAAAAAAAAAACAGGCTGGGCACTGTAGTAGATTAAGTTCACCCTCTGGTTTGTTCCATTCAGTAGTGATGTTGTCTTCTTTGACACAGACCAATTTATATCTGACTTGGAACACCAGCCATCAGGTTCAGCAGAGAAATGGCCTAACCACAGTGTGCTCTCATGTCCAGCTCCTTTCTGGAGAATCTAGAGGGTGAGTGTTGATTGAAATGTGTCATTGTTTTTGTGCCCAAGTCTGGTATTTGCATGCAGTGGCTGGATTTGCATGTGCTACAGAGGAGGGGGTATGCACGGGCATTTTCTGGTAGGCCCACTCATTATCTTTGGAACTACACTTCGACTAAAAGACTCTGCTTTTTAAACTTAACCACACTCAAGCTCTTACACTTGTGCTTATGATTTTATTCTTGAATGAAAGGCAAGTGTTTACTTAGATTTATTACACCAAAGCAGAAAGAGGTTTCATATCTATGAATTCTATATGGTTTGGGTTGCTGAGTAAATTTGGTTGCTGATCAGGTATGTAAGCCTACTCATTCCTGGTCAAGTATTCTTAAGTTTTGATGTGAATGAAATCAGGAAATTTTGTCCGTTTTTCAGAGGCAACCCAGAATATTTATCCCTAGCCTCCCCTGTGGGCCCATGTTTGCACTTCTGGTAGTCCTCTGGGGCTCTACTTGGAAGAAAGCTGTAGTACTAGAGCCAGTGTCTGTGTTTAGGCTTAGGCTTCTAGACTCAGCAGCCAAGGAGGAACGAAGCTTTTCCTTGCTGTCGTTGGCTCCTTTCTTCAAATACTATCAAAGCCACTTAAGAAAATATGTGATAGAAATTATAAATACACAGATTATAACTTCCTAAATGCCATTTCAATTTTATTTTAAAATGAATCTGGATTTGGAAAGGGCCTTGGAAATCATGTTCACTACCCAAACCTTTATATTTAGGTTTCTGCAGCCTCCTGATGACCTATCAGACAAGATACCAAAACCCTAACTTCTCCCAGAGCTGGGCCTACCCTGGTCTCATGTCATTCTTGTCCAACCATGAGAGGAGTGGTGACTTAATTCCTGCATTGAATGTATATAAAACTCTCAGGAGAGTTATAACCAGAGGATTTAAAATAATTTCCTCATATTAGGGGTGAGAAAATAAGTTGCAGAAAGATTAGTTAAGTCACCTGAGTCACAGCACAGCCAAACCAAGGCTAAAGCTTACTTCTTCCATTGTTTAGCCCAGTGTGCTTCCCATGTGTGAAGCAACAAGTTGGTCACTAATGATCTTGGTAGGAAGGAAGTATTATGTGGAGTGAAGGGATCGATGGATGACTGAGTGAATAAGAGGTGAGAACATAGAAGAAATAGCAGTGTAGACAACTCCTTTAAGATGTTAAGCCGTGAAAGAAAGAATTAGATACAGAGGGGAACGTGGGGTTGAGTGTTTTTATTTGCTTGCTTGCTTGCTTGCTTTTTTGAGATAGAGAGATTTACACTTTTTTTTTTGTTTTTTTTTTTTTTTGAGATGGAGTCTCACTCTGTCGCCCAGGCTGGAGTGCAGTGATGTGATCTCAGCTTACTGCAAGCTCCACCTTCCGGGTTGACGCCATTCTCCTGCCTCAGCCTCCCGAGTAGCTGGGACTACAGGCGCCCGCCACCATGCCTGGCTAATATTTTGTTTTTTTAGTAGAGATGGGGTTTCACTGTGTTAGCCAGGATGGTCTCAATGTCCTGACCTCGTGATCTGCCCACCTCGGCCTCCCAAAGTGCTGGGATTACAGGCGTGAGCCACTGCGCTGGCCGAGATTTACACATACTAAGTGCTGATGAGAAGGATCTGGGGAGACGAGTTGATAGAGACAAAGAAGTGAAGAAAATTGATGCAACAAGGTGTTGAAGAGGTTCCAGAGCACAGGTAGTGGAATGGGTCCTGTGGATTTTTGGGTCTGGAGCTCAGGTTTGGCCCTTAGAGATAGAGTTGGGAGTCAACAGTGGACAAGATTATTCAGAGGAAAATGTACAAAATGAGAAAACAAAATAGGGATAAAGGATTCTTCTGATAATTTTAAAATGCTTCTGAGTCCCACATCTTAAGCCAAATTGAGAGAAGTTGTTTATTTTTTTCACATTTCAGCTTTTGCTGATAGAAAAGAATACATGCTGATACTTGAATATACTTTCAAGTACCTGTGTACTGTTTACTCAGCTGGAGATTTAATGTTTATCTTTGTAGAATGTTTTCAGTTAAAAACATTCCTAGAGGAAACATTGTTATGACATTGATTATAGCATCACACATAGAAGGGGTTTTCTTTTTTTTTTTTCTTTTTGAGACAGAGTCTCGCTCTGTCGCCTAGGCTGGAGTGCATTGGCAACATACTGGCTCACTGCAACTTCCACCTCCCAGGTTCAAGCAATTCTCCTGCCTCAGCCTCCCAAGTAGCTGAAATGACAGGCTCCTGCCACCACAACTGGCTAATATTTTGTATTTTTAGTAGAGATGGGATTTCACCGTGTTGGCCACGCTGGTTTTGAACTCCTGACCTCAAGTGATCTGCCAACCTTGGCCTCTCAAAGTGCTAGGATTACAGGCGTGAGCCACCACACCTGGCCAAGAAGAGGTTTCTTAAAAAGGAAGGAGTCTTAAAAGGACTAATTTTCCCCCTGAATCCATTGGGTGGGGAAAAAAGGTATAATAATTTTCCTTTACTAGTATTAGAGCTAATGTTAAAAGTGAATATCTGATCTATTGCTGGTGAAATTTTTTATATTAAAAAAAGTGAAGGATATCTTCAAATCATTGTGCATGTAGTTTTAATCTGTTCAATGGTAGGAAGCTGTCTAGAATTCAGGGTGAAATTTAAAATAACTTAGTTAAAAATCTATCAGTCCACCCCATTGTGTCAGGCAAAAAGAAGAAAAAAAAAATTAGGCTTGGATGCAGTAGCTCATGCCTGTAATCCCAGCACTTTGGGAGGCCGAGGTAGGCGGGTTGCTTGAGCCCAGGAGTTTGAGACCAGCCTGGGCAAATGGCAAAACCTCGTCTTTACAGAAAATACAAAAATTAGCTGGGCATGGTGGCTCATGCCTATAGTCCCAGCTACTCAGGAGGCTGAGGCAGGAGGATCCCTTGAGCATGGGAGGTGAGGTTGCAGTGAGCCAAGATCACGCCACTGCACTCCAGCTTTCAAGATCACGTCACTGTACTCCAGCCTGGGCAACAGAGCAAGACTCTAGTCTCTGTCTCAAAAAAAAAAAAAAAAAATCTGGCATAAAAGAGCTCAAGCTGGTCTTCTTGCTTACAGTACTTAAATATTCTTCCTGTGGGCCGGGCACGGTGGCTCACGCTTGTAATCCCAGCACTTTGGGAGGCCCAGGCGGGCGGATCACGAGGTCAGGAGATCGAGACCACGGTGAAACCCCGTCTCTACTAAAAATACAAAAAAATTAGCTGGGCGTGGTGGTGGGCACCTGTAGTCCCAGCTACTCGGAGAGGCTGAGGCAGGAGAATGACGTGAACCCGGGAGGCGGAGCTTGCAGTGAGCCGAGATTGCGCCACTGCACTCCAGCCTGGGCGACAGAGCGAGACTCCGTCTCAAAAAAAAAAAAAAAAAAAAAATTCTTCCTGTGTTATAATTATGGTGGTTTTATTTTTGTTAATAGAATTAGCTAAGTTAGTATAATGGAGATCCCAGAGAAATTTCCACAAAGGAAATTTCTCTCACACTTCATGATAATTCAGAGATCAAGATTCCTTTCAATTTGTTGTTCATATTTCTCCTTAGGTTTTGTCAAAGCAGAGAAACCACTTAGTCATGACTGAGTCTTAGCCCGAGGAAGGAATGGGAAAAGGGGAGGAAGAAGGAAGCCAAGCAAGTGATGAGGAAGATACATACATCGCTTTTGCTCACATTTCATTGAAGAAAACGAATTGCATGGGCCATACCTAGCTACAATGGGGAAGCCAGGAAATATACTCTGTAGCTGGGTGTCAGTGTGACTAACTTAAACCTTGATTACTGTGGAAGAATGAATTAAGATAATTAGCATCCTACAATAGATACCTTCTAAATTTTCAGGAACTTATTTCTGTCTGTAGCTTGAAAAGTCAAATTAATTTTTTTTTTGTTTTTCCCTTTTTTTTGTTTTATTTGGAGACAGGGTCTCGCACTGTTGCCTAGGCTGGAGTGCAGTAGTGCACGATCATAGCTTACTGCAGCCTGGAACTCCCTGGGCTCAAGTGATCCTCTTGCCTCAACTTCCCAAAGTGCTGGGATTACAAGCGTGAGCCACCACACCTGGCCAAATTAATCAGATTTTGATAAATCCAAATTAATTCCTCAACTCATGCCATAAATAGATGAATTCAGGCCAGGCATGGTGGCTCATGTCTGTTATCCCAGCGCTTTGGAAGGCCAAGGCAGACAGATCACTTGAGTTCAGGAGTTTGAGACCAGCCTGGGCAACATGGCAAACCCTGTCTCTACAAAAAATTTAAGAAAAAATTGGCCAGGTTTGGTGCTGTGCCAAGATCGTTGCAGTGAGCCAAGATCGTGCCACTGCACTCCAACCTGGGCAACAGAATGAGAGCCTCACAAAAAAATAAAATAAAATAAAATAAAATAAAAAAGGTGAATTCAGTATGTTTTCCTGTATTTAGTTTAGATGGTGCTTTTTTTTTTTTCATTTTGAGATGGAGTCGCTCTGTCGCCCAGGCTGGAGTGCAGTGGTGCAATCTTGGCTTACTGCAAGCTCCGCCTCCCGGGTTCACTCCATTCTCCTGCCTCAGCCTCCTGAGTAGCTGGGACTATAGGCGCCCACCACCACGCCCAGCTATTTTTTGTATTTTTAACAGAGATGGAGTTTCACTGTATTAGCCAGGATGGTCCCGATCTCCTGACCTCATGATCCGCCCGCCTCGGCCTCCCAAAGTGCTGGGATTACAGGCGTGAGCCACCGCGCCGGGCCTAGATGGTGCTTTTATAACAATTGCATACATGTAGGCTTCATTTTTAAAATACATTTAGTCTTTATTTTATAAAAACAACATCTCGGCTGGGCATGGTGATTCATGCCTGTAATGCCAGCGCTTTAGGAGGCCGAGGCGAGGTGGGAGGATCAATTTAGGCCAGAAATTCGGGACCAGCCTGGGCAACATAATAAGACCCTGTCTCTATCCTCCCCAAAAATAAATTAGCTGGGCCAGGCGTGGTGGCTCATGCCTGTAATCCCAACACTTTGGGAGGCTGAGGTGGGCAGATCACAAGGTTAGGAGTTTGAGACCAGCCTGAACATGGTGAAACACCGCCTCTACTAAAATACAAAAAAAAATTAGCTGGGCATGGTGGCAGGTACCTGTAATCCCAGCTACTTGGGAGGCTGGGGCAGGAGAATTGCTTGAAACCGGGAGGCGGAGTTTGTGGTGAGCTGAGATCATGCCACTGCACTGCAGCCTAGGCGACAGAGCAAGACTCTGTCTCAAAAAAAATAAATAAAAATAAAAAAATAAATTAGCTGGGCATGGTGGCAGATGCCTATAGTCCCAGCTACTTGGGGCAGGGCTCTGAAGCGGGAGGATCACTTGAGCCTAGGAGTTCACGGCTGTAGTGAGCTATGATCACACCACTTCACTCCAGCCTGGGTGGCAGACTAAGACGCTGTCTCCTAAAATAATAATAGTAATAATAATAATAATAATAATAAATTAACACCGTCACGAAATTGTTTACCCAGGGAATGAATACCTTTAATCTTCAGGTTCAGGAAAAGAATAACGTGACCAAACTTTGGTGAATGTTCATTGCAGCTTCAAGAGGAAATAACATATAAATGGATTCTAAAAATACCCCGAAATCCTTTACAAAACTGCAGATTAGAAAGGTCCATTGGGATTTTGTGTATGTGGCAATGTGTATCTACTCCCTTCAAAGAGGGAGCACCCTGGGTTACCCTGCCCCTCTCTACCTGGTTGTGAGGTTCCATACTATATACTTGTCAGTTCTAACTTTGAATTCTTAAGCATGGGAAATAGCTCTAAATAAGAGGCCTATTGGTGCTCAAGCACCTCATTCTTGTGTGTAGAAATAGCATTCCAGTGGACTGCCAATTTGAACATTTCTTGAATACGAACATTTTTTCTTACAGCACACATTATTGATAGCTCTGACTCTACTTTTGTTGTGGTGGCACAGGCAAATTCAAGTGTTAGTTAGGGTAGTGGAAGTCACAGATGGTGGCTGCCAAAAGTCTGCCAGATCCCGTGACCTACATAACCTGTTAGCACCCTTATTGAGGACTGTTCACTCTTGTTCTAGGCTTTTAATTCACTTTGCTCTTTAAAGGGAGGAAAATGAGGGCCGGGCGCGGTGACTCACGCCTGTAATCCCAGCATTTTGAGAGGCCGAGGTGGCCAGATCATGTGAGGTCAGGAGTTTGAGACCAGCCTGGCCAACATGGCAGAAACCTCATTTCTACCAAAAATACAAAAATTAGCTGGGTGGGAGGCAGAGGTTGCAGTTAGCCAAGATCATACCACTGCACTCTAGCCTGGGTGACAGAGTAAGACTCTATCTCAAAAAAAATTGGGGGGAAGAAAAATGATAAAATTGTACATTAGAGGCATAAACAATTCCTTATACTGTTATCTTAAATAGGGAAGCCACCTCACATACTTAGTGGACTAAAGTTTATTTTTACTTTTTTTTTTTTTTTTTAAGAGACAAATTGTCACAGCCGGGCGGGGTAGCTCACGCCTGTAATCCCAGCACTTTGGGAGGTCGAGGCAGGTGGATCACGAGGTCAGGAGATCGAGACCATCCTGGCTGACATGGTGAAACCCTGTCTCTACTAAAAAAAAATACAAAAAAAAAAAAAAGCCAGGCGTTATGGCGGGCACCTATAGTCCCAGCTACTCGGGAGGCTGCGACAAGAGAATGGTGTGAACTTGGGAGGCGGAGCTTGCAGTGAGCTGAGATTGCGCCACTGCACTCCAGCCTGGGAGACAGAGGGAGACTCTGTCTCAAAAAAAAAAGAAATTGTCACTTTGTTTGTTGGCCAGGCTATTCTTGAACTCCTGGCCTCAAACAATCTTCCTGCCTTGGCTTCCCCTAGTGTTGGGATAACAGGCATGAGCCATAGCACCTGGCCTGGATTACGGTTTAAATAAATCAGCAAATTCATGCATATATCCATTCAAGATGACTTGAAAATTAAATTGCAAGCATTAGTATTTTTAACAACTTAAAAATTGCGCTTATCAAGATTGCTAATTACTTACATTTACATTACATCATAGATTTGTTTACCAGTAATAATTTTGACTTGCTTCAGTTGAGACCTACGTTTTGGCCAGTCCCAGCAGGAAGATATCTGAGGAATCTAGAGGTGAGAGCCTGAACCCAGAGCCCCCAGCCTGAGGGAGAAGTGAGGGAGAAGGAAAGCAGAGGACTTGCATGATTAACACTCGGCTCAAGTTATTGCTAAGGGTCTGTGAAAGCACTTTGTTGCAGTTCTGACTCCCTAGCCTAAAATTCATATTCAGTGCTCACCCGTAGCAATTACTTGAGCATGATTTTTGTTGTCATTGTTCCAAGTCCCCAAATTGTATTAAAGATTCAGTTGGCAAGTAATTTTATTTAGTACTCAATATATGTAAGCACTAGGGATTCAGAGGAAAACAAGATAGAGAAAGTCTGCCCCATTGGAACTTAAATCTCCTGACTGCTGGTGAATTTATAAATAAGTGAATCCTGTGGTATAATGTATAGTTGAGTATAGTCCGCTTGAGCACTACTTTGTGGAAAATCTTCTGACTTTAACCTAGTTTTAAAATCCTAAACTGTCAGGAACTTTCCAGGTTCCTTCAGCTAAGTAAGGTGAGGCACACCAGGCAAAGGAACAGCAGAGCTTTGGTAAGGGGGAGCAGAAATAACACAGCATTGAGCAGGCTTCCATTATAAACAATACCACATGCCTACTTTAGAAAATGATGGTTTCATCCTTACATAAGTGTACTTGGTAAGTGAATAGACAGTGCTAGATATGGACCCTCATCGTCAGGAAAATATAAGCATTGACTTCTTATAAGACATAGAAGAACAACACCTCAGCTGGGTGCAGTGGGTCACGCCTGTAATCCTAGTACTTTAGGAGGCTGAGGTGGGAGGATCACTTGAGTCCAGGAGTTTGAGACTATCTTGGGCAACATGGTGAGACCTCATCTCTGCAGGAAAAAAAAAAATCCAAAAATCATCCAGGCATAGGCGTAGTAGCACATGCCTGTAGGCCCAGCTACTTAGGAGGCTGAGGTAGGAAGATCACCTGAGCCCAGGAATTCAAGGCTGCAGTGAGCCATGATTGTGCCCCCTGCACTCTAGCCTGGGCAACAGAGTGAGACCCCATTGCCAAGAAAAATAGAAAAAAAGAAAAAAGAGAGAAAACACATCATGTGGTTTTTGATGATAAAACACCATTTAAAATCAGTTTGTAGTTTTAAAATTTGAACAGTGAAATACAAATTGTAAAAAGTGTTTTTCATAGCAGCCTGGAACATCTTTGAAATTATTGCCTTTGGAAGTGACAAATGATAAGAAAAGATGATTTGATTGTGAGCCAGGTGCTTGCTTATATATTTGGCTTTTTGCCACTGCTGTAATGCCTGCCTAAAATACACACTGTGAAAATCAAATAACATGCATTAGTCTTAACATTCTCTGGTCCCCTTCCTACCTACCACCTAATGAACTTTCACTGTGCTTGTTCTAAATAGCTTCCAAGTGATTGTATTGAATTAGGGTCCATTTATTTAGTCATCAGGAATGGATGTTTCCTCAGTGGCAAGGCTCTTGCCTTTTGGGAGCTCATAGCCTATTTGGGAGGCATAATGATGATACCTGATGATAATCTAATATGAAGAGGAGGAATGTTAGAAGTCATGCACAGAGATTTGTGGGCCATCCTTGTGCTCCCTCTTAGCACAAGACTAGCTCGTAGAACCCCCAGAATCTACACAGAAAACACTGTGCCTTATATTTTTTGTGGCTTGAAATAACAGGTGCCAAGGGCTGCCTTGCCTTCTTATGCCCACTTTATATTCCCTCTCTATGTACTATATAGGAGGTATTTCTCTTCTCCATTGTACTGATGAAGAAACTGAAGAGAAAAATATATTCTTATGCAAAGCATCCTCACAACTTTTCATTTACAAAGAAACTATTCCAGTGAGTTATTTTTAGAAAGTCAGGAGTAAGTTTAGTTTATATTCTATTATTCTTTGCAGCATCCATTATGAATGGTTAATAAATCCCAGCCTGGCAAATTTACTTAAATATCATCTGACAGGTCAGGCACAATGGCTCATGCCTGTAATCCCAGCACTGTGGGAGGATTGCTTGAGGCCAGGAGTTAGAGATCAGCTTTGGCAACATAGCAAGACCCTATCTCAACAAAAAAAATTTTTAAATCAGCCAGTCATGGTGGTGTGTGCCTATAGTCCCAGCTATTAGGTTGGTGCAGAAGTAATCACGGTTCTCGCCATTAGAAGTAATGCCAAAAACCACAGTTACTTTTACACCAACCGAATACTTCGGAGGCTGAGGTGGGAGAATGGCTTGAGGCCAGGAGTTCAAGTTTGAACTATGATTGCACCACTGCACTCCAGTCTGGGTAACAGAGCGAGACCCTGTCTCTTCAAAAAACAAAACACCAAGCGTGGTGGCTCACACCTGTAATCCCAGCACTTTGGGAGGCTGAGGCAGGTGGATCATGAGGTCAGGAGTTCAAGACCAGCCTGGCCAAGATGGTGAAACCCTGCCTCTACTAAAAATATAAAAATTAGCCAGGCACAATGGCGGGCACCTGTAATCCCAGCTACTCAGGAGGCTGAGGCAGGAGAACCGCTTGAACCCGGGAGACGGAGGTTGCAGTGAGCCAAGATTGTGCCACTGCACTCTAGCCTGGGTGACAGAGCAAGACTCTATCTCAAAAAAAAAAAAAAAAAATCTGACAAAGTACTTTATTAATCTATACCTTAAAAAATTGCTTATCACTGGCCAGGCGCAGGGGCTCACGCCTGTAATCCCAGCACTTTGGGAGGCCGAGGTGGGTGGATCATGAGGTCAGGAGATCGAGACCATCCTGGCTAACATGGTGAAACCCCGTTTCTACTAAAAATACAAAAAATTAGCTGGGCACGGTGGCATGCTCCAGTGAAAAAAAAAAAAAGCATATCACTTAGTAATTATTAGCTCACCAGTATTGATTAATCTTCACTGTTTTGCAGAGTCCTTTGGCTTCAAGTCCCTACCTCTTTACTATTCTACTAACCACAGCCAAGCCAAATCTTTTTTTTTTTTTTTTTTTTTTTTTTTTTTGAGACGGAGTCTCACTCTGTTGCACAGGCTGGAGTGCAGTGGCGCAATCTTGGCTCACTGCAACCTCCGCCCCACCTAGTTCAAGCGATTCTCCTGCCTCAGCCTCCTGAGTAGCTAGGATTACAGGCGCCTGCCACCGTGCCCGGCTAATTTTTGTATTTTTAGTAGAGACAGGGTTTCACCATCTTGGCCAGGCTGGTCTTGAACTCCTGACCTTGTGATCCATCCGCCTCGGCCTCCCAGAGTGCTGGGTTTATAGGCGTGAGCCACTGCGCTTGGCCTTTTTTTTTTTTTTTTTTTTTTTGAGATGGAGTCTTGCTTTGTCTCCCAGGCTGGACTGCAGTGGCACAACCTCGGCTCACTGCAACCTCCACGTCCCAGGTTCAAGCAACTGAATTAGTAAATATTAGTTCCCTCTCCTTATAGCCATATGAGTTTGAGAAATTTTTGTTCTGAACTGTGTAAAATAGAAAAAGATTAGATGTTAATACTTGGAAGATTTTTTAAATGTTTGTTAGTGTTTCTTTGCTGTATGATCACATCAAATTCTAAGTATAGAAAACTTTTTGTTTTGGTCTGTTTTTGTTTATAACAGCTGTAATGAGATATAATTCACATACCATAAAATTTATCCTTAAAAATATACAACTCAGTGGTTTTTAGTATAGTCAGAGTTTTGCAACTATTACTAGTATCTACTTTTATTTTTATTTATTTATTTTTTGAGACCGAGTCTCGCTCTTGTTTCCCAGGCTGGAGTGCATGGTGCAATCTCAGGTCATGGTAACCTCTGCCTCCCGGGTTCAAGTGATTGTCCTGCCTCACCCTCCCAAGTAGCTGGGATTATAGGCATGCGCCACCACGCCCGGCTAATTTTATATTTTTAGTAGAGATGGGGTTTCTCCATTGGTCAGGCTGGTCTCAAACTCCCGACCTCAGGTGATCTGCCTGCCTCAGCCTCCCAAAGTGCTGAGATTACAGGCGTGAGCCACCGCGCCTGGCTACTAGTATCTAATTTTATAACTCCATTACTCTTAAAAGAAACTCCATACTCATTAGTAATCACTCCCTGTTTCTCCCTCTCCACAACCTGTAATCTATTTTCTGTCTCTATGGATTGGCCTGTTCTGGACATTTCATCTAAATGGAATTATATATGACCTTTTGTGTCTGGCCTCTTTCACTTAGCAGACTGTTTTCAAGGCTCATCCATGTTGTAGCATGTATCAGAACTTCATTACATTTCAAGGCTGAATATTCCATTTTATGGATAGAGACAACTTACTGTTTATCCATTCATCATTTAGTAGACATTTGGATTGTTTCCACTTTTTGGCTATTATTAATAATGCTGCTGTGAACATTTGAAAGTTTTTAAATGTGGACATATGTTTTCACTTCTCTTGTAAATATGCCTAGGAGTGGAATTAGCGTAGACTCTTCAGTTGATAAGGCAAGGAATGAAATGATGTGAGAACTAAAGCTTCTTATTTTGGGGATTTGGGATGTTCCCTTCTGTGTTAGTTCCATAAGATGGAAATTCTTTCCTCTGGACCTCACAGAGCACTGTACCTCCCTGAGATGCTTGGGACATCAGAGAAATTAACAGAAAAGCTAGAGCCTCCAATCAGAAAAGATCACAAACAACAGAGATGCCCCCACATAATAAAGAGTGCTTGTATTAGGATAGAGTAGCAAAATCACCCCCACATCACAGTAATTGATTCTGACCAAAGCATTTACTTTCATTCCATTTACATAGGAGGTGGCATTGTAGAAAATAAAAACTTTCTCTAAGAGATACGAATTGAAGAAAAGTTAGAGTAAGGTGAATACTTATTTAAACATACCTTTAGAGTGAGGATAAGCCCCCTTCCCAACCCAAAATGAACTGAATGAGAGGGAGAGAAAAAGAGGTCCGGAGCAGTTTGTGGAGTGATGTTTCCATCTCTAATGCCACTCAGCTCAGGAGCAGGCTTCAGACACTGCCTCTATCTTTACAGAAAGCCATGGGAAGGGAAATGTCTGAGGTAGAGCTCAGCATTGGGCATCATATGGCTAGTCACTCAGAGGTCACTAATCACTCTCCCTTTTCTTGTTTTTCAGTGAACGAGATAATTGGGAGAGACATGTCCCAGATTTCTGTTTCCCAAGGAGCAGGGGTGAGCAGGCAGGCTCCCCTCCCGAGTCCTGAGTCCCTGGATTTAGGAAGATCTGACGGGCTCTAACAGTGCTCACTGCAGCCTTGTGTCCACCACCAACTTCTCAGCATGTTTCTCTCCTTGGACCTTGGGTTTCCAACTCTGCAGCCTTCAGGTCTGGAGCCAGGAGTGGGACCCACCATTTGTGGGAAAGTAGCATTCCTCCACCTCAGGCCTTGGGTAGATTTGGCAAAAGAACAGGAGCAGCATAGGCTGTTTGAGCTTTGGGGAAATGAGCTTTGCTTTTTATATTTAACTAGGATACTTTTATATGATGGGTGCTTTGAGTGTGAATGCAGCAGCCTCTCTTGTTTCCGAGGTGCTGCTTTTGCAGGTGACTTGGTTACTTAGCTAGGATTGGTGATTTGTACTGCTTTATGGTCATTTGAAGGGCCCTTTAGTTTTTATGATAATTTTTAAAATAGGAACTTTTGATAAGACCTTCCAGAAGCAAAAAAAAAAAAAAAGAAAAAAAGAAAAAAAAATATCCCAAGCCCACACCTATGCCTCAGAAAGTCAGCATGTGTCCTGAAGACTTTCATAGATTTATAGGAAATAAAGCCAAATGTAGCTCATACCTCTTTATAAAACTAAACTGTTGTTAGATAAAATGAGAAGAGACCATTCCATCATTGAAGTGTTGGAATATAAAAAGACATTCCAGAGCATAGCCTTTTGGTAACTTTCTAGGTAATCTTGCAATCTCTCCATACTGGCTCCATGTTGAAATTGCTTTTTCCCTCAGGACCCTGGGTAAGATGGCTACATTTAAGGTGACTCTGAATGGTGGGGTTTTAGCTTGGTCACTTTGATTTCTTGCCATCATAAAAACTAGTAGGCTGTGGAGTGCTCTTCCTGTTTGTGTCGTCTGGTCCTAGAACCTTTTCCAAACAGAAGCATCTGCCTTTGGCTGTTCTGTGACCTTTGAAGCCAGTCTCACAGTGGTTTAGGCAGCTTTGCAGTTCTAACTCTTCTCTAGAGGCCAGGCTGTGTGCAGAGCTAAAGCACAAATGAGCAGTACATCAGCATGGGCAGAGAAAAATACAGGACTCCAGATGGGAAGGTTTTAAGAGTCACACTGGCATGGAAGGCTTATCTGCCGTTCTGTTTATAGCCTGAAATGATTCTGGCCTACCCTGTCCTGTCTGTATGATCTAAAAACCAGCCTTTTCCCCAGAAGGCTCTGAGCACATCCAGAAGTGATAACCTGACCCTCCACACCAAAGACACCCTGGTGCTGCTGCTGGTGAGACTGGTGTCCAAGGCAGGGCCCAGCAGAAACTGCAGCCTGCTGTCTACCAAAGGAGGTACCCGAGTTGGGTACTTAAAAAAAAAAAAAAAAAACCTGCCCTTACCCCTCTCCCTAATGGGATTTTTTACCTGTTCCTGGGCCCATTACACAGCCTCTGAAGTTTGCAGTATGCTTTCAAATGAAATAATATACTTTCATTGATTCAGGAAGCAGATTTTTTGAGTGCCTATATGTGAGACAGTGTGCTGGTTGAAGGCCTGATGCTGTTATTCCAGGAGACTGCAGGCCCTTGATGCCAGGACTCTCTCTACTAAGGCCACCTCAGGTCTGGGAAAGGGAGCTGGCCTATTGCCCACCACCTGTTGTCAGTAGGGTAGGAGCTGTTGACTCAGGATGAGGAAGTATGGTCTTTAAAAAAAACAAAATGTATTTTAGATTTCTCCCCTAAAGTTAGTTAGAGAAAAAGGTCTATCCTTCAGCAGATCACTGTGGCCCCTCTTGGAGCTGGGTGTTTTCAAATTTTCTTGAAAAGTGAGTTGTGTCACAGAATGTGGATAGTGAGATTTGCTTCTGGGCCTGTGGTTGGAAGCCCACAGCTTCCTTTGGAGGGGCAAGAAGTTGGCCTCTCAGTTGACATTCCAGAGAAATGGCCAGACTTGCTTCTACCCTTTTGCCCCTGGTGTAGCTGCCTCATATGAGGTTATTGCAAGAGTTCCCCTTGCAATACCCTTTGGGGACTGCTTTGCTGCCCTCAAGAATTAAAAGCCTCTATGATCCAGAGTTGCTATGCACCAAATTTTGATGCCTTCTAAATACCTTGATGCCTGTAGCACTAGAAATGCTTTCCTATTTAAAATAAACATTAAATTTTAAAATAGAGCTTTGTATACTAGGTAAGCAGTTTTATATCAGCTTTGTAAAAGCTTTGGTGTTGAGTCAATATTTTTTGGCTTTGTAGATAAAGACTTAAATTTTTGTGCAACATAGTGGTGTTAAAGCACACATCCATTGGACTATGCAAATCAATTTCTAGTAGCAGCACTGAGCAACTGGGCACGTGCTAGTACGCACCCCCTCCTACTCTAACTGGGCTAGCCCTTGGGTTGAGGAATGGAATGAGTAGCCTTCTCCTTACTGGAGATACACAGAGAAACATGGCTGAAAACAGCTTTAAAAAGAACATGTCTTTGGGTTCATGTGCGGTGTTGCTGCCCAGGTGTAAACTTTCCCCACCCAGGGCCAGCCATTATCACCAGACCTCTTCTGGGCCTGGCTGTGAAGCCGTTTTTGGTATTCAGAATGGATCTTTAAGGCTCAGATGGGCTCAAATTGAAACCTTGTATTTTATAAAATGGATGTTTAGTAAAGGAACTGGTTCTCAGTTATGTTTACAGCACTTGGAATTGTGTGTTCTTGTACATTTTGTATTTTAAAACCTTTTATGGGAGTGTAGTGCTCCTTACACAAATACAAAGGGAAGAAGAGCCAGCAGTTGAGGCTCCTCAGTTTTAGTGCTGAAATAATAAACAGTGACAGGTCAACAGTATTCTTAATCTGTCTGAGTGTTCCTCTGCCTGGGGTTGGTGTGGAGCCCCTCGCTTTGGGGCAAAGTTAAGGGTCCTGTGTCTTTTAAAAAGTCCATTTGGTCAATAACTTTTCATTTAAGGAAGAGAAGATCGAGTTCCAAATTGCTTCCAAGGCTTCAGTTCTGTACCATTTAATGCGTGCAAAGGACATTCCACGGTGTCTGCTGGGTTCAGGGCAACTGGCTTTCCCAAGGCGTACAAGAAAAGTTGGCAGAAAGTCCCCTTTAAAATTCAAGCCTGAAGGTTTTGTGTGGGGGCCTCCTGCCCCCTAATGTCTTCTGGTGATACTGCAGCACAGTCCATCAAAATAGTTTGTGGTTTTGCCATCTGTTACTCCTTATGCCCACCTGGAGAGGGGCTAGCATCTTTAGGTGGGACTACCCCTGGCACAACATGGTCTCTGAGGTCCAGATATTCTGAGGGTAGGGGCTGGCTCTCTCTGCCTCCCTATCCCCCACCAGAGGGACAGGGGGAGGTAGAACATTGGGATCTTTACTCAGAGGCTCAGATGGACCCTTGATTCTCCCAGGAGTCATAGATTGAAGGTACCAGAGCTTCCATTTTATAAAAGAAAGCAAGCCTGCCATGGACCTGTCAGCCCCACGATATCTGTTGGCATGGGCCACAGCCAGGACAGACTAAAGGGCTCTCCAGATGCCAGTCAAGATGCCTGGCTCAGGCCATCAGGAGCTGGTTAGCCCCATTCCACTCCCAGCCCTGCATGCAGGGTCCAGCCATTGTCTTTGGGGGAAACAGGCAGAAGAATAAGTGGAGGATGGAGCTGGGGCTTGGGCTCCTCTAGGTACCTTCTGAGAGCTTTGACAAGCCAGAAAGAAGCTACCAGGTTGAGGGTGCTGGTCTTCTGGACTCAGGAGAGACATGTTCGCTGAGGATATCAGCTGGCTCTTACCTCCTGGCTTTCTCTCCTACAAACACACCCATTCCTTGGGGGCTTGTAACACAGTGCGAGGTGGGTCACCAACAGGCATCAGACTGGTGTAGTCATCAGCGGGTAGCTACAGAAGGGACACAGACTTAGGGCAGAGAGCTCAGCCGGACCCGCCAGGCCCTCCAGCCACACAATCTCACCTGGTAGGCCTGGAAGACGCTGAGCAGATCCTTCATACCAGCAGTGTATGGGACACCCTGCATGCGGACCAAGGCTCCTGACTGGGACAACACTGAGGTGGGAGCAGAGGCCAGGGCAGCAGTGGGTGTGGTGAGGTAGCCCACAGTGGTGGGGGAGACTGGGGGGCTAGGGTGGGAGAGACAAGATTTAGTCATGCATGCCACCTGTGGCCTAGACCGAGACCTGTTTCCCTCCTCCCTTGTTTCTGCCTTGTGCTTAATTCAGTTCCTCCTCCATGAAGCCCCAGCCTCTACAGAGTCATCTTTGATCTGTTTTGTAGATGGCATTAGCCAGCTCCCACCTTACTCCCTTGTCATCTCAAGGGAGGAGTTATCTGGTCCAGAAAGGGGATCGTGACCTTTCCCCAGACTGGGACAGGGAGTGGGACTGTGATGTTCTCTTAGCTGCAGGGTACCTTGGGTAGTAGGCTGTGTAGTTCAGGTAGAGTTGAGTGGCTGGCCCTGGATAGTAGGCAACAGGGGTGGGGGCAGCAGGCACCCTGGCAGCTGGGAGCAGTGCTGAAGAGGGGTATAGAGCTGCCGTCTCCGTGGGAATGAGCGTTGGGGTGGCTTGGAAGGTGGTGTAGGTAGGTGGTGAGAGGCCTAGAGACAGAAGTAGAAGGTGCATGTGCACGGAGCCCAGCACTGCCCTGGGTGGGGTAGCCAGAAAGGAGTGCCCGCTATAGAAGGTAGGGGCTTACAACAGCCTGGCTCCCACAGGCCTCCTTCTTCCCTAGCCCCTAGGGCACTCACAGGGCAGCTTGCAGGGCGGAGGGGACATGCCACTGCGGCCCAAGGTGCCCCCCATCAGCACACGGCTCATCTCCTCTGTGGAACAGGGGACCACCTCCACGTAGCGCTCCTTCATCACCTTCTTATGGCAACGCTGAGCAGCAGCTAGGGCTCGCTCTGCTGATGTCATCTGAATGAAGGCATCTCCCGATGGCCGGCCCTGTGCACACCATCTTGTGAGCAGTTTGTCATGTGTAAGAGTGCCTTACCCCTAACACACACCCCTTCCTATTTATGTGTTCCCCCTACCAAGCAGTGGCCTCACCTGCTGGTTGAGCACCATGTGCACACCATGGGGCCGAATGTCAGCTGCTGCCTCCCCTAGAAAGCTCAGGATGTCTTCAATGGTGGCCGTGTAGGGCAGGCCTCGGAGGCGTACACAGTCCCTCCCAGTCCCAGGTGCCAGTGGGAAGGGGATGGGCAGCAGTGGGGCAGTCAGTGTGGGAAGGAGTGGGCTGGATGCATAGCGGTTCAAGACCTAGTAAGGAAGGCAGCAACAGGCTGGTCATACCAAGTAGGGCAGGGACACAGAGGGCCGCCCTGGAGTAACAGTACATCTGGGGGTGGGGAGCCCTGGGCGCTCACCTGCTGCACCTCGGCCGCAGTGCTCCGGAAGAGTTCAATGTATCGCTTACCCAGCATGGCCTTGTGCCTGCGCAGTGCAGCCTGTGCCAGCTCCTCACAAGCAAAGAGGGCGAAGGCATCACCAGTCGGCCGGCCATCAGGATGGCGCACAAAGAGCAGCCCCTCAGCACCCCCAGTCACTGGGCACTCTGGCCCCAGGAAGCCTAGCACATCCGTTGGCCCAGCTGAGAAGGGCAGTCCCCGCAGCCGCAGGATCACTTGGTCTTCCCGTGACAAGAAACGAGCCACCTCTAGTGATGTGCCTGTGTGGGGGACATGAGAGTCACCTGCTGACTTCACTCATGCTCCTCCAGACACTAACCCATGCAGGGGAGCAGGCAGGCAAGGGGTGGTGGGGAAGTGAGATGGATCAAGAACCAGGGGAGCCAGGCCCTGTTTGCGGTATACTCACCCCCTGCAATCTTTACAAACTCCTCCCCTGTCGCTTTATACACCTGTGGGTACAGAGAGCAGCAGCCCCTGGGTTTCAGGCCTGACTCAGATTGGCCCTGCTCCGCTCCCAGCCCAAAGCCCCACCTCAATATAGCGGACGCCCATGTGGTGCTTGTGTCTCTGCAGCGCTAGGTCCCGCTGCTCGCTGTCCACAAAGCGGATGAGGGCCTCGCCATTTCTGCGGCCCTGGGCGTTGAGGCAGAGTGCTACACCACCCCTGTGGAGCCAGTGCTGTTAGTGCCTCCTGGGTAGGCCTGTCCAGTTGGGCCCACCCACCCCACCACACCCACCTGGCCACGTTGAGCCCTTTGAAGAAGCGAGCCACGTCCTGGTCTGATGACTGCCAGGGCAACCCACGAGCCCGTACCACAGTCTCACTGTCCACCACATCAGCCTTGCTGCTGTAGGGGCAGGGCACAGTGCTGTCAGAGCTATTCAGCTGTTGTCACCCCCAGCCCCTGCTCCCACACTCACCAAGGCCCCGTCTCATATTTCTGCTTTATCACCTCGGGCTTCGAAAACAATTGACCTGAGAAAAGATGGCCTGGGGGTCAGCAGGGTCTGGTGGAGAGGGGTCTCCCCACCAAGTTCTGCAAAAAGAGGACAGTTGAGAGAGATGAGGAAACGACAGGCTGAGCACAGTGGCTTACGCCTATAATTCCAGCACTTTGGGAGGCCAAGGTGGGTGGATCATTTGAGGTCAGGAGTTCCAGACCAGCCTGGCCAACATGGTGAAACCCCGTCTCTACTAAAAATACAAAAATTAGCCGGGCGTGGTGGCAGGCGCCTATAATCCCAGCTACTCTGGAGGCTTAGGCAGGAGAATCGCTTGAACCCGGAAAGTGGAGGTTGCAGTGAGCTGAGATTGTGCCACTGCACTCCAGCCTAGGCTACAGAGGGAGACTCTGTCTCAAAAAAAAAAAAAAAAAAAAAAGACAGAGGCTTCCCCCGTGGTCTCTTAGAGAAGGTCACAGTGGGGAGGAGTAATAGGCATTCGTCATCCCTGAGAACAGGTGACAGGCAGTGAGGGAAACCTTACTGCTGGGCTCTTTGAGTAGATGGAGGATAACAGCTACCATTGTCTTGACTTCCCAGACCCCAAAGTCATCCTCTGTGGCATCTGTCTCCAGTCCTAAATCTATGGGCAGAGAAGTGACAGTGAAGACATCTTAGCATAAGCACTAATCCTGTTTACCCCTGGGCCCAACTCCCCTCCATAGACACATGCTGGAGACCAGCATACACATTTGTTTTGGCCCAGTTCATGTGTGCACTTACAGATTCCCAGTCCAGACATAGACATATACCCACATTCCAAACTCATCCTAGCACAGACACAAAGACACAGGTACACTCAGGGACTTAGCAGATAATGCAGTCTTGGATGTGTCCATATTACCCACCCATAGCATGCACATACTCAGACACATGTACCCACAGTGGCTTCTCCACCCTAACCCTGCTGGGTCACAGATACCCTGTGCCATGGTGGCCACAGTGAGGTCCCTGGCAGGGCAGGTGCTTGGATGCTGCATATGGAATTCTCTTCGGAGGTCATAGAAGGAGAAGAACATGTCGGGGAGCACCAGGTTCTAGAGGCACATAGGATTGGGGATGAGTGCCCTGCCCATCCTCAGGACAACAGGGGTCCTGGGAACCTTGCTGACCACCCCACCCCGCCCAGTTTTCCTTCAGGGGCATACCTTCCTGGAGGCCTCGGGGTGCAGGACCTGTCGCAATAGCTGCTGCCCGTCAGTGCAGAGCATGTAGGGGCCCCCGCCCAGCAGAGCCACATCCCCATTCACCAGCTGTGAGAACTGGGGATAGGTAATGGGGAGAGAAACACACAGATTCACAGCTGGGCAGGCAGGAAGTGAGGGTAGGAGGAGGAAGGAGGCAGGCTGCAAAGCTGGTTCAGCCAGATGTTCAGCCCTATCCTGCCTGGGAAGAAGAGGCCACACCTGTTGAGCCTAGCCCTATGTCCCTTCCCCTCACCCCCCCAACCCTGTTCCAGTCCACTGTCACCTCCTCCAGGCCAAATGAGGGCAATCACACATAACCCAAGCCCTCAACACACACACTCCAGGAGTTTGGAGTGGGGCCAGAGCAAACACCTGGAGTGGGACAAGCAGGTGGGAAGGGGCGGGGCAAAGCAGGTTAAACCTGTCTCTGACCAGGCACCACCCTCAGACAGGTGGGGGAGGCCCAGGCCTGCCTGAGGCCCAGAAGGCTCATGGTCAATGGCAGCCCCGCCTCCAGGTTTGACCAACCGAGGGGCAGAGAAACTCCAAGGACAGAGCTCCACACTTGGACATCAGGGGCAGCATGAGCTTTGACCCACATCCTATTGACCGGCTGGCACTGAGCTGTTTGCTCATAGAGGGGGTGGCACTCCTGAGGCTGCCCAGCCCTCCCCCAGGTCCATCTCCACTGGAGAAGTATAAACACTAATCACTGACCCACGAACCCTCCCTGCCAATTCTGTGACACTTTACAACTTGAGGCTGACAGAGCAAGGCAACCCAGCTCTCTTCCAGCAAACTCCCCAAGTGAAGAGCCCTTCTGGAACAGACAAGGAATCATCATCGTGGTGCCTCCTCATCAGGAACCACAAGAGTTGTTGGAAGATGAAAGAATGTGTGCATATAAAAAGGACTTACACTAATGACACTCAAGAGTCAGACACAGAGTGAGCCCCGTAGTGAAGATAAGGAAAAGAAAACAGCAATGGAAACCACCTCCCACTTCAGCTAGGGCAGGAGGCACCCCAGGCCTTTGCACTCAGCAGGCAGATAGTCCCCCAGGCGAGGCCGGGACAGCGCCCACGCCTGGCCAGCCGGCCGGGACAGGCCTAGACGAGCAGTTTACACCTGGCGGCGTCTACCTCTAGGGCTGACACCGCCCTACGCCTCCGCTCCAGCAGCTCCCAAGCAGGCCGAAGACGCGGGCGGCAAGGACCGGTGACCTATATGGGCCCCTCGACCCCTTTGGCTTCCGGCTGCGGCTCAGGGAGACCTGACCCAGCAGGTCTCCCAAAGGCGTCTCGGCCTCGCTCCCCGGGCGGGAACTGGGGATGGATCCCAAAGCCTGCGTCCCGATCCCTTCGGTAGGAGTAGGTTCCTGCAATGGTTGAAAAGTAAGGCGCCCAGGGGAATGGCCGGCACGCGCGGATGAAAGGGACACGCACACGCGAGAGTCGCTCAAAGTTTTAAACAAGACCCCAGTCCTGCCGCCTGGGCCGGTTGGTTGCGGCACGCCAGGCCTAGTCTCCGACCGCCACTCCCGCCCAGAAATGTCCTCACGTCCAGGCCATGCCGCCACCCACCCCTGCGCTCACCTGCTGCAGCACCTTGTCCAGCGGCTCTGCTCTCGCCAGGCTGTCGGCGCTCAGGCCGCTCGCCTCGCGGCACTGCGTACTCAGTGCGGCCGCCTCCGCACGAACCAGCGATTTGTGCAGCGTCCCCACCTGTGAGCGGCGGGGGAAACCGATCGGTCGCGCCCCTCGACCCCGGAAGCTCCCTGGGGACCTCACCGCCTCCTTTCCACCCTACCTGGCAGCTCCGCGGCTCAACCACTTGCCAAACTAGGAGGATTAAGTCGGTCTCGTCCGATCCCAGGTCCCGTCCCAGCGCACCCGCCGTAGCTCCGAAGAGGACGACCAGTGATCCGGGCCAGGGGCAGGGGTCCGCGGCGGGGTCAGGGCCCGAGGGCGGAGGCGGCGGCGGCGGGGGCGGCGGAGTCATGGCCGCAGAGGAAGGGGGCGCTCGGCCAGACACACGCGGACCGACGAGGCGCACGCACGCACCGACCGACCGCAGACGCGGATCAGCTTGGGCGGGACACCGTGTATCGGGGGCGGCACCTGCGGCCCGGCTGGCTCAGTGGGCGCTGCCGAGACCCGCCCGTGGCGCCCCGCAGGGCGGGGCGGCTACCGGCCCACGCCCTCTCCAGGCGAGTTACCTGCCGGCCCCGCCGGCCACGTGACCGGGGCGGCCCCGGGAACCTTGGGGGAGGGCCGCGAGAACCCAACCCAGGACGCAAGAACTCACGCTCCTGGCCTGGGCGCACGCTCAAAATCCGGATTCCTACTTCCAGGGCTGGTCCTGCCTGATTTTGGGGGCTAACCCATTCTTCCGCTCTCCCCCCACTCTTCCCCAGGGGCCGTCAGGCCTCTGCAAAGGAGCGTGCAAGACAGAGGCCTTCTCCAGTATGGAAGTCATCAGGAGGCAGTCTAGGGGCTGTGGGGGTCAACACAGCAGGTCTGGGGTTGATGGAAGTCAAAGGGTCAAGGGGGCAGTGAGAGTTGCCGGTTATCACCCTGTGGGGGGGATCACCAGAAGTCAGCTGGGAAAGGGGAGGACGGCGGGAACATCAGCGTTGTTAGAGCTGTGGGGTAGTCACCAGGGATCACAGGGAAGGGCTTGTCCACGCAGATGCTAGGGCCGAGCGGTAGCCTGGCACTGAGAAGTGCCAGAGCGCGGTCGTTGTGGGTTGGAAGTGGGCAGGCCTCAATGCTGGGGAAAGGAACCCCCCAAACCCCAGAGAGCTGCACCCTAGACGAGGCTGAGAGGGGTAGAACGGGCCTGGAGCCTCACTCCTACCCCACGTGTGGGGGCCTGTCTGCTTTCGTCCCTTTCTCGACGATGGAGAAGTTGCCTGGAGATTGCGAGCGCTCCGGCCGATGGGGGGCTAGCGTTGACCATGTGTGCGCGCATGCGGGCTGCAGATCCTCCCTTTTCCATCCCGCACCTACAACCCAATTGACAGTCCCGCATTGGGGGCTCCCATTCCTCCCTTCGCCCAGTGGAGCTTGGTGAGGCTGCTTTATGGCGCGTTTTCCGGCCGTTCCTTACTTTCCCAAACTCTCCCAGGGAGGTGACTGAGAAACTGAGTAAGTGACTGAGAAACTGAATAATCCAGCAGGAAGGAGGGGGCTCCAGTCTGGCGGGAACTGAGTCACGCAGTTGCCTAGCCCGACTCGAGACTGAGACGGGAGCCGCACCACGCGCTTTCGGACAAGAAGGGTGCTGCGGCCCGGCCCCTGGACAATGGAGAGAGCGGGGTACCCGGGCGCATCACCAGAGCTCATGCCCGGGAAAGGGGCGAGGCCCGGGGGGAGAGAGCTCAGCGTAGCTCCACTTGGCAGCTAAAGAAACAGGCGCCCGGGACGGAAATGACTCGCGCCCGGACACGGTGACAGGGAGAGAATGGAAAGTGCTTCCTTTGCCCGGCGGGTTCGAGCGACTAGCACTTTACTTTCCCTACAGGTGGAGGCGGGCCTTGGTGCGCGGCTGTCCATCTCCGGACCGCCCACCCGGGCACTGGCCCATGTGTCTCTTCCCCCGGAAGCGGTAAGCGAATCAGGCGCGGGGGAAGGGAGAACGTTGCTCCTCGGGCCCCTCCTCCCGATAAGTCTGGAATGTCAAATATTTGTTCGCGGGGCGGGGCGCAACCGCGAGTAAGGCTCCTCCCCCTCCCGCCCGGTAGCGCGCTTGCGCCTGGTGGAGGCGGCCCTTCCTCCGGCAACGCCCTTCCAGCCAAGTCCCCTAAACCAGTGGCCCTAACCGCCGCATTCCTAAAGCTCCACAGAAACACGTCGCTTCCTCCTTGGCTCCTGTCTGGGTTCCACTCTTACAGCACAGGGTCACAGCGTCCCCGCCCGGAGGTCCGGGCGCTACTCGGTCTCCTTCTCGCCCCTCCTGGCTACCTCATCTGTGCAGCCTCTAGGCCCTTTTTCCTCTTCAGTGTGAGTCTCGACGCCCGCTCTTCCCGGAAGCCACCTTCGCGAGGTGACCGCTCCGTTGTGGCGTCTCTGGCAGTCCGGAGCGCTTTCCCACGGAAGACGCGCTTATGCGTGTCCAAATCGCCGCTGGGTCGTGAACCTGAGGCACGCGCTGGTAGCACAGTGCGGCTCCCCTAAACTACCCCGGGTGCCCATCCGGCTGCCCCCATAGCAAGACAACTCCTGCAACTTAGATTCTTTTTTATTTTTTTTAATTTTTATTATTCTTTTCTTTGAGACGGAGTTTCGCTCTTGTTGCCCAAACTGGAGTTCAATAGCGCGATCTCGGCTTGCTGCAACCTCCGCCTCCTGGGTTCAAGCGATTCTCCTGCCTCAGCCTCCCAAGTAGCTGGGATTACAGGCGTGTGCCACCACGCCTTTATTTTTTTAGCAGAGACGGGGTTTCACCATGTTGATCAGGCTGGATGGTCTCGAACTCCTGACCTCAGGTGATCCACCCGCCTCGGCCTCCCAAAGTGCTGGGATTACAGGCGTGAGCCACCACGCCCGGCTAATTTTTGTATTTTTTGCAGAGACGGGGTCTCGCCATGTTGACCAGGCTGGTCTCGAACTCCGCCCACCTCGGCCTCCCGAAGGGCTAGAATTACAGGCGTGAGCTACCGTGCACTCAGCTCCAACCCTTGGATTCTTCTTCTTCTTTTTTTTTTTTTTTTTGAGACGGAGTCTCGCTCTGTCGCCCAGGCTGGAGTGCAGTGGCGCAATCTCGGCTCACTGCAAGCTCCGCCTCCCGGGTTCACGCCATTCTCCTTCCTCAGCCTCTCCGAGTAGCTGGGACTACAGGCGCCCGCCACCATGCCCGGCTAATTTTTTTGTATTTTTAGTAGAGACGGGGTTTCACCGTGGTCTCGATCTCCTGACCTCGTGATCCGTCCGCCTCGGCCTCCCAAAGTGCTGGGATTACAAGCGTGAGCCACCGCTCCCGGCCTGGATTCTTCTTTAAAAACCAAATTCGTTTAAATACTAGGCAGGAGGGTGGGGTCCTGTTTGCTGAGATCCCTTACTCACCTTCAGATGAGTCCTTCCAGATCACCCCATTATTACTAAACAACCCACACTCCTGACCCCAACCGTCCCTCATTGCTTCTTTCTGCCCCCCTGATCCCCCAACTTAGCCAATTTATAACACGATCTATTAATCGTGTATTATCTCCCCACTCCATCATCCTATCCTCGAAGATAGAGGCTTACCCCCAACGCCTGTCACGGAATGAATGAACTGTTGTCTAAGGCTAGCTTCTTCTGCCATTGGGTATTTCAGCAATGGTAAGACACAGGCCTTTGCAGTAGGGTCTCATCTGTGCCCTTTCCTCCTCTCCAGCCCTGCCCCTTCTCTAGTTAACCCCAGCTCTTCCTCCAGAATTGTTTTTTTTTTTTTTGGAGACAGAGTCTTGCTCTGTCCCCCAGGCTGGAGTGCAATGGCATGATGCCGTCTCACTGCAACCTCCGCCTCCTGGGTTGACGCGATTCCTCTGCCTCAGCCTCCCGAGTAGCTGGGACTACAGGCGCGCCCCACCATGCCCGGTTACTTTTTGTATTTTTAATAAAGATGGGTTGGCCGGGCGCGGTGGCTCACGCCTGTAATCCCAGCACTTTGGGAGGCCGAGGCGGGCGGATCACGAAGTCAGGAGATCGAGACCATCCTGGCTAACACAGTGAAACCCCGTCTCTACTAAAAATACAAAAAATTAGCCGGGCGAGATGGCGGGCGCCTGTAGTCCCAGCTACTCGGGAGGCTGAGGCAGGAGAATGGCGTGAACCCCCGGGGGCGGAGCCTGCAGTGAGCCGAGATCGCGCCACTGTACTCCAGCCTGGGCGACAGCGAGACTCTGTCTCAAAAAAAAAAAAAAAAAAAGAAAAAAAAAAAAGATGGGATTTCCCCATATTGACCAGGCTGGTCTCGAACTCCTGACCTCGTGATCCGCCCGCCTCGACCTCCCAAAGTGTTGGGATTACAGGCATGAGCCACCGCTCCCGGCCTTCCTCCAGATTTTCTACCTTCCACAGGGGTTCCCTTCTGTAGTTTGAGATTTCTGTACTTCTCTGAAAATTGTCCGCCACCCCCACGCCACTCCTCGCTCCTCTGGGGTTCATGAATTAATGAATAGGAGATTGGTACGGCAGAGCGGTAAGCAAGGCCCAGACGGCCCAGGCCGCCCAAGGTCAGACGCCTTTCTCAAAACCGCGTGCCAGATATTTGGAAGAAAGAACTCGGTTCCGTGGGCCTCATACTCGCGAAATTTTACCCTCACCTTGGCCCTCAGGCCTGCCTGGGCTGGACTCCTAAAGGCAGCCGGCGCTGTTGCCTCGGAGACATGAAAGCCCGGGCAGATACAGGGTGGGAGGCGGGAAGCGTGGCGTGTCTCCTGGAACCTCCAGGGCGTCTAGGAGTGGTGCGAAAACGCCCTCCCTCCTTCCCTTCGCTGCCAGGAAAGATCTCGCAGTGGAAGAGGATTCGACGCTGGGGATCACCGCGGAAATCCACACTTGCCTGCCCAGACCCGTCCCCGCTCTCAGCGACCCTCCTTATGTCCCGGGCCACCCTACTATGTCCCAACCCACTATGTCCCAACCTCCCGGGTTGGTATCCCCGCACCTGTGCAGAGTGGCTGCCGAGCACCCGCCAGAGGGCGCGCTGACTCCGTTGCCAGAACTAGAGGGGGAGGGGCGTGCGCCCGAGGTCGAGCGAAGCACCAGTACAGTGGTGAAAAGGGGGTCCCCTCGATGCCCCCATCAGGCCAATACCCTCTGGCTTTATTTTTATTTTATTTTATTTTATTTTATTTTATTTTATTTTATTTTATTTTTATTTTGAGACGGAGTTTTGCTCTTGTCTCCCAGGCTGGAGTGCAATGGTGCGATCTCGGCCCACTGCCAACTTCTGCCTCCCGAGTTCAAGCCGTTCTCCTGCCTCAGCCTCCTGAGTAGCTGGGATTACAAGTGCCCGCCACCACGCCTGGCTAATTTTTGTATTTTTAGTAGAGACGGGGTTTCACTATGTTAGCCAGGCAGATCTGAAACTCCTGACATCAAGTGATCTGCCTGCCTCGGCCTCCCAAAGTGCTGGGATTATAGGCGTGAGCCACTGCGCCTGGCCTATTTTATTTTATTTTATTATTATTATTTTTTATTTTTTTGAGACGGAGTCTCGCTCTTTCACCCAGGCTGGAGTGCAGTGGCGCGATCTCGGCTCACTGCAGGCTCCGCCCCCCGGGGTTCACGCCATTCTCCTGCCTCAGCCTTTCCAAGTAGCTGGGAACTACAGGCGCCTGCCACCTCGCCCGGCTAATTTTTTGTATTTTTAGTAGAGATGGGGTTTCACCGTGTTAGCCAGGATGGTCTTGATCTCCTGACCTCGTGATCCGCCCGCCTCGGCCTCCCAAAGTGCTGGGATTACAGGCGTGAGCCACCGCTCCCAGCCAAGGCCTATTTTATTTTGTTTTATTTTATTTTATCTTTTTGAGACAGAGTCTTGCTCTGTTGCCCAGGCTGAAGTGCAGTGGCACGATCTTGACTCTCTGCAACCTCCACCTCCCGGGTTCAAGCGATTCTCCTGCCTCAGCCTCCTGAGTAGCGGGATTACAGGCACGCACCACCACGTCTAACTAATTTTTGTATTTCTAGTACAGATGGGGTTTCACCATGTTGGTCAGCTTGGTCTCGAACTCCTGACCTCGTGATCTGCCCGCCTTGGCCTCCCAAAGTACTGGGATTATAGGCGTGAGCCACCATGCCAGGCTTATTTTATTTATTTTTGAGACAGAGTCTCATTCTGTCACCCAGGCAGGAGTGCAATGGCACGATCTCGGCTCACTGCAACCTCCACCTCCCAGGTTCAAGTGATTCTTGTGCCTCAGCCTCCTGAGCAGCTGAGATTACAGGCCCACACCACCACACCTGGCTAATTTTGTTTTTTTTAGTAGAGACGGGGTTTCGCTACTTTGCGCAGGCTAGTCTTGAACTTCTGAACCCAGGCGATCTGCCCGCCTCGGCCTCCCAAAGTGCTAGGATTACCGGTGTGAGCCACCACGCCTGACCTTTTATATTTTATTTTTTAAAATTTTATTGAAACGGAGTTTCCCTCTGTCGCCCAGGCTGGAGTGCAGTGGCATGATCTCTGTTCTGGGCCCTTTGCCTCCAGGGTTCTGTTGTGGCTGGATCAGTGTGAGGCATCTTGGGGCTGCAGGGAGACTGGCTGCAGAGGAATGGGGGAACTGCTGAGCCATGAGCTTTAGGGGGATTCCACCGGCCTCTAAATGGACTCAGCTCTGGCCACCAAATCAGCCCGGAAGCCCTGAACTTAGTTTGGTTGCCTCAAGCCCAGGATCCACCTAGTTCAGGTAGGGGAGCTTTGAGCTTATGCCAGCGAGAGGGAGTGCAAAGGGCCAGGTAGCAGGAAGGGCGAAGGGTGTTGGCTGTGTGCTCACTCAAGGAAGATACCACAACTGGACTGGCTCGTCAGTCTCTGGATTTATTCTGCTGATGAAAAGAGTCAAACTCTGTAAAATATTTGGGCACTTTTTTTTTTTTTTGAGACAGAGTCTCGTTCTGTCACCCAGGCTGGAGTGCAGTGGCCCGATCTCGGCTCAGTGCAAGCTCCACCTCCCAGGTTCACGCCATTCTCCTGCCTCAGCCTCCCAAGTAGCTAGGACTACAGGCACCTGCCACCACCCCTGGCTAATTTTTCGTATTTTTAGTGGAGACAGGGTTTCATCGTGTTAGCCAGGATGGTCTTGATCTCCTGACCTCGTGATCTGCCTGCCTCGGCCTCCCAAAGTGCTGGGATTACAGGCGTGAGCCACCATGCCCAGCCTGGACACTTTTTTTAGATGGAGTCTTGCTCTGTCTCCCAGGCTGGAGTGCAGTGACATGATCTTGGCTCACTGCAACCTCCGCCTCCCAGGTTCAAGTGATTCTCCTGCCTCAGCCTCCTGAGTAGCTGGGACTACAGGTGCCCGCCACCACGGCCAGCTAATTTTTCTATTTTTGTAGAGATGGGTTTCGCCTTATTGGCCAGGCTAGTCTCAAACTCCTGACCTCAGGTGACCCACCCGCCTCGGCCTCCCAAAGTGTTGGGATTACAGGCGTGAACCACCACGCCCGGCCCTATTCAGACCTGCAAAAGGTGCTAGACTCCTAATCTCTTCAGGTTTGGGAGGGCCTGGAAGAAAATCTAGCTATGTTAATAGAGATTCTTTACAGATGCAAATTTTCCTCCACAAAGGACAGTTTTGCAGGGCCATTTCAAAGTATGGCAAAGAAACATTGTTTTGGAATATTTTGACTTTCTTGTCACGTAATGTTATGCCAGAGTCAGATTGCAAAGTAAGTCCTGATATATAGGATTAAATAAAACCCATCTAATGAGAATTTATGGTTTGTAGGGCAAACCATACAATTTGAGATAGTAATTTGAGCAAGATAAAAAAAATCAGGGCTCGGCGTGGTGGTGGCTCATACCTGTAATCCCAGTACTTTGGGAGGCCTAGGTGGGCGGATCACCTGAGGTCAGGAGTTCAAAACCAGCCTGGCCAACATGGCGAAACCCCGTCTCTACTAAAAAATACAAAAATTAGCTGGGCGTGGTGGCGGGCACCTGTAATCCCAGCTATTCAGGAGGCTGAGGCAGGATAATCGCTTGAACCCAGGAGGCAGAGGTTGCAGTGAGCCCGGATCACGCCACTGCTCTCCAGCCTGGGTGACAGAGCAAGACTCTGTCTTAAAAAAAAAAAAAAAAAATGGGGTCAGCCTGGCATGTGGAGAACGACCCGCAGGAACGAGGGTGTGCATTGGGACATCAGTGACGAGGCTGTTGTGGGAATAGGGTAGTGTGGTTTGGGGAGTGTAGAGCTGGCAAGCCCTTATGACCACCTGAGTTGTGGTTCTGAGAGGCATGGAGGCATCCAGAGCTCAGGATGATGCCAAGTCTGCAGCCTGGGGGATCAGGTGGATGGCAGAGTCATTGTGAAAAGGGAGGACCCTCACCTTCTGACCCTTCTCCACAGTGCCAGCATGGGTCATTGCTGACCAGGCCTTGCCATCCTGCCCCTAATGGCTGTGATTCCTAACACGTGCAGGGCCTATGGGGTTGAAGCACCAGGGAACCCCTCTTGAGGACAGGGCTACCCTTCCAGGGGCCCACGGTCACCGGATGCTGCTGGGCTGACAAGACATTTAGACTGTGGCCAGAGTCCAAGGTGACCCAGTACCTCTTGATCCTTCCCTTCCTCCACATAACCTTTGACTGGACTTCTGCCCGTCCCTAGGCCTGCAGAAGAGTCTCTATGGTCTCCCACGCTGGGTTTTCACCAGATGGGTCTTCACTGATCTTCTGTTGGGTCACGGGTGAAGGTGGGGGAGGCAGGGGCTTTGGGAGTGGGAGTTCTGAGCCAGGGCCTTAGCGGGAGATGGCTGGCCCTTAAGAGAGGGTGGGGCTGGGCACAGTGGCACACATCTGTAATCTCAGCACTTTGGGAGGCTGAGGCAGGTGGATCCCTTTTTTTTTTTTTTTTTTTGAGACGGAGTCTCGCTCAGTCACCCAGGCTGGAGTGCAGTGGCGCAATCTCGGCTCACTGCAAGCTCCGCCACCCGGGTTCACGCCATTCTCCTGCCTCAGCCTCTCCGGGTAGCTGGGACTACAGGCGCCCGCCACCACGCCTGGCTAATTTTTTTTTTTGTATTTTTATAGAGACGGGGTTTCACCATGGTCTCGATCTCCTGACCTCGTGATCCGCCCACCTCGGCCTCCCAAAGTGTTGGGACTACAAGCGTGAGCCACCGCGCCCAGCCATGGTGGATCACTTAAGGCCAGGAGTTCAAGACTGGCCTGGGCAACATATGAGACCCCCCCAACTCTACAAAAAATAAAAAACTAGCTGAGCATGGGGGTGTACACCTGTAGTTCCAGCTACTCAGGAGGCTGAGGTGGGAAGGATTGCTTGAGCCTGAGAGGTCAAGGATGCAGTGAGCCGTGATTGCGCCACTGCACTTGGGTGACAGACCCTGTCTCAAAAAAAAAAAAAAAGGAAAGAAAAGAAAGGGGCCGGGCGTGGTGGCTCACGCCCATAATCCCAGCACTTTGGGAGGCCGAGGCAGGTGGATCACTTGAGGTTGGGAGCTCAAGACCAGCCTGACTAACATGGAGAAACCCCGTCTCTACTAAAAATACAAAATTAGCCGGGGTGGTGGCGCATGCCTGTAATCCCAGCTACTCGGGAGGCTGAGGCAGGAGAATTGCTTGAACCTGGGAGAAGGAGGTTATGGTGAGCCAAGATTGCACCATTGCACTCCAGCCTGGGCAGCAAGAGTGAAACTCTGTCTCAAAAAAAAAAAAAAGAAAAAGAAAAAGAAAAAGAAAAAGAAAAAAAGAGGGAGGGTGGTGGCAGCCCAGTCACCAACATGTTTCACTATAAGAATTCGAGAAGGGCAGGGCAAGATAGTGGCTTCATAGCCAGGTCAGCTGCTTACCAAGAAGAAGGAAGGAAGGGGCAGGACAAATTTCTTGGGACCAGGTGGGATGACCAGGGTGCAGCTGCCCCCTCGAAGGGGTGTGTGTGTGGAGGATCAAGACCTCTATTTCCCAAATACTCTCGTCCCTCTATCCCACAGTGACCTATGGTGCTGGCATATAACCAGCTGTCAGGTCTTTGCCCACTCTGTTCGCCGCTGCTTCCTGACGCAGGGAGTCCATGTCCTCTCTGGTTCCCCAGGTTTGCGAGAGTGGAGAGGGATCACGAGCTCCTGATGCTTCTGCTCTACAGGGGAACTTGCAGGTGGCCCATGGCGCAGGGTCGAGGCTCAAGCCCACTCCCAATCCCGCGCGCGAACTGCCCGGACTGGCGGGGTGACTGCACTCTGGGCCCCTAAAACGAACAGATTAACCCCTCTCTTGGGAACTGAACATGCTGACCTGGCTTCTCCCTGTTCCCCCCGCATCTGTAACCCAGGGGCAGAGTTACAGGGGCTGACTGGCCGAACCCAGGTGCCCTCGGGGCAGGGTGTGCTAAGAATTGGTGTGGGGGCTGCACAAAGGTCCTGGTCAGCTCCTGGTCACCTGAGGCCCAAGAACTGTCCGGGACTCACTTCCTCTCTTTTTGCTTTAACCGGGGTCGCTCAGCAGCGGCGAGCGCTGCATCCCTTATCCTCTCCCGGTCTTGTCCGTTCCAGATCCTCCAGGTCAGGGGGTCGCCAGGTGAGGGCTGCGCAGCGTGGTTTTCGGGTACCCAGGGCTGGGCGGGATACAGCAGCGGCGAGCTGGGTCCCCAGGTGGGCGACTGACAGCCCGGAGCCAGTCGGTACCTCGATCCATCGATGCACTCGGCGCTCAGCGTGGTCCAGGGAGCAGGGGGTTGGGCAAGGGTGGGGCGGCGAGCCCCGACTGGGAGGGGCGTATATGGCGGCGAGTCCCTATTGGCCGGCCGTTTGCGGGAGGCGGGCCCTGATTGGCCGGGAGGATGCGGGGGATGCGGGCGGCGGGGTTAAGCGCTTCGCCACCGCCCCCGCCTAGGCGAGAGCCCAGAGAGCTGAACCTGCATCCCGGACCTGCGGCGACCGTCGTACACCATGGGCCTCCACCTCCGCCCCTACCGTGTGGGGCTGCTCCCGGATGGCCTCCTGTTCCTCTTGCTGCTGCTAATGCTGCTCGCGGACCCAGCGCTCCCGGCCGGACGTCACCCCCCAGTGGTGCTGGGTGAGGCACGGGTCTCGTGGTGGATCTGTCGGTCGGGCGGGACGGGCCGCGGGCGGGTCTACCTTCCCGGTCTGCTTCTGTTCCAGTCACGAAATGGGGGAGCGTACTGGTATCTGTCTTGTCACTTAGGTGATCTAGATCTGCCAGCCCACCTCCCGCCATGCTGGGCGCGGGTGTGGTCAGCTCCCCACCTCCTGCCCTGGTAGAAAATGGGGGCGAGTGGGAGAGTTACCATCTGGTTATTCATAGTTCCACCTGTCCGCATCATTCCCAAGCCTTGCCTCCCCTTATCCCATTTTTAAGCTGGAAAGACAGGTACTTCAGCCCCACTCCTGAGGGATGGTGGGGGTGTGTAGAGTGGCTCCTATGTTGACCTCTGCATCGACCTGGGTGTGGCTAGGAGGCTGTCACCCTCGACCCCTCCAATGCCACGTATGCCAGAAGGCATTACTGAAAGGAACCTCCTTAGGGAAAGGATTGCTCTCCTACCTGGCCACCAACTCCCACAACTTATCAGATGTGTGGCATTGCCTGAGGGAAAAGGCCCAAGGGAAACTGAAGACAGCTGAAGTCAGGGGAAAGGGTTGGGACAATGGCCATGAACCTGTGTCAGGCAACATGCTTGTACTCTTACCCTGCCACACATGCTTGGATTACACTATGTGGAGGCTTGGTGACCTCCCCTGCCCACCCCGCTCCTTGATCACAACCCTGGCAACTCTACAGTGGCCACAGTATTTCCTTGCAGGGATGGGCAGGGATGAGACCTCTGTCTGGGGGGCCTTGGGTGCCTCATTGAGGCCGTCACTCCCATCCAGAGCTGTGTCCGTGGCCAGCCAGGATTCCTGAAGGCAGAGGCATCTGAGGCATGAGTTACACGTGGAGTCTAGTGCAGCGTGATCTCCATGCTCTTTCTGCTGAGAGTACTTTAAATGGGGACGATGCAAATCACAGAAGGGTAGAGTTGGCAGGCAGGGTGGTGCCAGGCAGGCCCCACCAGCAGTTCCCAGCCAGGAAATGCTCCGGGGAGATGCTAGGCCCAGGTTCACCATGGGATTTGGGCAGACTTGGCCCTGCCTCCCCAAAGCTTGCAGGATAGGAATAACAGTGATCCCCAGAGAGGAAGTCTGTGTGGGGCAAGCACAGAGAATCCACCAACCCAGCCTGGATGGGTGGGTGTCAAGTAAGGCTTCCTGGAGTATATAGCTGGAGTTAAGGCCAGGAGAGAGTATTGGGCCAGGGAGAGAGGTGATCATCTCAGGCTGCCTGGGATTGAGTCACAGGAGGAGTGGACTGCACAGGACTTGTGACTGGTTGGGTCATCTGAACTTTATCTTGAGAGCCTCAGGGAGTCCTGGGTGGGCCTGCAGAGTTCTAAATCTGAGGGGGCGTGGCATTAGGAAGCATGTGGTCTGTGGCTGGCACACAGCCATTTTGCCTGGATTAATGCTAACCGCACTCATCAATTCAGTCAGTCTGTTTATCCTTGGTCACAGCAGAAGAGCCTCAGACCCCACCCAGAATCACAGAGCGTCAGGAGTCCTAACGTGCCCAGCTTCTCAGGGAGTGAGGCTGCTGGCCTTAGCCCTGGGAGACCTCATGGTGGGCGGTTGGATAAGCAGCTCCTGGGCACAGAGCAGGAATCTGACCTTGACTGTCAAAGGATCAGAATCCTCTAGGGGTGGGTCCTGAAATGGTGGTGGAGGAAAGAGAGACCAGAGATGTGATACAGAAGACCCTGGGCAAGGGAAAGGGACCATAGGCAAGTCCATTTCCACCTCTTGCAGCCTCAGTCTCCCCATCAGTTAAGTGGAAATAGTAAGGCTGTCCCCTCCCAGTGTTACTTGAGGTGAAAGGCATGCGGATGGCTCTTGTCCTAGTTCCAGGCGCAGAGGGGCTCAGGAAGTGGCCACTGCTATTTTTAGAGGCCACACAGCCTGACCAGGGCAAGGAGCATCTGAGCAAAGCAGATCTGGTGACTTCCTCTTTTACCATTTCCCATTGGTAGAGACAGTGACCAGGGTCTCTGCCCTGCCCTGCCCAGTCCACAAGCATGTCATCCAGAGGCTGTCGTGACGGGGACTCCCCCCTCTGCACCCATACCATGAAGAGAGATGAAGGCATGTGCCACCCTGCCTCTCATGGCACCCTGAAGACACTGGGATGGTGCCCAGGGAGGGCGCACCCTGTTCAGGGCTGGATTTACAGTCAGTTGCCAGTGAATGTCTAGGAGAGCCAAGTGCTGGTTTTTCACTCGATGATCATGGACCCTAAACGGGGATGTGTTTGGGAAGTGGTGAGAGCATGGCATGTGGGGGCAGGTGAGGCCCGAAAGGTCAATGGGAGTAATGAGACTGTGAAGGGCTTTGACGCATTGGGGAGGGATTTGGGTGTCACCAGGGCCCCAGAGTTCTGAGTAGACTGAATAGGATGGCTGGGATGGAAAGAAGTCACCCTAGGGTCTGGACTGTGGTGATAATGGTGCTGGTTCAGGGTGGCTGAACCAGCCATGGTAGGGCCCTCCAGATGATCTGCTCTCTGGCACCTTACTGGACTCTGGCCTTTAGTAAGGCCTGGGCCCTTGGTAGGCTGGCGGGTGCCAATGTAAGCTTCTCTAGCTGTATTTCTGTTCATTTCCCTCCCACAAGCCTGTCCTGCATACTTTGTCTGGTTGAATTTTAGCTGAGTGGCCCAGGGCTCTGTTCTGTTTCCTTCTTCCTCTCTCAGGGCGAACGGGGCCCTGTCTTCTATGTAGCCTGGGATAGCTATGGGTGGAAGACTTTTGGGTTCAAGCCTCCAGGGTATATATATATATATTTTTTTTTTTTTTTTTGAGAATGGGTCTTGCTCTGTCACCCAGGCTGGAGTGCAGTGGCACGATTTTGGCTCACTGCAACCTCTGCCTCCCGGGTTCAAGCAATTCTCCTGTCTCAGCCTCCTGAGTAGCTGAGATTACAGGTGTGTGCCACCACGCCAAGGTAATTTTTTGTATTTTTAGTAGAGATGGGCTTTCACCACATTGGCCAGGCTGGTCTTGAACTCCTGACCTCAAGTGATCCACTCACCTTGGCCTCCCAAAGTGCTGGGATTACAGGATTACACTGCGCCCCGCCTCGAGGGTATATATCTAATGACAGGGCCTTGGCGAAATTTTGGAGGTTCTGGAATGCAAAGGGTTCTCCAAGCCCCTCCTCCCAGGCAGAGCTCCCATTGGGGTCCATTAACCATAGAAACCATGTGTAGAGGTGTGTCTGTGTTTGCTGGGGGTGATTCAGACCAAGATCTCATTTAACAGATACGGAAACTGAGGCCTAGCATGGGGAGTGACTTCACCCTGAATCCCCTTCCAATAATCCAAATGGCCCAGGAGGATGTTCCAGTGAAAATCCAGGAGACTTACTTTATCTGGAGTTGGAGACAGTGTTAGGGCCCTTCCCCAAACATGTTAGGCCTCTTTCAAGCCCCCCACAGGCATCTCTGCACCACACAGCAGTAGCAGCTTTTCTGCACAAAGATGGTTCCCTGGCCTTTGGGTCAAGGTCCCTGCCCTCTGAATTTCCTGCCACTGGCACTGTGCTTTAATTTGAGGTGTGGAACTGCACAGGTCTGCCATAGTATCTGTGGCTCTTCAGGGGGTCTGCTGCAGACATCAAAGTTCTTGGGAGTCTTGAACCTGCCAGGCCAAGGACTCACACATGTCCTGTGCCCCCTGCAGTCCCTGGTGATTTGGGTAACCAACTGGAAGCCAAGCTGGACAAGCCGACAGTGGTGCACTACCTCTGCTCCAAGAAGACTGAAAGCTACTTCACCATCTGGCTGAACCTGGAACTCCTGCTGCCTGTCATCATTGACTGCTGGATTGACAATATCAGGTGGGGGCTGGGGCACACAGAGTGGATGCTGCTCACCAACAGTGCCTGAGAGGCCTCCAGAGCCTGTTCCTTCTATCCTCATCTCGAGGTCACTGACCTCTCTCATTCCCCAGGTCCTCGGTCTGGTCTGGTCTGGTTGGCACCACCTCTGCACTCCCAGGCAGAACTAACTTTCCCTTCCTGCTGCCCTTGTTCCTCTACTCTACAACCCTGGCCTCTCATGCCTACACACAATTTTTTTTTTTTTATTTTGGGATGGAGTCTTGCTGTGTCACTCAGGCTGGCGCCATCTCGGCTCACTGCAACCTCCATCTCCCAGGTTCAAGCAATTCTTGTGCCTCAGCCTCCCGAGTAGCTGGGATTACTGGCGCCCGCCACCATGCCTGGCTAATTTTTTGTATTTTTAGTGGAGATGGTGTTTCACCATGTTGGCCATGCTGGTCTCGAACTCCTGAGCTCAAGTGGTCTGCCCACCTTGGCCTCCCAAAGTGCTGGGATTACAGGCATGAGCCACCGCGCCTGCCTACACAAAATTTCTGTGCCCCAGCCCCTATTCAGAGCCTCGGCATGGCCCCCACCCCTTTCCTTGTCTGTGCCTCGGCCTCCCCTACCTCTTCAGCTGCTTATTCTTCTTGGGACACGCCATGTCTTTGCACCTGCTGTTCTTTTGGCCTGGAATCTATTTCTACACCCTTTGCCTGATAAATGTGCTTCCATTCACTTTGTTTGTTTGTTTGTTTGTTTTGGAGACGGAGTTTTGCTCTTATTGCCCAGGCTGGAGTACAATGGCACGATCTCAGCTCACAACTGTTTTTTTTTTTTTAAACTTCTATTTTTTGAGACGGAGTCTTGCTCTGTCGCCCAGGGTGGGTGCAGTGGTGCAATCTCGGCTCACTGCAAGCTCCGCCTCCCGGGTTCACGCCATTCTCCTGCCTCAGCCTCCCGAGTAGCTGGGACTACAGGCGCCCGCCACAGTGCCCGGCTAATTTTTTGTAATTTTTAGTAGAGACAGGGTTTCACTGTGTTAGCCAGGATGGTCTCGATCTACTGACCTCCTGATCCACCCGCCTCAGCCTCCCAAAGTGCTGAGATTACAGGCGTGAGCCACCACGCCCAGCCCCATTCACTCTTTAAAACATGACCCTAGGCCAGGCATGGTGGCTCTCCTATAATCCCATCACTTTGGGAGCCTGAGGCAGTCAGATCACCTGAGCTCAGGAGTTGAAGACCAGCCTGGGCAACATGGTGAAGCCCCATCTCTACCAAAAATACAAAAAAATTAGCTGGGCATGGTGGCATGCACCTGTATTCCCAGCTACTTAGGGGGCTGAGGCAGGAGAATTGCTTGAGCCAGGGAAGCAGGGGTTGCAGTGAACAGAGATCACACCACTGTACTCCAGCCTGGGTGGCAGAGCAAGACCTGTCTCAAAACAACAACAACAACAACAAATCAAAAACCTGACCCTGGTCCCTTTGTGACATCTCCCTTTTGACTCCCCAGAGCAGTTTGCCTCTCCTCCTCCCAGGCCCCATGCTTGCTTCCTCTAAACGTCATCACGTGCTCAAATTTGTCTCCAGGCATGTTTCCCCAAATTGCACAGGCACTATACATTTTATATACTTTCTTTCACTTAGTCTTATAGCAACCCCATTTTGAAATAGGTGCTGTTTTCTTTTTTTTTTCACCAGTGTTACTTGCCAACAGGTGGTTTTTAAACCTGCTTTACAACTGCGAAATCTGGAGGCTCAATGAGGTTACAAAATTGCCTGTGCTCACTCAGCTAATAAGTGGTAGAATCAGAATTCAAACCCAGAATGTGTGGCTCTGAGCTGAGGTTCCCTCCCAGGCTGAGCTCCGTGAAGGGAGGGAGTGTGTGTCTGTTTTATCTTTATAGCGGTAGAACCAGAAACACAGTTGGCGCCCGATAAATGTTTGAGCTGAATGGAGTCTCCCAAATTAAAAGTTTTTCCTGGTCGGGTACGGTGGCTCATGCCTGTAATCCCAGCACTTTGGGAGGCTGAGGTGGGCAGATCATGAGGTCAGGAGTTCAAGACTAGCCTGGCCAACACAGTGAAACCGTCTCTACTAAAAATACAAAAATTAAGGCCGCGCACGGTGTAATCCGAGCTACTCAGGAGGCTGAGGCAAGAGAATCGCTTGAACCTGGGAGGTAGAAGTTGCAGTGAGCTGAGATCATGCCATTGTACTCCAGCCCAGGTGACAGTACAAGACTCCATCTCAGAAAAAAAAGAAAATACAAAAATACAAAAATTAGCCGGGCGTGGTGGCACACGCCTCCCAGCTACTCGGGAGGCTGAGACAGGAGAATCACTTGAACCTGGGAGGCAGAGGTTGTACTGAGCAGAGATCGGAGCACTGCACTCTAGCCTGGGTGACAGAGCAAGACTGTCTCAAAAAAAAAAAAAAAGTTTTTCCCAGAGACTCGCTAGCTACTCCTCCAGGCGCCCTGGCCTGCCGGCTGTTTGTGAGCCTGTTTTGATGACTCCTTCCTCCTCTGTGTTGTGTGACCGGAGTTATTTCTGGGCTGTTGATGTGCATTTCTATTTTTATACTGGGGACACGGCCTCAGGTGCTGCCAGTTGGAGGTGCCAGCTGATACCAAGAGGGGCCGTCCACCTTCACTGCTGCTCTGACCCGTTTAGATTTTCACCCAGCGCAGAACTGCTTTGGCTTTCCAGAACAGTTTTCTGCATTTTGCTGTTTGATGATTTATTTTTAATAGCAACAAGCTACTTTGCTGTGTGGTCATTGGGATAATCTACAAATTGCCCTGGAGAGAATGGGCTTCCAGGACCTGTTATCCGGGTCAGTTGTGGGGATCCTGTCAGCTTTCTGTGGCTGATATCTAAGTGGGCAGGTGGGACTCAGGACCACCAGAAACTCCAGGTTCCTGTGTTTTGGGGGGCACATTTGCTTCTTCAGTGTGAGGTGAGGCCAGAGCAAGGTTCCCAGCTTAGCACAAAGGCACAAGGCTTTTCTTCTGGTATAAGGTGTCTCCCCTGGCCCATCACCCCGTTCCCATCATTTCTTCAGGCCTTGACAACCCTCTTCCCACAGGAGATGGTGCAGCAGCCACGTACTGAGCCCTGAGGCGGAGTCTGTCCTGTCTAGTTCTGTTTGGCACTGCAGCTACAGAAACTATGAGATAACATGTGTGGTGTTAGAAGCTGCTGAATCTGTGGTAATTTATTACATAGTTCTAGAAAACTAATAGGCTGGGTGCGGTGGCTCACGCCTGTAATCCCAGCACTTTGGGAGGCTAAGGCAGGAGGATTGCTTGAGCCCAGGAGTTTGAGACCAGCATGAGCACATAGTGTGGTCCTGTCCCTACAAAATAAATAAACAAATACATAAATAAATTAGCCAGGCATGATGGTGCCTGCCTAGCTATTCAGGAGGGTGAGATAAGAGGATCACTTGAGCCCAGGAGGTTATGGCTACAGTGAGCTATGATCCCCTCATTGCGCTGCAGCCTGGGCAACAGAGTGAGATCCTGTCTCAAAAAAGAAGAAGAAAGAAAACTAAGAAAGGGCTGTTAGGGATCTTCAGTCAGTAGCTGGTGGTCCATGTCCTATGTCATTGCGCTTAGGAATTTGCTGGGCAAGCCCTGAGCCTTGTGGTTGCAGTCTGACAGGTGATACAGCCCTGGGGTACCGGGAGGTCATAGGAGCATAGTTCATTCCCTTCCTCCATGGAGGATGTGTTTGGAGGTTGGCTGGCTGCTGTGTCCAATGCCCAGAAGAAGTGGGACCCAATTATACCTACCTGGGGCCATACAAGGCCTTCCTCCTGTCTCTCCCCACCAGCTCCCATCATTTCTCTGGGCCTTGCTCCTTCTCCTACCTGCCTACCCTCCCATACAGCAGCCCTGAGGCATGGTGCCTTTCTAGGGTTTTTTTTTTTTTTTTTTTTTTGGTTTTTGTTTTTTGAGACAGAGTTTTGCTCTTATTGCCCAGGCTAGAGTGCACTGGCGCGATCTCGGCTCACTGCACCTCTGCCTCCCAGGCTCAAGCAATTCTCCTGCCTCAGCCTCCCGATAACTGGGATTACAGGTACACATCACCATGCCTGGTTAATTTTTGTGTTTTTAGTAGAGACGGGGTTTCACCATGTTGGCCAGGCTGGTCTTGAACTCCTGACCTCAAGTGATCCACATGCCTCAGCCTCCCAAAGTGCTGAGATTATAGGCGTGAGCCACTGTGCCTGGCCTAGTGTGTTTTTTTTTTTCTGAGACAGGGTCTTACTTTGCTGCCCAGGCTGGTGTATAGTGGCATGATCACGGCTCACTGCAGCCTCAATATCCCAGGTGCAAGTCATCCTCCTGCCTCAGCCTTCCAAGTAGCTGGCCTGCACCACCATGCCTGGCTGATTTTTTATTTTTAGTAGCAACAAGGCCTCGCTATATTGCCCAGGCTGGCCTTGAACTCCTGGCCTCAAGCATTCCTCCCACCTTGGCCTTGCAAATTGTTGGAACTACAGGTGTCAGCCACTGCACCCGGCCCCTGTCAGGTTCTGTTGTGTACTGCACTCACCACCTCCTTTGCCTGGGATATATTGGGTGGCAGGAGCTGGATGCAAGGAGATGGAGTGATGGAAAGCTGAAAGAGGGTAGACTGCTTTTTGGGGTCCAGTGTGAAGTTCATGGCAGAATCAGGACTGGCACTTCCTTCTCCCAACCAGGTCCAAGACCCTCATTCTAGGGTAGGGTCACAGAGAAGAGGGGAACGGTGCTTTGACAGGGGTCCTGGGGTCAGTGTTTGGAGTAAGTATGCCTTGGTGGGGTCCTCATTTGGATGTAATTACTCTGATCTGTGCTTTTGATTTTTTTAATTTTTTAATTTTTTTTTTTTTTTGAGACAGAGTGTTGCTCTGTTGCCCAGGCTGGAGTGCAATGGCATGATCTCAGCTCACTACAACCTCTGCCTCATGAGTTCAAGCAATTCTCCTGCCTCAGCCTCCCGAGTAGCTGGGATTACAGTCGCCTGCCACCACACCCGGCTGATTTTGTATCTTTAGTAGAGACGGGGTTTCGCCATGTTGGTCAGGATGGTCTCAAACTCCTCACTCAGATGACCTGCCAGCCTCAGCTTCCCAAAGTGCTGGGATTAACAGGCGTGAGCCACTGCACCTGGGCAATTTTTGTATTTTTAGTAGAGACGGGGTTTCACCACATTGGCCAGGCTAGTTTCAAACTCCTGACCTCAAGTGATCCTCCCGCCTCAGCCTCCCTAAGTGCTGGGATTACAGGTGATCTGTGCTTTATCAACCTGCTTTGTTACTTTTCGGTCTCTTCTATCCATCTGACCAAACCTGGGCATGAGAAGGGAGTATGACTCAGGACATGATGCACTGTTGGGACACACCAAGCTCAGTGTCCTCTCTGGGTCACTGGCTCAATATCCTCTCACAACAGGCTGGTTTACAACAAAACATCCAGGGTCACCCAGTTTCCTGATGGTGTGGATGTACGTGTCCCTGGCTTTGGGAAGACCTTCTCACTGGAGTTCCTGGACCCCAGCAAAAGCAGCGTGGGTATGTAGCCCTTACTCAAGGCCTCCGGGAGCTGGGATGGGGGTTCTGCCGGACTGGAGCTGGAGCTGGAGGAACTCTGCTGGTTTGTAGGGACAGCCTGTGAGCTATCTCTGATCACTGTGGGCACAGAGCCCTGTAGCATTCTTCCAGGGACCTGCTAGCTGTCACAGTCTCCATGCTGGGCATAGTGTAGGTGGCCGGCACTAGCTGTATCTTTTCTTATCCTCTGTATTTCTGTCTACAGGTTCCTATTTCCACACCATGGTGGAGAGCCTTGTGGGCTGGGGCTACACACGGGGTGAAGATGTCCGAGGGGCTCCCTATGACTGGCGCCGAGCCCCAAGTAAGCAGGCACTCTCGTTCCCTCCCTGAAGTCTCGGGAGGTAGGGGCGAGGCGATCATGGGCACCACGGGCCTTGGGCTCTCCCCTTGTCCTTGGCTGTCTCCTGTCCCTGGGCCTCTGGCATCCAGTCTAGTGGTCACAGCCACCACCTTTGGTCAGTCTTATCCTGTCCTCCATTTCCCACCCTGGGACCTCTGGGCCTCTGAGCCCTGGGGAGAAATATAAGGCTTCCTCCCTTCATGGAAGGCGGGGGGACCCAGACCACTCTGTTTGAATGTGAGCACCCTCCCCTTCCCCTCTCGTCTTGTGTCTGGCCTGAGAAAAGCTCAGTGGTTCCGGCTCCAGGACCCTTCCCACCTGACCCCTGCCTGGCTCTGGCCTGCAGATGAAAACGGGCCCTACTTCCTGGCCCTCCGCGAGATGATCGAGGAGATGTACCAGCTGTATGGGGGCCCCGTGGTGCTGGTTGCCCACAGTATGGGCAACATGTACACGCTCTACTTTCTGCAGCGGCAGCCGCAGGCCTGGAAGGACAAGTATATCCGGGCCTTCGTGTCACTGGGTGCGCCCTGGGGGGGCGTGGCCAAGACCCTGCGCGTCCTGGCTTCAGGTAAGACCCTACCTGGCCCAGCGTCGGGGGCTGTTGCCAGGAATTCTGCCCTCTCTTCCCTTCCGAAGTGTCCTCCTGGGCCAGCATGCTTCATGTCTGTCCCACGGTGTGTGGGGTCTATGCAGATCTACCCCTAAAAGTCCAAGAGAAAAACATTTAATAGGGACATACGAATAGAAGCCACGTCTGTGTCTCAGGTGGTGGCAAGACAAGATGGTGGATCCCCACACCATTAGCCCCCAGACCGAGAGCTTATATTCTGTAGGGAAAGGGTGACTCCGATGTGTTGAACATTGAAGGATGATAACACAGAAGCTGTTTTGATTTATGGTAAGTACGTGCACAAGCAACAGTAGATAAAGTGGAAATCTCAGTGGCCTTCCTGGATGTGGGGTTAATCAGAAGCCAACATGGTGGATTAGTATCCAAAATGGAGTTGCTTTGGTCTCCACAATGACTCTTCTCTTGGGTCAGCCCTCTTTTTTTTTTTATTTTTTTTTATTTTTTGAGACAGAGTCTGGTTCTGTTACCCAGACTGGAATGCAGTGGTACAATCTTGGCTCACTGCAACCTCTGCCTCCTGGGTTCAAGCTATTCTCCTGCCTCAGCCTCCTGAGTAGCTAGGATTACAGGTGCCCGCCACCATGCCTGGCTAAGTTTTGTGTTTTAGTAGAGATGAGGTTTCATCATGTTGGCCAGGCTCGTCTTGAACTCCTGACCTCAGGTGATCCATTCGCTTCGGCCTCCCAAAGTGCTGGGATTACAAGTGTGAGCCACTGTGCCCGGCCATCCCTCCCTCTTACCCCCATCTTTACTTCTTCATCCCCACCTTCACCGCAGAGGAGGAAGGCTAGAGCATTTTTTTTTTTTTTTTTTTTTTTTGGAGGCAGGGTCTTTCTCACTCTGCCACCCAGGTTGGAGTGCAGTAGCGTGATTTTGGTTCATGCAACCTCCACTTTCCAGGTTCAAGTGATTCTCCTGCCTCAGCCTCCCGGGTAACTGGGACTACAGGCACGTACCACCACACCTGGCTAATTTTTGTATTTTTAGTAGAGACCGGGTTTCACTATGTTGGCCAGGCTAGTCTCTAACTCCTGACCTCAAGTCAGGAGGATCTGCCTGCCTCAGCCTCCCAAAGTGCTGGGATTACAAGCATGAACCACCGCACCCGGCCAGATTTTTTTGTATTTTTAGTAGAGATGGGGTTTCACCATTTTGGTCAGGCTGGTCTTGAACTCCTGACCTCAGATGATCTGCCCACCTTGACCTCCCAAAGTTCTGGGATTACAAGGATAAGCCAGGTGAGACTACAGTTTTTTATTTATGAGTTGCGCCTCCAGCTGTGGGCAGCACGGAGCCTCTGTAGGCAACACCGGGAGGAAGCAGGTGCAGATCTGGCTGGGCCTGCTTGCTTGGCAATTGGGAAAGCCACCCCTTTTCTGGCTCCTCCCCCATCTTTTCATGACTGTTGCAGCTCACCAGCTGCAGCTGTAGAGTAGAGCTTCCTCCTCTAGAAGGGAGCTTTCCTCCCTCTGCTAGGACTGGGGGGAGGCTTATGGATCCTCACTTTGGGAGCTATGAGCCAGGGCTGTGCCAAGCATCTCATGAGCTCAAGTCCCTGCCACTGCTTGACCTGCTTGGTCTACTGGCATTGTGATTGGGTCAGGCCCAGTGACTCTGAGTTGGCTGGAAGACACTCAGATTTAGTGAGGACTCATTATAGCCACCCCTTCTGTCTAGGCTGGGCCTGGAGGGACAGATGTGGGCATACCCTGAGTTTAGACAGGTAGCCCCGGCCCTTTTCAGAGTTTCTCTGTGAGTCCCCTTAGAGCTTTGTTTCAAAGGCTGGGAAGCTGTTCTGTCCCGCCTTGGCAGTCCAGGACTGGGGGTGTGGTGCGGGGAGGTGGAAGTCCGTGCACCCCTAGGGGCTTTCCTTGCCTCAGGGGTCCCCCAGCCAGGCCACAGCAGGCAGAGCTGAGGCCCTACAGTCAGTCCGAGAGGCCTCCCTGCTTTCAGATACAGGGTGGGGTGATGGGTGACCATGGATCCTGAACAGGCCAGAGGCTCCTGTTCCCAAGTTGCAGCTTTTACTTCCTGGAGGCCTCCCTGGCTGCCGGTTGTTTGTGTTGTTCACATTCCTGTGTACAGGGACTCCGCCTCCATCTGCAGCCTCCCCTCGTGCCCTGTCTCCAGCATGCCTGGCTGCCCAGGTCAGCGCACATGCAAGTGGGCAGAATGAGGCCACGGCTGGCTGAATGCTGGTCTGAGCTTAGGAAAAGAAAAACTGGTACACAGTTCAGTGTCATAAAAGGGAAAGCAGAACATGTCATCTCCGAGTTGCCAACCTGCTGACTCACTTTAGACTAGGTCAGTGCCCACAGGCCTGATCAGCACTTGGAGGGTGGTAGAGTTTACAGACAAGGAAGTACCATAAATCACCCTGTGGGCATGTGCTGCCTTATTCCCTGGTGAGGAAAGCAAAAGAAACAAAACATATCTTGGCTGTGTGGTTCCCAGATGTAGCAAAAATAAAGAGAAACAATAAAAGCCAAGGCAAGCAACCTGGGCAACATAGCAAGACCCCATCTGTATAAAAAGTGGAAACATTTTTAGCCCGGCGCGGGGTGGGACGTGCTTGTAGTTCCAGCTACGCAAGAGGCTGACATAGGAGAATCACTTGAACCCAGGAGGTGGAGGTTGTAGTGAGCCAAGACTGTACCACTGCACTCCAGCCTGGGTGACAGAATGAGACCCTACCTAAAAAAAAAAAAGGAAAAATTTGCCAGGCATGAGGCATGGTGGCGCATACCTGTAGTCCCAGCTACTCGGAAGGCTGAGGTGGGAAGATTGGTTTAGCCTGAGAGGTTGAGGCTGCCGTGAGCCGTGGTCATGCCATTATACTCCAGCCTGGGCAACAGAGTGAGACCGTCTCAAAAAGGAAAAAAAAAAAGCCAAGGCAGGGATGGGAGTCACAGTGATTACAATGATGATAACAGGGTAGAGATACGGGACTGTGGACTGGGCCCCTGGCTGGGGTCTGGCAGGGGCCTGGTGGTGAACATGCTGCCCAACCAGCTGGCATTCCTAAGCACAGACTGACCAGAGCCTTCTCCCTGCAGGAGACAACAACCGGATCCCAGTCATTGGGCCCCTGAAGATCCGGGAGCAGCAGCGGTCAGCTGTCTCCACCAGCTGGCTGCTGCCCTACAACTACACATGGTCACCTGAGAAGGTGTTCGTGCAGACACCCACGATCAACTACACACTACGGGACTACCGCAAGTTCTTCCAGGACATCGGCTTTGAAGATGGCTGGCTCATGCGGCAGGACACAGAAGGGCTGGTGGAAGCCACGATGCCACCTGGCGTGCAGCTGCACTGCCTCTATGGCACTGGTGTCCCCACACCAGACTCCTTCTACTATGAGAGCTTCCCTGACCGTGACCCTAAAATCTGCTTTGGTGACGGTGATGGTACTGTGAACTTGAAGAGTGCCCTGCAGTGCCAGGCCTGGCAGAGCCGCCAGGAGCACCAAGTGTTGCTGCAGGAGCTGCCAGGCAGCGAGCACATTGAGATGCTGGCCAACGCCACCACCCTGGCCTATCTGAAACGTGTGCTCCTTGGGCCCTGACTCCTGTACCACAGGACTCCTGTGGCTCAGCCGTGGACCTGCTGTTGGCCTCTGGGGCTGTCATGGCCCACATGTTTTGCAAAGTTTGTGACTGACCATTCAAGGCCCCGAGTCTTGGACTGTGAAGCATCTGCCATGGGAAAGTGCTGTTTGTTATCCTTTCTCTGTGGCAGTGAAGAAGGAAGAAATGAGAGTCTGGACTCAAGGGACACTGGATGGCAAGAATGCTGCTGATGGTAGAACTGCTGTGACCTCAGGACTGGCTCCACAGGGTGGACTGGCTAGGCCCTGGTCCCAATCCCTACCTGGGGCCATGTGTCCCCCCTACTCCTGTGGGCTTTTCATACTTGCCTACTGGGCCCTGGCCCCGCAGCCTTCCTATGAGGGATGTTACTGGGCTGTGGTCCTGTACCCAGAGGTCCCAGGAATGGGCTCCTGGCCCCTCGGGTGACCCTTCCCACACATCAGCCACAGATAGGCCTGCCACAGGCCATGGGTGGCTAGAGCTGCTGGCCTCCCTGTGGCTTAGCTGGTGGCCAGCCTGACTGGCTTCCTGGGCGAGCCCAGTAGCTCCTGCAGGCAGGGGCAGTTTGTTGCATTCTTCATGGTTCCCAGGCCCTGGGACATTTCACTCCACTCCTACCTCCCTTACTGCCAGGAGCAGTCAAGCTCTGGATTGGGCAGAAGATGTGCCCCCAGTCCTGCAGGCTGTGTTCCAGGGGTCCTGATTGCCTCAGATGTGCTGTTGGCCCCAGGACTGAAGCTGCCTCCCTCCACCCTGGGACTGTGGTTCCAAGGATGAGAGCAGGGGTTGGAGCCATGGCCTTCTAGGAACCTATGGAGAAAGGGAATCCAAGGAAGCAGCCAAGGCTGCTCGCAGCTTCCCGGAGCTGCACCTCTTGCTAACCCCACCATCACACTGCCACCCTGCCGTAGGGTCTCACTAATACCAAGTGGGTCAGCACAGGGCTGAGGATGGGGCTTCTATCCACCCTGGCCAGCACCCAGCTTAGTGCTGGGACTAGCCCAGAAACTTGAATGGGACCCTGAGAGAGCCAGGGGTCCCCTGAGGCCCGCCTAGGGGCTTTCTGTTCCCCCCAGGGTGCTCCATGGTTCTCCCTGTGGCAGCAGGCATGGAGAGTCAGGGCTGCCTTCATGGCAGTAGGCTCTAAGTGGGTGACTGGCCACAGGCCGAGAAAAGGGTACAGCCTCTAGGTGGGGTTCTCAAAGACGCCTTCAGGCTGGACTGAGCTGCTCTCCCACAGGGTTTCTGTGCAGCTGGATTTTCTCTGTTGCATACATGCCTGGCATCTGTCTCCCCTTATTCCTGAGTGGCCCCGCATGGGGCTCTGAGCAGGCTGTATCTGGATTCTGGCAATAAAAGTACTCTGGATGCTGTAAGGTGCCCTGGCCTACACTCTGCTCTGAGCATGAGGGGAGGGAGGTGGAGGAGGTACAAAGTGGCTAGAGAGGCAGGAAATCGGGCTGGGCCTTTACAGGAGCCTTGACAGGTTCTCTCAGCATCAAAGCATGGTTCCTGTGCCCTTCTGTGGACCTCATTCTCCTGTCCTCTCTCCTGGAGTCCAGTTCCCCTCCTGGGACTAAGAACCAGGACCTGAAACATTCCTGTGGAAATGGGGTCCTGTCATCCCCCTGCTCCTGCCTGGTCAGCAGGCCCCACATGCCACCCAGGAGCTGGGAGCAAGGACAGTCCTGCAGGTCACCCTGTCTAGACCCTCCTTCCCAGTCTCTGTCCTCCCTTAGCTTGCAAGTGTCAGCATCCTTTGAACCTAGAATTCTTTTTAGGATGCCATCCTTCTTTGCATCTTCAGCTCATCAGCCTGCCATCTGTACCCCTGGGGAGGTACAGATGAGAGAGATCAAGGGAGGAAAAGAGACTACTAGGCTGAGACTGGCATGGACAAAGACAGAAACGGAGGCAGAGACAGGGAAACATGGATAGGGGATAAGGTCCCAGCCTGTATTTTGTAGTCCAGAGCCCAGCCGGTCCCCAGTTCTGTCTTCACTCAGCCCCACAAGCCGGGGCACCAGGCTTTGATACATCAGAGGCCACAAGAGGGCGCCCTGAACCCTCTCACCGAACCACCTGTTAGCCAAACCTGGAAGGATGGGGTGACCCAGAGTGGGGGTAAAAATGCCTGTGGTAAAAATACTGGGGTCCAGCTGCAGCTCTGGCCTCAGTAAAAGGATGACAACATGAAAGGAAGTTTCACCCCAGGCCCTGCCCAACCTGACTCCCTGCTTGGCCCTGACACCCCCCTATTCATGGCACCTCACTCACCCCTGACCCATTTTAGCTTCACTGTCACCCTCAGTTTCATAGCTGCAGAGAGAAAGGACATGGAATCAGAGGAAGCTTTAGGACCAGCACACTAGGGTTCAAATCTCAGCTCTACTAGCTCCAGCCAAGTTGTCTGGAGAGCCTCCAGACCCTCAGTTTCCTCATCCAAAGAATAGGGACATCTGGGTGCATTGGCTCACGCTTATAGTTCCGCCTACTCAGGAGGCTAAGGCAGGCGGATCGCTTGAGCCCAGGAGTTTAAGACCAGCCTGGGCAAGACTTTATCTCTAAAGGTGAAATAGGCCGGGCGCCGTGGTTCACGTCTGTGATTCCAGCACTGTGGGAGGCCAAGGAGGGTGGATCACCTGAGGTCAGGAGTTCAAGAGCAGCCTGGCCAACATGGTGAAACCCCATATCTATTAAAAATACAAAATTAGTCAGGTGTGGTGGCACATGTCTTGTAGTCCTAGCTACTCTGGAGGCCAAGACAGGAGAATCGCTGGAACCTGGGAGGCGGAGGCTGCAGTGAGCCAAGATGGCGCCACTGCACTCCAGCCTGAGCAAGACAGAGCGAGATACATCTCAAAAAAAAAAAAAAAAAGAGAGATGAAATAAATCTGTAGTCCCAAGTAGGAAGCTGAGGCAGGAAGATCACTTGAAACCAGGAGTTCGAGGCTGCAGTGAGCTATGATCACACCTGTGAATAGCCATTGCACTCTAGCCTGGGCAACAGCAGGATCTCTAAAAGCAAAAGAAAAGAATGGTTACAAATAAATGTATCCTGCAGGGTGGTCCTGAGGAACACTGACGGTGTTGGAGAACATCTGATTCAGGGTGTGGTATACATGGGGCTTTCAGCTGATGGGCTACGTAACTGGATGTGAGACTGCAAAGCCAGAGGGAGCTGGCATATGGTTTTTTTTTTTTTTTTTTTGGAGATGGATTTTCGCTCTTATCGCCCAGGCTGGAGTGCAATGGCGCGATCTCGGCTTACTGCAACCTCTGCCTCCTGGGTTAAAGTGATTCTCCTGCCTCAGCCTCCTGAGTAGCTGCGATTACAGGCATGTGCCACCACACTCGGCTAATTTTGTATTTTTAGTAGAGACGGGGTTTCTCCATGTTGGTCAGGCTGGTCTCGAACTCCTGACCTCAGGTGATCTGCCTGCCTCAGCCTCCCAAAGTTGTAGGATTACAGGTGTGAGCCACCAGGCCCGGCTGAGCTGGCATACCTTATATGAAGCTGTGGCAGGGACAAGTGGGCTGGGTGCCGACACAAGCGTCCAGAGCTGTCCTTCTGCCCAGCCAGGGAGGCCGGAGGAATGGATCTGGAAGGCAAAGGGTGCAACTCGATTGATTCAAATATATATGTCCACTCACTGATACTTATGGGAGGTGTTCCAAGCAGAGGGCAGGAGGGCAGCACCAGCGAGGGTTCCTCAAGCATTGTCATCCCAGGCCTGCAGAGAGGAGAATGGAAGGGTTTTAGGCAGATACAAAGTCATCGCAATCTGTATTTTAGGAGCATCCCCTACTCTGTGGAGATGGGTTAAGGGGAGCAGGATAGGGATTGGGAAGCTGTTGTGGCTGGGGAGAAGAAAACGGGGTATAGGTTGGCTGGGCGCGGTGGCTCACGCCTGTAATCCCAGCACTTTGGGAGGCCGAGGCGGGCGGATCACGAGGTCAGGAGGTCGAGACCATCCTGGCTAACACGGTGAAACCCCGTCTTTACTAAAAATACAAAAAATCAGCCAGGTGTGTTGGCGGACGCCTGTAGTCCCAGCTACTCGGGAGGCTGAGGCAGGAGAATGGCGTGAACCCGGGGGGCGGAGCTTGCAGTGAGCCGAGATCGCGCCACTGCACTCCAGCCTGGGGGACAGAGCAAGACTCCCTCTCAAAAAAAAAAAAAAAAAAAAAGAAAGAAAGAAAACGGGGTATAGGCCGTGAGAGGAGTGGGGAGGAAGGGTCTGAGGTGCTACCCATCTCTGGCTGGGTCCCTGTCACTGGGTGGCAGGGAGCAGGGTCTTGGGTATGGTCTGGAACCAGAGGACGTGCACTTGTGGTCATAAGGCTGGGGGAAAAGATTCCAGGGCCCTGGAGAAAGTGGTGTGGACAGGAAATTTCCGAGGACGGCTCAGGCGCCCATGAGGTCAGGAGGCTCTAGACAGAGAGCCCCAGAGCCACCAGAGGAAAAGGAACTCGAGAGAAAGATGGAGGAGCAAACAGAGGGAGGGGAAGGGGGCAGGAGGTGCAGCTCCCCCAAGAGGGGTGGCAGCCCTCTTGGGAAGATGAGGACAGAGCCCCAGGGAGGGCTGGGGTTGGCAAAGGGAGCCTGCAGTTTCTTTGTGGGTGTGGGGGCCTCAAGGACTGCGAGTCTGAGCTGTGCGTGTGTTTGGACAAGTCCCCAGAGTGTGTGTCTTCCTGGGGTTCCTAGCCTGAGAGTGGCAGTGGCCCGGCGGCGGAGGCCGTTTGGATCCCTGTGTGAGCTGTAGGGGGCGCCCTGGGCGTCGGGCCCAGGTCAAGGGCGAGATAGGAACGGGGTGCAGGGGCCGATGAGAGCTCCCCGCGGGAATGTCCGGTGTGGACGCCCTCAGAGGCCCCATCTAACTCCAAGGCGGCGAGCGTGGCCGGGCCCAGTTCACGGGCTGCTCGGGCCCTGACGAGGCAGCTGGAGGCTGTCGGGCGTCCACGCTACGTTCTGGGCCGGCGGACTCCGTACCAGCCAGGCTGTGGCGGCCACGGGGGCCCGGAAGCGCCGCCTCCAGCTGGCCCCGCACGAAACTGTGTCCCGACGCGGCGCGCGCTGTCGCGATCCGGCGGCGGGTGACGTGGCGGGGCGGGGCCTGAGCTGCCGCGGCGGCGGCGGCGCGACCGAGCATCCTGGCGGCGCCGGGCCACTCGGAGGTAACGGGCTGGGCCATGGGCGGGCGCGCCGGGAGCGGGGCCGGGGCTGGGCCGCGTTCTGTGGGAGCCGAGCCCTGTGGGTCTTCGCTGCCGCCGTCGGGAGCGGAATGCGGCCCAGAAACGGCGCAGGGCTGGCCGATCGGGGCCGCGCGAGAGGCGCTGCGGGTGAGGGGCGGGGGGTGCCACGAGGAGAGAGAGACCTCGAGCGTGAGGGCCGAGTGTGGGAGAAACGCTGTATAGTGCGAGCCCCGGAGGCTGATGGTGACCGCGAGGGAGCCAGTCTTGGGGTGTGCTGGCGACGCGGCGAGTGTGAGGGAGACGGGGGGTGTGTGTGGAGAGGGAAACCCCAGGTGCGAGGGTGACCGGGACGCTGAGTGTGCGGGCCGCGCCGCGAGCGTGAGACTGTGCGACGGTGACCCTGAGTGGGACTGTGACTGTGCTTCCGACTGCAGGACGGAGAACCTGTGCTGTGTGGCGGCCGCGGTGGGGCGGAGAAAGACGCGGGCTCAGGACCGCAGGAGCCAGGCTTCCTGGGGCTGTCGCAAGAATGACGATTATCATTTTAAAATCAGTCCTTTTACTTTAGAGAATGCCGCAAGGTTTTGTGGCGTGCTGGAGCCTGGAGCGTTGGGCTGCTGGCGCTGGGGAACCCGCGTGCCCCTGGTGATTATGGCTCTTTTGAGCGTCCCTATAGCCTGTCATCTTGTGTGACTATCTCTCCTGAATGTGGGGAGATAGACGTGAAACATTCTGAAAATTCTTCGCTGGGCTCTAAGCAAACATGTTGTGTAATGGTCAGTATAAATAGGAATCAGGGTGTCGGCGAACACGTTTTTGAGTACCTCTTGTATGCCCTGGGCTTGGTGACACAGTTAAAAAGAATTCAGTCTCTGCCCTTGATAGGGGAAAAAGCCAGGACCAGCTCATCTCACAGGGCGGCAGTTCAGTGTCCAGCCATCCAGAGCTTATCTCTCAGAGCTGCTCCCAGATTTCAGATCTGGGAGGAGCAGACTTGAAAGGCTGTGAGTGCTTCCTTATATCAGTTCCACCTCTTTTTGGTGGCGGTGAGGCCCTTTGGGGACCTGCCCAGGCTGCCTGCATTATTCAGGTCCCATGTGTGCTGCGCAGATGGCTTTTGCTTCCCAACTTTGATCTCAGATCATCATTCAGGTCGTTACACTGGAGTTTATTTTCCTGGCAAGTGTGTGGAAAACCACCAGCCTGATTTATTTTCCTGGCAAGTGTGTGGAAAACCACCACCCTGATTTTCTCCTCTCTTCCTCTCCTTGTCCTCCTTCCCTATTTGGCCATGGATGTATTTTTATTGCATGTACCGGTTTTATGATCCACATCTCCCTGGAACTTCTTAGTGGAAGAAATTTCCTGACCTTTGTGCTTCCTGCTGTAATCTGTTGGATGTATATTAGTTTCTAAAAAAGTTATGCAGGCCGGGCGCGGTGGCTCAGGCCTGTAATCCCAGCACTTTGGGAGGCCGAGGCAGGCGGATCACGAGGTCAGGAGATCGAGAGCATCCTGGCTAACATGGTGAAATCCCGTCTCTACTAAAAATACAAAAAATGAGCCAGGTGTGGTGGTGGGCACCTGTAGTCCCACCTACTTGGGAGGCTGAGGCAGGAGAATGGCTTGAGCCCGGGAGGCGGAGGTTGCAGTGAGCCAAGATTGCGCCATTGCACTCTAGCCTGGGCGACAGAGCGGGACTTTGTCTACAAAAAAAAGAAAAAAAGTTATGTAAACGGTGCCCACGGGACCTGGGGCCCCAGAGCTGCCTAGACATGCATGATTTAATGTGACAAGGCCAGTTCTCTGACAGGTTTGGGCTGGCTGCTTCAGTTATACCCACCCTGTGGGTGTCATGGAACCTGCCAGTAATTAGGACTGCCCCTGTCGGGCATGTAAAATTTAGATTTTTACAAGGAAATATCATTCTGCTGCTTTCTTGGTTAATTAAAAAAAATTACACACACACACACACACACATATACATATATTTTTAAATCAGCTTTCTCAGGTTAAAAGGGTTCATTTTTTCATCAGTTCCCTCCCACTCTTTGTTGCAGAGTTTATGTGGCCGAGGCAGACAAGTGGAATTAGGCCTTGCCGCAGGGGACTTCATTTCCTTCTCAGTACTGGACCCATTTATGAGGAGGTGGCTTATGAAAGTGTGATGTTCGCGTATTTCTTGACAGGTGAATATTGTTGCACTGTCTTTTGTTTGTGTGATTTACAAAGAGTTTTTACTTACTTGTATACAGTGTGAATACAATACTAGTAAAGAGAATGGCTTACACATAATTAACAACTCTTTAGTATTACATGTTAAATAACACTAATTTATTATAAAAATAAATTATACATTTATTTATATTACAACTCTTTCTAAAGAGTAATTGTGGTGGGTTTTTTCTTTTTTTTTTTGGAGACAGAGTCTCACTCCGTCACCCAGGCTGGGGTGTCGTGGCGTGATCTCTGCTCACTGCAACCTCTGCCTCCCGGGTTCAAGCGATTCTCCTGCTTCAGCCTCCCAAGTAGCTGGGATTACAGGCACCCGCCACCATGCCCAGCTAATTGTATTTTTAGTAGAGATGGGGCTTTACCATGTTGGCCAGGCTGGTCACGAACTCCTGAGCTAGGCAATCTGCCCGTCTCGGCCTCCCAATTGTGGTGGATTTTTTTTTTTTTTTTTTTGAGATGGAGTTTCGCTGTCATTGCCCAGGCTGGTGTGCAATGGTGCGATCTCGGCTCACTGTAACCTCCAACTCCCGGGTTCAAGTGATTCTCATGCCTCAGCCACCTGAGTAGCTGGGATTACAGGCGCCCACCACCATGCCCGGACAATTTTTTGTATTTTTAGCAGAGACAGGGTTTCACTATGTTGGCCAGGCTGGTCCCGAACTCCTGACCTCAGGCGATCCACCCGCCTCAGCCTCCCAAAGTGCTGGGATTACAGGTGTGAGACACCGCGCCCAGCCATAACTCAGAGAGTTTTATAAGAAAAAGTTTTCTGTGTTTTCACTATAGTTAAGATTTTGATTCAACCAGAGGGGGGAATAAAAATATTTTGATGTATTTCTCTGTAATATAGCAAAATATTTTTTGGTCTTCAGCCCGTTTCCTAGCATACAACTCCTAAAATACTTAGAAAGATCAAAGTAATGTCTTTTTGTATGCTGATGATTGGTGTCTGGCAGCCCCTAGAAAGCTTCAGGATGGGGGCTGGTCACTGGAAAGACCAAGTCAGGATTAGAGGGTTGGGACTTTGAGCCCTACCCCCAACCTCCGGGGAGGGGAGAAAGGAGGAGGGTGAGGTTAACTTGATCACCAATGGCCAGTGGCTTAATCACTCATGCCTATGTAATGAAGCCTCCATAAAAACCCAAGAGGCCAGGGGTTTGGGGAGCTTCCGGATAGCTGGACACGTGGAGGTTCCTGGATGGTACTTCTCCTTGGGAGGACAAGGAAAGTCTGTGACCCTTCCCCCATATGTGGCTCTGCAAACCTCTTCATCTGTATCCTTTGTAATACCCTTTATAATATACCAGTAAACGTAAGTAAGTGTTTCTCTGAGTTCTGTGAGCCGCTCTAGCAAATTAATTGAACCGAAAGAGGAGTCTTGGGAGCCCCAACTTGAAACAGTTCGGTCAGAAGTTCAGGAGGCCTGGATTTGTGCCAGGTATCCTGTGGGGGAGGGGCAGTCTTGTGGGACTGGGCCCTTCCGCTGTGGGATCTGATGCTGTCTCCAGGTAGATAGTGTTGGGATTGAACTGGAGGACTCTCAGCTGGTGTCCCTGGGGAGAAATGATTGCTTGTTAGTAGGGAACCCTCCCCGCCGGCATTTGGTCATGGAACTCTTCTGTGTTGATTGTTGTGGTGTGAGAGTACCCAGTAAAAATGGTTTTGAGTTTTTCCAAACATTCTCAACAGCATTTTTTTCTTTAGTCATTACAAAAATTTTGGTTTCAAATCCACTTTGTAAAACTTCCTTTGTAATTGAGCTTTTCCCCTCTTTCATCCCGTTTTCTGATGTAATTGAATTGTGATAAATTCATTTATTCCAAAAATTGCTTGTGGCAGTTTCGTGGTTAAATTTTCATGGGGAAATTTTAGTATTCTGTTAAATTCCTTTATTACCTGCTGCAGGAGACTGCAGGAATTTAAAATTTTTAAAAATTTTTTTGTTGGCTGGGTGCGGTGGCTCACGCCTGTAATCCCAGCACTTTGGGAGGCTGAGGCAGGCGGATCACCTGAGGTCCCAGGAATCTGAGACCAGCCTGACCAACATGGTGAAACCCCATCTCTACTAAACACAAAAAATTAGCCGGGTGTGGTGGCGCATGCCTGTAATCCCAGCTACTCGGAAAGCTGAGGCAGGAGAATCGCTTGAACCCAGGAGGCAGAGGTGGCAGTGAGCCAAGATCGCGTCATTACACTCCAGCCTGGGCAACAAGAGCGGAAGTCTGTCCCCCAAAAAAAAAAAAAAAATTTTTTTTTGTTTTTGCCATGTTGCCCAGGTTGGTCTCGAACTCCTGGCCTCAAGCCATCTTCTTACCTTGGCCTCTCAAAGTGCTGGGATTACAGGCTTGAGCCACTGCACCCAGCCTAATTTTTTGTATTTTTTTGGTAGAGATGAGGTTTTGCCATGTTACCCAGGCTGAGAGAGATTGATATTGTGTGTGATCCTCACATACCAATTTCTCTCTTTTTTTTTTTTCGTGGCACCTGTAACTAATTGGAAGTAGCAATTTCTCTTATGAATTGGATAAAAATTGAGGGAAAAGGATAGCCAATTCAGGAGGGTGATCTGGTAGAATTTTGATGACCCTCTCATAATGCCTAGCTGGAGGTAATGTCTTAATTATTGACCTCTTGAATCAACGATTTTCATTCCATTGTTGCAGAGGGTCTGCAGATCTACCCTGAGGACAGCATAGACAACACGTCTCACACAGGTACGCACTGCTGTTTTTGGAATGTATGTAGCTACTGTTGTGATTAATTAAATGCAAATTCCTTCAAAACCAAGTCTTAGTAGCTTTTTGCCATTATTTATTCTTTATCAATTGTTACCTGAAGAATAAGTACTGTGACAGAAAATGTCTGATGTTAATACAGCCAGTTCACCTACCTTCCTTCCTCCCTCCCTCCTTCCCTCCTTCCCTCTTCCTTCCTTCTTTCCTTCCCTCCTTCCCTCCTTCTTTCTTTCCTTCCTTTTGTAGAGACAGAGGTCTCCCTATGTTGCCCAGGTTGGTCTTGAACTCGGCCTCAAGTGATCCTCCCTCCCTTCTTGGCTTCCCACTGACTGGCCAGACATTTTACTTGTTTTTTTGGAGACCAGGTCTCACTGAAGTGCCCAGGCTGGAGTGCAGTGGTGTGATCTCTCAGCTCACTGCAACCTCTGACTCCCAGGTTCAAGGGATCATCCTGTCTTAGCCTCCTGAGTAGCTGGGACTACAGGTGTGCATCACTATGCCTGGCTAATTTTTATATTTTTTGTAGAGACAGGGTCTTGCTGTGTTGCCGAGGCTGGTCTCAAACTCCTGTGCTCAAGTGATTCCCCCTGCCTCAGCCTCCCAAAGTGCAGGGATTATAGGTGTGGGCCACCGTGCCCGGCTTGACATTTTTACGTTTAAATATGCTATAATCCCATAATACTACTATTTTTGTTTTGGGTAGTCAGTTATATTCTAAAGTTACTAAAAATAAGCAAAAATGTGGTTGGGCGCGGTGGCTCACGCCTGTAATCCCAGCACTTTGGGAGGCCGAGGTGGGCGGATTACCTGAGGTCGGGAGTTCATGACCAGCCTCACCAACATGGAGAAACCCCGTCTCTACTAAAAATGAAAATTAGCCGGGGCTGGGTGTCGTGGCTCACACCTGTAATCCCAGCACTTTGGGAGGCCCAGACAGGTGGATCACGAGGTCAAGAGATCCAGACCATCCTGGCCAACATGGTGAACCCCGTCTCTACTAAAAACAAAAAAATTAGCTGGGTGTGGGGGCATGTGCCTGTAATCCCAGCTACTCACGAGGAGGCTGAGGCAGGAGAATTGTTTGAACTTGGGAGGCAGAGGTTGCGGTGAGCCGAGATCGAGCCACTGCACTCCAGCGTGGGCAATGAACGAAACTCCGTCTAAAAAAAAAAAGAGCAAAAATACATATTTAAAAAATATTTACCTAGGCTATTTGATATTGCCCCACAGCTTGATGTTCTATTTTTTCACTTTTTCCATTTTGACCCTTTTGGTTTTCATCTCACTGCTAAAGTTCTACATTTGTTTCCGTATGCTGTTCAACTTTTTCAGTAGAGCCTTAAATGTATCAAACACAATTATTTTAAATTCCTTGTTTGATGTTTCCATTATCTGGGTCATCTCTCAGTATGGTCCTGTTGATTACTTTACCTCTTGATAGCGGGTTGTTTTTCTTGCTTTTTTTATGTTGCTTGTAACTTGTTACTGATTGCCAGATACGGTATGTGGAACAGTAGAGACTGAGGTATATAGTATTTATTTGGGGGACTGGGTACAGCTCTTCTTTGCTAGACTGTTTGTATGGGAGTTTGAACTCCTAGTCAGGAGACAGCTGTGTTTGGGTGTTATTGTTGCTATGGTTATGTTAGGTGCACCAATGGCTTCAAATTCTTCTCATGTTGCCTTGCCAGCTTACGGTTGATTTTCTGGAGGGAGGCTTTTGCTCAGTGGTTATCCTCCATCCATACCCTCAGCTTATTAGTTTGCTTGGTAGTGCACACCTGTAGTCCCAGCTACTCAGGAGGCTGAGGCAGGAGAATCCCTCGAACCCAGGAGGCAGAGGTTACAGTGAGCCAAGATTGTACCACTGCACTCCAGCCTGCATGACAAAGCAAGACTCTGTCTCCAAAAAAAAAAAAAAGAAAGAAAAAAGGTCTCACTCGGTCATCTCACCGTGTCACTAAAGCTGGAATGCCAGTGGTGCCATCATGGTTCACTGCAGCCTCCCAACTCCTGAGCTCAAACTTACCTCTTAGCTTTCTGAGTAAATAGGTGGGGCTATGCCATCATGCCTGGCTACTTTTTAATTTTTTTTGTAGAGATGGGGTCTTGCTATGTTGCCCAGGCTGGTCTCAAACTCTTGGCCTCAATTTCCTCCAGCCTTAGCCTCCAGAGTAGCTGAGATTACAGGTGTAAGCCACTGCGTCCAGCCACCCTCAGCTTTAGGATTTCTCTGTGCACCTATGCCTTAGTGCACAGTCTCAGTGGTAGACTACTGTTGCTTGTTCCTGGGTGCTTGCTAACCTGGTGGTAGGGAGTAGAGATTTCTCTGTTGTTCTGGTTCAGCCTCAGTCTTAGGCAGGCCCTGTTGGTTTCCCTGGGTCTTGGGAGTGGATCTTTCTGGGTGCTCCTCCCCTTTTCCCAGGAGAAAGACACCTCCAGTGGTCTTGCCCAGAATTTCCTACCCCTCCTCTAAGCATAGAGTTTTTTTTTTTTCTTTTATCCTGCCCCAGCTGCCTCAGGAGTGACAGAGTTTGCTGCCCTTTCCCAGGGGTTTATGGTTTTTATTATTTAGAGGAGAAGGGTATAGGTTGGCCTTTGTATTTTCCCTCCCATAAGCCAGCACTACCAAAAGAGTTTTCTCAGGTTACTTGCCCAATATTTCTTTTGAGTAACCACTGAGGTCTATGGAAAAAACCTGAGTGTCTGTGGCTCTGACTAACCCACACTTGACATGTGGTAATTAAAAAAAAAATTTACTTGAATTCTTCTGACTCACCTAAATGGTGGTCTCATCTTTCTCCCACTGCCACAGGTGAACCAGACCCTGTATCTCTCTATCTCCTTGGAGGTGGCCATCTTTCCACCAGTTTCAATCTAGTTGGTTGCCCTATAACTTCAGCTTTCTGATGGCTCCAAGAAAAATTGTTGTTTGTCACTGGAGTGGGAATGTGCTATCTATCCTGAATGGAAGCTGGAAGTTGAGGACTTTCCATTTTATATTAGATTTTTTTTTTTTTTTTTGAAACAGAGTCTTGCTCTGTTGCCCAGGCTGGAATGCAGTGGCATGATAATGGCTCACCGCAGCCCTGACCTCCTTGGCTCAAGAGATACTCCTACCTTGGCCTCCCAAGTAACTGGCATGTGCCACCGTGCCTGGCTAATTTTTGTATTTTTTGTAGAGATTGGGGTCTTGCCATATTGTCCAGGCTGGTCTCGGACTCCTGGGCTCAAGCAATCCTCTTGCCTCAGCCTCCCAAAGTGCTGGATTACAGGTGTGGACCACTGTGCCTGGCCTAGTTTTTTCTTATTTCATTTTTTTGTAGAGACAGAGCCTCTCTATGTTGCCCAGGCTACTCCTGAACTCCTGGCTTCAGGCGATCCTCTGGCCTTGGTTTCCCAAAGTACTAGGATTATAGGCATGAGTCATCATGTCTGGTCCCATTTTATTTGTACTTTTTGTTGTTTGTTTTTTGAGACAGGGTCTCTGTCACCCAGGTGGGAGTGCAACCGTATGATCATGGCTCACTGCAGCCTCAACCTTCTTGGGCTCAGGTGATCCTCCCACTTCAGCCTCCTGAGTAACTAAGACTACAGGTGTGTGCCACCATGCGCAGCTAACTTTTGCAGTTTTTTGGTGTAGACAGGGTTTTGCCATTGCCCAGGCTGGTCTCCTGGGCTCAAGTGATCCACCTGCTTTGGCCTCCCAAAGTGCTGGGATTACAGGTGTGCACCACTGTGCCCTGCCAAGGTGAAGTTTAGATATGGAGAGAAGGTAAGGGATGGCCTTAGGGTTAGTCATGTGCCAAGCCAAGCCTGGGACTTAGTCATGTGCTCTTGGGAGCTGCTAGGGTTACATCACAATTTTGCTCTTGGGTGTTTAGCAAAGAGGTAGGAACTTTAATTACTTTTGCCAAGGACAGACTCTTGATAACAATTGCATTTTTCTTTTCTTTTCTTTTCTTTTCTTTTGAGACAGAGTCTTGCTCTGTCACCAGACTGGAGTGCAGTGGCGCTATCTTGGCTCACTGCAACCTCCGCCTCCCAGGTTCAGGTGATTCTCCTTTCTCAGCCTCCTGAGTAGCTGAGACTACAAATGCATGCCACCACGCCCAGCTAAATTTTTTTGTATTTTTATTAGAGACGGGGTTTCACCATGTTGGCCAGGATGGTCTCAATCTCTTGGCCTTGTGATCTGCCCGCCTCAGCCTCCGAAAGTGCTGGGATTACAGGCGTGAGCCACTGCGCCCAGCATGCATTTTGTTACTGAATGAAGATAAAGAAGCCTGGCATGGTGGCTCACACCTGTAATTTCAGCACTTCAGGAGGCCAAGGTAGGAGGATCAATTGAGGCCAGGAGTTCAAGACCAGCCTGGGCAACATAGTGAAACACTGCCTCTACAAACAAATTTAATAAATAAATAAATACATAAATAAATAGCTGGCCATGGTGGCGAGCACCTGTAGTCCTAGCTCCTCATGAGGCCGAGATAGAGGACTGCTTGAGCCTAGGAGTTGGAGGCTGCAGTGAGCTGTGATTGCAAGATTGCACTCCAGCCTGGGTGACAAAGTGAGACCCTGTCTCTCGAATAAAAAAGAGAGAGAGAGATTGAAAGAGAAAGAAGTCTTATCTGCCTTCAGTTGTGTGTGATTCTGCTACTCTCCGTGGCTGAAGGAGTCCTTAACCTTCCAGCAGGAACCTTGTCTTTCATTCAGGTGCTGTGACTGAAATCCTAGGCATGAGGTCTTGTGGGGCTGTGACTGTGCCCCACCTCTCTAAATAAGGCCACTGTGTAGTTTCACCAGTGTATTTGACAAACCTGATAAAGCCATATCAGCGACACCAGTGCCAGGTTTTATGAATACAAAGGGAATACCTAGTAACCCCAATCCCTCCTCCCAGCTAGAGTCTAATGGAATAGAGGGAGCTGTATTGGTCACTGGGGTCAGATTTCTCTGCTTGTCTCCATGTTGACTTGGACAGAAAAGGCATCCTAGGTCTCTTTGCACCTGACTCTTATGTGAGACTATAGGCTCCCCAGCTGTATACTGGTTTTGTTCTAATGGATACCTGGGCTCACCTGACAGGCACATGAAAACAAATATGTTTCCAGGTGCCTGCGTAGGAATCTTGCATGGCTTGGTGCCAGAGTGAGAGCAAAAGTGGTGCTGCCTTAAAGCTCAGCCTCACTGAAGCAGAGGTAGGCTGCCTCCACTCCTGGGACTGGGGGAAGGCTTGACTAGGGCCTGGGAGGAGCTTTTTGACTTGGGCTCAGGTCCGGACTTGAAGGGGTTTGGGACAGGGAAAGCAGGAGTTTTGGGTGGGGACTGTGGAGGTCAGCATTTTCCCTAAGAACTACTCACTCTTGACTCTCTGTGGTTTCCTTGCTCTGAGCTCCATGAGGCCAGGTTCGGGCACATCACATACACATTTGTTGAACAGATAAGAGACTTCTGGAAAGATGATGTGCTTGCCGATCCTGTTCCTATTGCTGATTCTTGGAGGTTATCTCTGTGACCTTAAAGGACTAACTCGTGGGTGGGAATCAAATGGCCCACCAGATTTCTTCTGAAGATGAGATGGGATCAAGGGATCGGAAGTGTGACTGGCACAGGAGTTGAGGGAGGGAGAAGATCACGCTGGGTGCAGGGTCAGGAAGGTGCTTATTTTCCTTTGATAGATTCTGGGTCCTTCATAGGTAGGTTAATGTGGAATCCAACATGAGGGCATGCTGGGGAAGAAAGCAAATACACCAATGGCAAATTAGCCCTGGGTCGGGATGCCCCTGGATGTCCTTTTTCCACCCTGTCTTATTACGTAACCCTTCTCTTTTGGGTACTTTGGAAAAAGAAAGATGTTGAATGGGCAAGCAGCAACATGGGAAAGTAAGGTAGGTGTTGCAGACACAGTGATACACAGGCATGTTTTTTTTTTTTTTTTTTGAGACCGAGTCTCGCTCTGTTGCCAGGCTGTAGTGCAGTGGCGTGATCTTGGCTCACTGCAACCTCTGACTCCCTGGTTCAAGCGATTCTCCTGCCTCAGCCTCCTGAGTGGGGATTACAGGTATGTGTCACCATGCCCAGCTAATTTTTGTATTTTTAGTAGAGATGGGGTTTCACCATTTTGGCTAGGATGGTCTCGATCTCCTGACCTTGTGATCCGCCTACCTCGGCCTCCCAACGTGCTGGGATTACAGGTGGGAGCCACTGCGCCCTACCAGGCGTGTATTTTCATGAGGGACTTCCCCTTGGTTTAGTCACTACAATGATGATATGCCCCTGTCTTAGCATCTTTCTCGCCCTTCCCATCACCTCCTCATGTTCTGTACTGGCCTGAGAATAGCTGCAGACGTCTCCATGTCTCGCTGGATATTGCAGAAGTCCCAGTTTATGTTTGGGTAGAGGTGAGTAGGCAGGATTACCTGGATATGGACAGTGAGAAGCCTTTCAGGCTGGTGATGACTGTGTACCAGGTACAGAGACTCTGGTCTTCTCTGCAGGGCAGGTTTTTGGGTTTTAAGCTGGTGAGAACAGAGCAGAAATCTATAACTCAGGGAGAATCCAATCGTTGGACAAATTTAATGCCAGCCTACTCTGGGCTGCAAGACAGGTATTTGTCATTGGAAGTCGTCATCATATCATGCCTGAGCTCTCATGGCGTCTTTCTTGGGAGCAGTGAAGGTCTACCCACTTCTATTTCCCTGTGTCCTGTGGTGGGAACTGAGACAGGCCTATTGTAGTTAGGGCTGTATGCATGGCATGCTGTCCCTAAATAGGAAGTGGGCAGGGAAATCTGGTCTAAATAGAGCCTCACTAGCTCCTGCCCTAGACTGACATACTTGTATTCTTTGCCAGGCCACAGTAAACACAGGTGTGCAGGAACTGTTTGTCATGGAAGCCAGGGAGCCTGGGAGGCCCACACCCACCTACCATCTTGTCCCTAACACCAGCCAGTCCCAGGTGGAAGAAGATGTCAGCTCGCCACCTCAAAGGTCTTCTGAAACTATGCAGCTGAAGAAGGAGATCTCCCTGCTGAATGGGGTCAGCCTGGTGGTGGGCAACATGATCGGCTCAGGGATCTTTGTCTCACCCAAGGGTGTGCTGGTACACACTGCCTCCTATGGGATGTCGCTGATTGTGTGGGCCATTGGTGGGCTCTTCTCTGTTGTGGGTGCCCTTTGTTATGCAGAGCTGGGGACTACCATCACCAAGTCGGGAGCCAGCTACGCTTACATTCTAGAGGCCTTTGGGGGCTTCATTGCCTTCATCCGCCTGTGGGTCTCACTGCTAGTTGTTGAGCCCACCAGTCAGGCCATCATCGCCATCACCTTCGCCAACTACATCATCCAGCCGTCCTTCCCCAGCTGTGATCCCCCATACCTGGCCTGCCGTCTCCTCGCTGCTGCTTGCATATGTAAGTGGGGGCTGAGATTGGGAGGATGTTGGGGGGTGGGGGGTACTATAATAATGGTACTTTAGGCCAGGCGCGGTGGCTCATGCCTGTAATCCCAGCACTTTGGGAGGCTAAGGCGGGCGGATCACCTGAGGTTGGGAGATCGAGACCAGCCTGACCAACATGGAGAAACCCCGTCTCTACTAAAAATACAAAATTAGCTGGGCATGGTGGCGCATGCCTGTAATCCCAGCTACTCAGGAGGCTGAGGCAGGAGAATTGCTTGAACCTGGGAGGCGGAGGTTGTGGTGAGCAGAGATTGCGCCATTGTACTCCAGCCTGGGTAACGAGCAAAACTCTGTCTCCAAAAAAAAAAAAAAAAAAAAAAAGATACTTTATATTTGAATAGCATATTTTGCATTTTGGAGGGGAGGGAGGCTTCTTACCTTTTGAGGAAGTAATTTTACCAGTCATTTGGTCCTGAGAGATAAGTAAGCATAAAGGATGGGGATGGGAGAAGTTTGAATCTGTTCGTGGCTTTGGTACCTCATATTCCTCCTCTCTTGGCTGCCCTTGTTCTATTTTGTGGTCTGTGTGACAGGTTGGGGCATGTCTTTTATTTGTCTTGACAGCTGTTTTGATTGAAGTCAACATCACTAGTTGTAAGCCCAGAAAAAAACCCCACCAGTGTTGAGGCCTTTATTCTGTTGCTAAAGGAAAAAAAATAAAGAGTTCTTTCATTTCCCAGATTTTTATCTTAAACCAGTTAAAGTCATCAGTGAGAAAATAGGCTTCACTAGACTGTGGGAGTCCTACGGTGTTAAACCTCAGGCCCACAGGACCCTTTCCTGTCTGCCGTTGCTGCTCTTTGTGGCTTGCTCTGAGCAGCAGGTACGACAACAAAACGCCTTTTCTTCCTAGTGTATCAGACTTCTTTACACTGACTTTGTAAACAAGCTCTGTCTGCGGCCACATTTGAGTTTCTGCAGATAGAACCTGAGAGATCCCAGTCGATCCCTCTTTATTTTCCTTCTTCCCTTACGGGGTAGTAAGGAGAAAAGATTGCAGTTAATTTACCCAGCCTTGCAGAACTAGTGTTTTAAATGAGAAAGGCCCAGAATTCTATGTTCCTTAGCACTGTACTGCCAGAGGTACTTAATAATATTCTGTTCTTTCCACATCTCTGCTTGCAAAAGCATTGGCAGTATATGCAGTTTATCCAGTGTTAAAAATAGCCTGAGAGTACCTTGGAGTTAGCAATAAAGGACTGTAGAATACCCATGCCTCTTGACTTTATGGAATTTGTTAAAGACAAATTAAAGGGAAAACCCTCCATATTCCTTGGGATAGTGAGGGGGAAACACATACCCTTAGGATTAGGGAAGGCGGCTGCTCAGCTATATGTCTGATAGGCTTTGGCTAGGGAGACTCTGGTCTGACTGAGCTTTCTAAAAAAGGGAATAATTTTCTGATTATAAAATATGTTTATTAGGCCAGGCATGGTGGCTCACGCCAGTAATCCCAGCACTTTGGGACGCTGAGGTAGGAGGATTGCTTGAGCTCAGGAATTTGAGACCAATCTGGGCAACATCAACATGGTGAGACCCTGTCTCTACAAAAAATCAAATTAGCTGGGCATGTTGGTGTGTGCCTGTGGTCCCAGCAATTCAGGAGGCTGAGATGGGAGGATCTCTTGAGCCCGGGAGGTCAAGGCTACAGTGAGCTATGATCACACCACTGCACTCCAGCCTGGGTGGCAGAGCAAGACCCTGTCTCCAAAAGAAACAAAACAAAACAAAAAAAACCTCACAAAGCATGTTTATTTAGAAAATTAAATTACTCTTAAGTCATCCAAAATCTACCACCAAAAGAAGAGTACTTTTTTTTTTTTTTTGAGATGGAGTCTTGCTCTGTTGCCCAGGCTGGAGTACAATGGCACAATCTCGGCTCACTGCAACCTCTGCCTCCTGGGTTCAAATGATTCTCTTGCCTCAGCCTCCTGAGTAGCTGGGATTACAGGTGCCTGCCACCACACCCAGCTAATTTTTGTATTTTTAGTAGAGAGGGGGTTTCACCATGTTGGTCAGGCTGGTCGAGAAGAGTACTTTTATTTATTTATTATTTATTTATTTTTTTGAGACGGAGTCTTGCTCTGTCGCCCAGGCTGGAATGCAGTGGGGTGATCTTGGCTCACTGCAAGCTCTGCCTCCCAGGTTCACGCCATTCTCCTGCCTGAGCCTCCCAAGTAGCTGGGACTACAGGCGCCCGCCACCACGCCCGGCTAATTTTTTTGTAGTTTTTTAGTAGAGATGGGGTTTCACTGTGTTAGCCAGGATGGTCTTGATGTCCTGACCTCATGATCCGCCCACCTTGGCCTCCCAAAGTGCTGGGATTACAGGCGTGAGCCACCGTGCCCAGCCAAGAAGAGTACTTTTAATAGTTTGATAGTGTACTTTCTTTCTTTTGTAGACTTGGCACTATACTTTGCTTATAATTTTATATTCTGCTTTCTAAACTTAGTACATCACAAGCTTTTCCCCATTTCATAAAATGTTCTTCAAAAGCAACACTTTTTAGTGGTTTTTTTTTTTTTTTTTTTTTTTTCTTGAGACGGAGTTTCGCTCTTGTTGCCCAAGCCAGAGTACAATGGCATGATTTTGGCTCACTGCAACCTCTGCCTCCTGGTTCAAGTGACTCTCCTGCCTCAGCCTCCCGAGTAGCTGGGATTACAGGTGTGCTCTACCACGCCTGGCTAATTTTTTGTATTTTTAGTAGAAACAGGGTTTCACCATGTTAGCCAGGCTGGTCTTGAACTCCTGACCTCAGATGATCTACCTGCCTCAGCCTCCCAGAGTGCTGGGATTACAGGTGTGAGCCACGGTGCCCGGCCTAGTGTTTTTTAATTAAAAGGTAAAACATAGATTTTACAGATAATTTTAAAAATACAGAAAAATAGAAAAAATTAAGAATCACCCGTGATTTTTCCTCCTACAGTACTCTTGTTACTATTTTTTAATTAAAAAAAATTTTTTTTTGAGATGGAGTTTCACCCTTGCTGCCCAGGCTGGAGTGAAATGGCATGATCTCGGCTCATGGCAACCTCTGCCTCCTGGGTTCAAGCGATTCTCCTGACTCAGCCTCCCGAATAGCTGGGATTTCAGGCATGTGCCACCACACCTGGCTAATTTTGTATTTTTAGTAGCGACAGGGTTTCTCCATGTTGGTCAGGCTGGTCTTGAACTCCTGACCTCAGGTGATCTGCCCACCCGGCCTCCCAAAGTGCTGGGATTATAGGTGTGAGCCCCCACGCCTGGCCTATCTATTATTATTATTATTTTTTTTTCTTTTTTGAGACAGAGTCTTGCTCTGTCGCCTAGGCTGGAGTACAGTGGCGCGATCTCTGCTCACTGCAACCTCTGGCTCACTGCATCCTCTGCCTCCCAGGTTCAAGAGATTCTCCTGCCTCAGCCTCCCGAGTAGCTGGGAATATAGGCGCGCACCACCATGCCCAGCTAATTTTTGTATTTTTAGTAGAGACGGGGGTTTCACCATGTTGGTCAGGATGGTCTTGATCTCGTGACCTCGTGATCCGCCTGCTTTGGCCTCCCAAAGTGCTGGGATTACAGGCGTGAGCCACCATGCCCAGCCATAAATACCTTTTGAGGTCATCTTTTCTTGTAGGTTGTATACCGCTTTATAAAATTAAAAAAATAATTAATATTGGCTGGGCATGGTAGCTCATGCCTTTTGTAATTCCAGCACTTTGGGAGGCTGAGGAGGGAGGATCACTTGAGCACAGGAGTTTGATACCAGCCTGGGCAACAAAGCAAGACCCCCACCTCTAAAAAAAAAATAATTAGCCAGGCATGGTGGCAGTGGCAGTGGTGTGCATCTGTAATCCTAGCTACTCGGGAGCCTGAGGAGGGAGGATCCCTTGAGCCCAGAAATTCAAGGTTGCAGTGAGCTATGATCATGCCACTGCACTCCAGCCTAGGTGACAGAATGAGACTTTGTCTCAAAAAAAAAATTTCATATTTAATCTCTTTCATCAGACATTCTTAGAAAACATGGTTTGAAGATACATAAGCAATCTCCAGGCAGTATAGTATAGTAGTTAGGATTGCAGGCCTCCATGCCAGACTGGATTTAATTTTCAGCTTTATCATTGACCAACTGTTGATCTTGGGGCGTTAACTAATTGCTGCCTCGATTTTCTCTTTTATTTTTATTTTTTGAGACAGAGTCTTGCTTTGTTGCCCAGGCTGGAGGGCAGTGGCTCAATCTTGGCTCACTGCAACCTCCACCTCCCAGGTTCAAGTGATTCTTCTGCCTCAGCCTCCCAAGTAGCTGGGGTTACAGGTGCGAGCTACCATGCCTGGCTAATTTTTATATTTTTAGTAGAGATGGGGTTTTACCATATTGGCCACACTGGTCTTGAACTCCTGAGCTCAAGTGATCTGCCCACCTTGGCCTCCCAGAGTGCTGGGATCATAGGTGTGAGCCTGTAAGTGTGGGCTGGCCAGCCTCTTTCATTCAACATGTACTTTCATCCAGATTCCTCGGGATCTGAATTCCTGCAGGCTTTCTATCCTAGAAGCACTGGCTTTTCCAGAATCCAGGCCTGAGGGCAAGAACTTGCTTGTCATAGTAATGGCCAAGTCCTAAAACCATATTCTCTTCTGACTAGGGTAGGCTTTAGGGTTCAGCTTACTTCCCTTCTTGGAACTTAGGTTGCAGTATCAGGCTTTCAACAGAGCTAGGATATGCTGAGAGAGTCTCCTTGAGTAGAGGCGGCAGTGGGAACAACATGGTTTCAGGAGACATAAATTGCATGAAACCAATGAGGTTATTTGGGGGAAAAAAACCAAAGGTCTGCACTGAATCTAGGGTAAGACTTCGGTAGGATAGGAGAATTAAGTTAGTCTTGAAATTGAGGCATGAGAGGGGTCCCACTTGTTGGTTGGGAGACTGCCTAAACAAGTTATGGCCACGCCATTCTAGACACTTAAAAGTTCCATCCTAGAAGGGAGGGCCCAGGAAGTCTGTATATAACCAACTCTAGGGCAGAGGCTGCAAGCCGGTTGCCCGTGAGCCAGACTTGGGCCCCAGAGATAGATTTGTTTGGTTTGTGGTATTGTAAATAATTTTGAATTAGTTGCCAACATTTGAAAATCAGGACTTGCCTTTTCTCTTGAAAAATCAAAACTTCGGGCATCGTTGGACCCAAATTCCTGCCCGATAAAATAAGCTGGATTTCAGCAGTCGTAGCTCCTTTAAAAAAAAAAAATTTTTTTGTTGTTTATTTAAAAGGAGTATCCCTATGTTGCCCAGGCTGGTCTCAAACTCCTGGCTCAAGTGATGCTCCCGCCTCAGCCTCCCCCAGTGTTGGGATTACAGGCGTGAGCCGCTGTGGAGGGCTATGGCTCTTTTTTTTGTTTGTTTTTTTGAGACGGAGTCTCGCTCTGTCACCCAAGGTGGAGTGCAGTGGCGCGATCTTGGCTCTCTGCAAGCTCCGCCTCCCAGGTTCACGCCATTCTTCTGCGTCAGCCTCCTGAGTAGCTGGGACAACAGATGCCTGCCACCACACCTGGCTAATTTTTTGTATTTTTAGTAGAGACGGGTTTCACCATGTTAGCCAGGATGGTCTCGATGTCCTGACCTCATGATCTGCCCACCTCGGCCTCCCAAAGTGCTGGGATTACAGGCGTGAGCCACCGCGCCCGGCTGGCTGTGGCTCTTTTTAAATGGAGTATGGACTCCCCAAACCACTGTATTCCTCCACTTCTTGTATTATACCCAGATTTTCTTGCCTTTGCTCACTCATATTACTTTCCTGGCCCCTGACGGCACTGCACTTTCAGATCCTGGCTTTCTGGCTGTACCCCATCCCATTCCCAGGTTATACTGGCAAGGAGATCCAAGCAGCTTTTTGCAGATTTTAGGCTATTTTATTTTACCTACTAATTATCCTAGAACAGTGGTTCTTAGCCAGAGGGGAGTTTATCTTCCAGGAGACATTTAGCAATATCTGGAGACACTTTTGGTTGCAATAACTCCTGGGAGGGGGTGCTTTTTGCTTCTAATAGTAGAGGTCAGGGGTGCTGCTGAACATACCACCATGCACAGAACAGCTTCTCATAATAAAGACTTACTTGGCCTAAAATGTCAATAGTGCTGAGGTTGAGAAACTCTTGTCTTAAGGGTGCACTCTGTTCATATGTATTCTGGGGTTTTGGAATCTTATGTGGTGAGGCAGGGCCACAGGCTGCTGACTGAACTCAGTAAGTTTAGGGGCTCATACTCACTTGTGAGACTAATGGGGAGAAATGTTGGTTCTTGAGGTAGGTACATAGGGTCTCCTCTTTGCCTAGGTGACCAGCAGGATTCACAGTAACCCAGGTGCCCAGTATTATAAGAGTACTTGATTTGACTGCAGAAGGGTGATGTTTTTGCCTTGAGTGTTGTCAGCCCATTTAGCTTTGTGGGCTTTGACCTCGGGATCCTCCCTCTTGTGTAGGCTCATACACATCAATGGGAAGTATTTGCTTTGAAGATGTCAACATGGAAGTAGTTCATTGCTGACACAGCAGCATCAAAGCCCAGTGCCTGCTCACAGCTGAGACTCCATTCCCCCTGAGTTTGTTTGGCAAGGGTGACAGTGAGCAGGAGGAAGAGAAGCAGGGAAACTGGGAAGGATGAGACTGGAGGGAAGAAGAAACACTGTATAATCCCTGAATATCCATTGTTTCCATGCTTTCCTGCTTTCTTGGACCCAGGCCTGGTCAGAGTTCTCAGTACAGAAGACACGCTCCTCATTTTGCCTAGTTGCTATGGACAGACAGCTTTCTTGTTCTGAGAGTGACACGGGGCTAGGGAGGACTGGGTCTTGATCATAGTTGTTTCAAAACTCCAACGCTATATATTGTTTGAATGCTTTCATAATGGGACTAAATGTATTTGTGTAATTAAAAACAAAGACACTGGCCAGGCTCAGTGGCTCATGCCTGATAATCTCAGCAGTTTGGGAGGCCAAGGCAGCAGGATCACTTGAGCCCAGGAGTTCATGACCAGCTTGGGCAACATAGCAAGAACTCGTCTCTTAAAAAACAAAATAAAACAAAAAACCACAAAAAAACAAGGATACTTTAAAAAAAGACACATACATTACATATTTATATACATCCCAGGAGGTAGCTACTGATTCTGGGATCCCCATTTGGAAGGGTTTACCTCCCCTGGAGTGTTGGAGAGCATTTCGCTCCTGAATGTCTTGTAGTTAGTTGTCCCCTCCCTACCCTGCCTTTCTTCCTTCCGCATTTTTTTTTTTTTTAGACGGAGTCTCACTCTGTTGCCCAGGCTGGAGTCCAGTGGCGTGTTCTTGGCTCACTGCAACCTCTGCCTCCCGGGTTCAAGCGATTCTTCTGCCTCAGCCTGCCGATTAGCTGGGACTACAGGCACAAGCCACTATGCCCAGCTAATTATTTTGTATTTTTAGTAGAGACGGGGTTTCACCATACTGGCCAGGCTAGTCTCGAACCCTTGACCTTGTGATTTGCCTGCCTCGGCCTCCCAAAGTGCTGGGATTACAGGCGTGAGCCACCGCGCCCGGCCTTTCTTCCACATTTTTGTTGTTATTTTTTGTTTATGGTTGCACTCCTTTGTCCTTGAATGCCCCTTTATAATACTCAGCCTGTCTGGGAGGAATTGGAAGGTTTCCCTCCGCTCTCTGTTGCCTGTGGGAAAAGAGAGTTGTGACTACTGTCAGCGTAGCTGGGAGTACAGCTTCAGATTGCCAGGCCATCTCCTCATCAGAAAGAGAGTATGAAAGGCACAGTTCTGCCAGAGGGTGCATATGTTATTCACTATTAACCTGGGTTTCAGACAACAGAAAGCCTTCAGCAGCATGGCTCAAACATGTTGATGTCTGCTTCTCTCACATGTTAAAAGGAGGCAGTGTGGGTTGGATGACTTCAGTTCTTCAGAGAGCCAGGTTTATTCCTTCTGTCTTCTGCCATCCTCAGCCTGTGACTTCTAGCTGGTGGTCCAGGATGGTTACTGAAGCTCTAGCTGTCATGTCTGCACTGTAACTGACAGGAAGGACAAAGACACTGCCTTCCCCATTTAAAGACACTTTCTGAGGTCTTATATGAAATATTTGCATACATCCCGGGAGAAAACCTGGTTGCACAGCCATACCTACCTGCAGGAGAGGCTGGGAAATGTCAGCTTTATTTTGGACAGCCATGCCTTCAGCTAAAATTTCTATTACGAAAGAAAAAGGGAAGAACAGATAGAGGAAGATAACTAGCCGTGTCTGCCACAGAGACTTTGGGGATTTGTTTCTGCTTTGGCTTTCAGTCTGGATCTGCCATTCGAGTACTCCTTTCTCAGCAATAAGCTCCCAGAGAGCCTTGAAGACCCTCACATGGGTCCCACGCTCATTGGTGCAGGCTTGTCCAGCAAGGAAATGAGATCAGGAGAAGAGGGAAGGCTTGGATGTTTTAATTGTGGTAGCTGAATCTTAGCATCTGGCTTTAAGGCCCAGTTGTTGACTTTGTTTGAACTCTGATAGTTTATGGTAAGCTAGGGGGGCTGGGAGTTCTGGGAAGCAATAGAGGAGTAAGGATCAGATGGTGAAATTTTGTTTCTTAATTAGAATCAGGAGAACAGTCAAGGGACTTGGCTTCTGCTTGACAGACTGTTCTAGGAGCTCTCTGTTCTCTGGCAGGGCTGAGAGTAGGGTGAGGCAAGCGAGGTGCCTGGGGTCAGCGTTGAAGGGCGTACTCACTCTCAGGTTCCGGCATGTGGTCCCCTGAGAGTGAGTGCCTCCTTAAATTTTGTGCCCTAGGTGCCTCCTAGCTTCACACTGCCCTGGCTCTGCCTTCTGGTGCTACATTGTTGCTAATGAACTATATTTATTTATTTATTTATTTATTTATTGAGATGGAGTCTCGCTCTCTCACCCAGGCTGGAGTGCAGTGGCGCGATCTCGGCTTGCTGCAAGCTCCGCCTCCCGGGTTCACGCCATTCTCCTGCCTCAGTCTCTCCGAGTAGCTGGGACTACAGGTGCCCACCACCACACCCGGCTAATTTTTTGTATTTTTAGTAGAGACGGGGTTTCACCGTGTTAGCCAGGATGGTCTCGATCTCCTGACCTTGTGATCCGCCCGCCTCGGCCTCCCAAAGTGCTGGGATTACAAGCGTGAGCCACCGCACCCAGCCGAACTATTTTTATTTTTAAACAAATTCTTTAAAATTTTTTCAGGGGCCATGCTAATCTTCTTTGCATCGTTCCAATTTTAGTATATGTGCTGCTGAAGTGAGCACGAACTATTTTTATCTAGAAAAAGGGCTATGTTCATGGTAAACCACAGAGTGGAAAAAGTCTCCCTCCCTCTCCACAGCTTTAGTCTTTCTCCCCAGAGGAGCCACTCTGACCAGGTGCTTTTGTATCCTTCCAGCTGGTCTATTGGAATGGACTCTGCAGGCATTTACAAGCAGCCTTCTTTATTCATTAGTTTAGCACATAGTTGAATTTCCACTGTATGTAATATTTACCTGTGCACAGAGAGGACCAAACCTGTAGGACATTTATGGCAGGATAGAAGGAAGGAGAAGGATCAGAAGTGAGACCTAGTGCCTGTTAGTGGGTCTGAGGAGTGTATCAGCTTCTCTTCCCCTTGGAGCTGCAAACCAGACGCACAGTTAGCACTGCCAGGATATTATCAGCCAGTCTCTTTCTCCGTGTTTATTTCCACCTTTTTGTGTTTCTCTACTTTTGTCCTCTTCTCTCTGTCTCTGCCTCCTTGTCTCTTATCTCTCACCCCTCTATCTCTGTCTTCTGTGTATTTTCTCGTTTTTTTTTTTTTTTTTTTTTTTGAGACAAGTTCTCACTCTGTTGCCCTGGCTGGAGTGCAATGACTATTCACAGACGCTATTACAGTGCACTATAGGCCCGGACTCCTGGGTCCAGCAGTTCTCCCACCTCAGCCTCCCACACAGTTGGGACTCCAGGTGTGCACCGCTGCCCTGGCCCCTGTCTTTTTGTCTAAGCTGCATGCCCTCCCACTTCTGCTTCTTTTTGTGTTCTGCTTCCTTTCTCTACTTACTTATGGTTTCTGTCCCTTTGTTACTAAGGGCTTGTATGTGACTTTGACTTGCTGTAGCTCCTGACCCTTCTGCCCATTACTGTTAGATTCAGTTTCTTGGTATTCCAACTCTGTGTTTCTGGGAGAGGCAATATAACAGGCTCAACTTGGGTCCCGTGTCTGGCTCCATCAGTCATGATAGGGAAGGGGGAGCAATTCCCAAGAAGGAGCTGGGCAGGTACTTCAAAACATGGCTACTGTACGGTATAGGGGCCTATGGATTACTGGTACCTATTAACTAGGTAATCCTTATGTTAGTTGATTGAGGCTTAACCCCATACAGGTAGCTTTGATCATCAGGGTAGGTCCCTAGGAAGACCTGCCAGCAGCATGCATTTCTTTGGGCTGCTTCTACTCTCCCATTTGACCACTGTCTCCCTACTCCCACATCATGATTGACTAGTAAGCACCTGTGTTACTTGCCAGTGTACTGAGTGAAAGCTCTTTGAAGCCATTGAGCCTGCCACCTGCCACCTGTGTTCATTTTCACAGGCTGGCCGTAGGCACTTCTCTCCATTTGAATGGAAGAATATCCAACTTTCTGACAATTTGCCTTGCCCCAGGGAATTGGAAGTTAGAGTGAAAATCTTACCACCTTGGTTCCAACCAGGGTTTATCAGTGCCCCTCTTTGCTTGGCGATGAGCTTAAGAAAACAACATGGCCAGGCGCAGTAGCTCATGCCTGTAATCCTAATACTTTGGGAGGCTGAGGCAGGAGGATAGCTTGAGCCCAGGAGTTCCAGACCAGCCTGGGCAACATAGCAAGACCTCTGTCTCTACAAAATAATTTTTTTTTTAATTAGCTGGGTGTGGTGGTGTGCACCTGTGGTCCCAGCTAATAGGAGGTTGAGGTGGGAAGATCACTTCAGCCCTGGACATCGAGGCTGCAGTGAGCTGTGATCGTGCCCACTCCAGCCTGGATGACAGAGGAAGACCCTGTCTCAAAAAAAAAAAAAAAAAAAAAAGAAGGAAAGAAAGAAAATAAAATTATATGCTGCTGTTACCTTCTGAGAATTTGTGATCTTGGGAGAAGCATGACCCAATCACCTGAGGGAGAGACTTGAGACAGGTGTCTACATGATGATAGCATAGACACTGACCTGTGCTAAGAAGCAGGAATGCCATGTGGTTCAGGAGAGAAAGAGCTCAGAGAGGGGCTGGGTGGTGTATTTAGAGAAGGTTTTACAGAGGAAGAGGAAGCGGGGGCTGAACTAGACCTTGAAAGTGGGAGTTGCTGTTGGCTATGGCAGGAAGAGGAGGGGAGGACGTTTCTTTTTATGTGTGTGTAGGGTACAAATAAGAGAGAAAGTCTGGCTGAAGGAGAGAGTGCAAAGTGGGTAGGAGTAAGTGGAGTTGGCCTAGAGGATGGACCCAAAAGATTTTGTAGTAAGATTTGAGGTGCACATAAAAGTTCTATTTTTGGATGCTAGAGGCAGTACTCACAGATGTCACTGCATTCCTTCTTGCTGGATATTTTTCTTATGTCGTCTCCATGGATCAGTCATTGTTTAGCAGGAGCAAAGTGCCGGGGGTCTCAGCACAGGACCCAGATGTCACTGAGGTGTGTGAGGAGCTAGAACTTAAGGCCACGTGAGCCTATGGTGCGCTTCTCCATGGACTTCATTGAGAATTGGGAGGTATGGGTAGGAATGAGGGTGGAAGCGATCAGTGGGCTTGGGAATGTGAACTTAGAAATGGTAGTTAGCTTCTCTCAGCCTCAGTTTCCTCATCCATAAAATGGGAATAGGAATATCTGTATTTTGGAGTCGTGAGAATCGATGGAGAGGTGTATGTGAAATTGTCAGGCATATAACAGACTTTTTCTTTCTTTTTTTTTTTTTTTGAGACAGGGTCTTACTCTGTCATCAGGCTGGAGTGCACGGCTCACTGCTGCCTCAACCTCCTAGGCTCAAGTGACCCTCCCTCCTCAGCCTCCTGAGTAGCTGGGACTACAGGTGTGCACCACCATGCCCAGCTAATTTTTGTATTTTTTGTAGGGACAGGGTTTCTCCATGTTGCCCAGGCTGGTCTCTAACTCCTGGGCTCACATGATCCATCTGCCTCAGTTTCCCAAAGTGCTGGGATTACAGGTGTGAGCCACTGCACCTGGCCTCATTTTTACACTTAATGCAAAACACTGTCTCTCTAATTTCTTAGGTAACCTGCCATCTGCATTCAAATTTACCTCACTTACTGATGAGTTTCTTTTGGCCATGAAGAGGTCTTGTGTCTCCTGTGGTTTGGAACCTTGGGAGTCTGGGTGGGAAAGAGTGGGTGAAATCACCCATCCCTGGGCCTGGGGGGGATTCCCAGAAATGGTGCTGGCCATCAGGATGTATAAGTATGTGTTCACGGATGCCTTCATATCCTTGAGTGCCAGTAGTGATGGACATGCCTGTGTGCTGTCAGCTGGGGCGGGTGCAGGGTGTCCCCTCACTTGCCAGTTTGCCTTGTTCTGACTGGTCCATTGGCCCCTTTGCCTTAGGCAGGAAGGTCAGAAAGAGTGCTCTCTGTAAAGAGGGGTTGGGCCCCTGTTCCCTCAACTCAAGTCTGCCAGTGACTTTGTGGTTTTCCTCCTAGGTCTGCTGACATTTGTGAACTGTGCCTATGTCAAGTGGGGCACACGTGTGCAGGACACGTTCACTTACGCCAAGGTCGTAGCGCTCATTGCCATCATTGTCATGGGCCTTGTTAAACTGTGCCAGGGTAAGTGGTGGGAAGGGGGTACCACCAAGAGTTCCTCTGGATTCCCTGAGGAGGACATGGGGACTCTGTTAGCTTCACTGCTCAGCTGTTTCTGTGTACATGCTAGCATGTGTCAGTGAGTGCAAGAGATGGGAGTAGATTTCTTTCTGGGCTTTTTGGGCCAGGATGGCTTGGCCAAGTGGACATGAGTCAGCCTCTCCCTCAGGGCTGGTTTCCTTTGGTGGAGGTTGGGAGCATTGCAGGAAGCCAGCCAAGGGCCTAGGAGCTCCCGAAGCTTGGGTCATGATTGGGTCATAAAAGTAATCTGTGGGGATAGAGTGGCTCCTGTTTGTGGTCTGTGACTGCCAAGCTACAAGTAGGAGACAGGTGGCAGGGTATATGGAGCTGGAAGTGGGGTATGGAAATGGGTGGTTATTTTGCAGCCTTTACTTTTCATCTGGACTTGTATTCAGCAGTCCCTCCCCAAGTCAGCTCTCAGAAAAATATTAAAATATTGTGAAATTGGCAGTGTCTTTCCTAAATGTTGGCTTTAGAAAGCTTTTCGTTCCTGGATCAGAGAGGACTAGCAGTGAGGGTAACAGGCCTACCAATATCTCATGAGCCCTAGAGAGGTCTTGAGGTGTCTTTAGCTACAGATATCTCAATCATTTCACAGCCCAGTTCTCTAGGTCATCAGTCCCTAAATGTGGCTGTGTACAGTCACCCGGGTAGCTGAGACCCTAATCTCAAATCTATTGGATCACATTCTGGTTGGTTTGGAGTCTAAAAAGCTGTGCTTTTTTTTTTTTTTGAGACGGAGTCTTTCTCTGTCCCCCAGGCTGGAGTGCAGTGGCGCGATCTCGGCTCACTGCAAGCTCCGCCTCCTGGGTTCACGCCATTCTCCTGCCTCAGCCTCCCGAGTAGCTGGGACTACAGGCGCCCGCCAACACGCCCGGCTAATTTTTTGTATTTTTAGTAGAGACGGTTTCACCGTGTTAGCCAGGATGGTCTCGATCTCCTGACCTTGTGATCCACCCGCCTCGGCCTCCCAAAGTGCTGGGATTACAGGCTTGAGCCACTGCGCCCGGCCAAAGCTGTGCTTTTAAGAATTGCCCTTGGCCCGGCGCGCTGGCTCACGCCTGATATCCCAACACTTTGGGAGGCTGAGGCGGGCGAATCAGCGGGTCAGGAGTCCGAGACCAGCCTGACCAACATGGAGAAACCCTGTCTCTACTAAAAATACAAAAATTGGCTGGGCATGGTGGTGCGCGCCTGTAATCCCAGCTACTTAGGAAGCTGAGGCAGGAGAATGGCTTGAAAACAGGAGGCGGAAGTTGCAGTAAGCCGAGATTGTGCCACTGCCCTCCAGCCTAGGTGACAGAGCAAGACTCCGTCTCAAAAAAAAAAAAAGAATTGCCCTTGTCGGGCTGGGCGCGGTGGCTCACGCCTGTAATCTCAGCACTCTGGGAGGCCGGGAGGCTGAGGCAGATGGATCACCTGAGGTCAGGAGTTTGAGACCAGCCTGGCCAACATGGAGAAACCCTGTCTCTACTAAAAATACAAAAAATTAGCCGGGGGTGGTGGCGGGTGCCTGTAATCCCAGGTACTTGGGAGGCTTAGGCAGGAGAATCGCTTGAACCTGGGAGGCAGAGGTTGCAGTAAGCTGAGATCTTGCCATTGCACTCCAGCCTGGACAACAAGAGTGAAACTCCGTCTCAAAAAAAAGAAAAAGAAAAAAAGAATTGCCCTTGTTGATTCTCAGGCTGCTGGTCTAGCCCGTGTACTTATATCAAGTTAGTAGAGCTAGCCATGTGGATGTCCCTGGAGGCTCGGGAGCATCCTGGGGTCAAATTGGGTTTTGAGTAATCCTCCCCTGAAGATCTGTTCCTTAGGGAACCACTGCTGTGTATGAGGATGGACACCCCTGAAGACAGGGGTCTCTATTTTCTCTTCTCTTGCTGCATAGCCAGCTCTTTTTACCATATGAGAGCTGGGTCTAGGCTTTCTTCAGGGTGTGACAATGGGGTTCCTTAGAAGTCTGGGTCTTGTTAAAGACCCCAGTGTGTCCAGAGGGTCTCTGTCCTGGGTAGCTGGGTGCTGTCCCCTGGGCTTTTGTGTCTGCAGTCTCTGAGGCCTCTGAGAATGACAGGCTGGGCTGGCTCCCCAAAGGGTGGGGGTGGCTCAGGCCTAGTGAAAGATAAGGTCTCAGTTCCTCTATAGCATGTGATCTCCTCCATGCAACCATAGCTACCGCAAGTAGAGCAGCAGAGAGTCCTTCCCATGAGGCTGATAAACCCATTGATCAAACTGTGCAGTAGTCTGGTCCAAGAGAGGTAGTTCACAGGAAGGTCTAATTTTGAATGAAAAATGACTCCTTCATGTGAAACGGGGTTCTTGACATAAATAGGTAGAAGAGCTGGGGCTTGCTGTGAGATCATTTGCAGGAAATGGAAATTCTTTAGGGTTTTGGAAGAAGTATTGTCACATCAGAGGGCAGCCAGGAATGTCTTTGGTTTTTTATTGTCTAGTTTTATTAAAGGAATGTGAGCTTTCCTGAGGAAGTGGGTGGGGTGGTAAAGTGTAGGGAGCTAGTGGTTGTTGATCTTTTGGTGTTAAATTATGTTTTTTTTTCTTTCCCCTACCTTCTTGTTTTTTCTTTCTTGTTCCTCCCCATTCCTCCTTTTTTTCATCTTCCCTTCCTCTTTCCTATTCTCCTTTCGTATCTTTCTCTTACACCTCCCATCTCCTCCTCCTTTCTCCTTTGGCCTGCTCCTTCTCTCTGAACCCCTCACCTGCCTTTGCCCCCACAGGACACTCTGAGCACTTTCAGGACACCTTTGAGGGTTCCTCCTGGGACATGGGAAACCTCTCTCTTGCCCTCTACTCTGCCCTCTTCTCTTACTCAGGTTGGGACACCCTTAATTTTGTAACAGAAGAAATCAAAAACCCAGAAAGGTAAAGGTGGGATCATACTCTCACTCCCCAGTTTGGCTGGAACTCCTGCTGATAGTGGGCGTGCCTGCCCTCATCCTTCTCCTCCTCCCTCCAACTCTCCTCCCCTCTTCTCCCTACTCCCCCTTCTCCAGCTAGGAGGGGCTGAAGGCTAGAATGGGAGTGAGTGAAGGTAGGAAAGCCTTTGGCTCCCTGTCCTCATGTTCGCACTGGAGGATACACAGGGTCCTTCCTAGAGGAGAGGCCCTTCAGTAGGGAGCAGCAGTCCCAGCTGGGGCTAAGGGATTAGGACCTTGCACCTTCAGTGGGGAGCAGCAGGCCCAGCTGGGGCTAAGGGATTAGGACCTTGCACCTTCAATAGGGAGCAGCAGGCCCAGCTGGGGCTAAGGGATTAGGACCTTGCACCTTCAGTGGGGAGCAGCAGGCCCAGCTGGGGCAAAGGAATTAGGACCTCGGACTCTGGTGCTGACACTACAGCCCACAGAACCAAAACTTATTCTGGCCAGCTGGGTCCCCAGCCTGGCATCTAGTCCCCAGGACACTGTTCCTTGCACTGTTCCTCTGAGATCACAGATGCAGGAGGATTATGAAACCCAGTAGGACCCATTGGTCCTACTGTGGCAAAGATTCAATATTGATCATGAGCTATCTTCACAGAGAAAGTTGTGTCTTTCTCAATAGAAAGAACCCAGGGTCAAGGGGAAGGTGAGCCTGCCTCAAAGACTTGGAGGCTAGTGAACTGTTAAATGTTAGGAAAATCCCAGTGGAGACTTGATAAACTTTGTTCCCAAGGAGAGGTTGGTTCTAGGTAGTCCTTTCTCACTTGTCCTGACAGAAATTTGCCCTTGGCCATTGGGATTTCTATGCCAATTGTGACGCTCATCTACATCCTGACCAATGTGGCCTATTACACAGTGCTGAACATTTCAGATGTCCTTAGCAGTGATGCCGTGGCTGTGGTGAGTCTCCTGGGATCCCCATTTGTTCATCATCTCCTGATACTGAGGCACCCTGCACAGCTCAGTCTGTCTTACTGCACCCTCCTCAGCTCTGCAGCATGAGGTCATGAGTCTAGGCCAGAGGGTGGGCTGCTTAGCAGTGATTGCATTTGTTCCGAGATCATAGATGCAGGAGGATTATGAAACCCTGTCTGTTTAAGTGCCTTTTCTGTGCCCTGCCCCCAGACATTTGCTGACCAGACGTTTGGCATGTTCAGCTGGACCATCCCCATTGCTGTTGCCCTGTCCTGCTTTGGGGGCCTCAATGCATCCATCTTTGCTTCATCAAGGTACCGTGTCTCTGTGTCACTGATAATAGACCACAATATTTCATTTCTCTGGGGCTTAGGCATAAGAGTTCCTTTTTTCCCTCCTTCTCATGGGCATATAGGGAGGGTGTGTGTGTGTGTGTGTGTGTGTGTGTTTGGTATGTGGGCATGTACTTGCCTTTGTGCAAGTAGCACATTTGTATGCTGGTAGCTCATGTTTCCATCTGAGATGAGGACAGATTGTGTGCTGATAGCTCATGTTATGTGTCGATAGCTCATATTTATGTGCTGGTAGCTCATGTTTTGTGTGCTGGTAGCTCATGTTTTGTGTGCTGGTAGCTCATGTTTCCATCTGAGATGAGGACAGATTGTGTGCTGATAGCTCATGTTATGTGTTGATAGCTCATGTTTATGTGCTGGTAGCTCATGTTTTGTGTGCTGGTAGCTCATGTTTATGTACTGGTAGCTCATGTTTCCATCTGAGATGAGGACAGATTGATGAAAGGTATAGGGGAGAAAGGCAACAGCTTGGAGTGGTGACTTGGGCAGGGACCAGATTCTAGGCTCCTTGTGGGTTATGCTGTAGCCCTAGGATTCATTCCTTCAGTAGATGATAACAGCACTTGCTGTGTACCAGGTATTGGTGCTATGTACAGAAAGACTTTCCCCCTCACTTCCCAGAAAATGCCAAGGCCATCAGGTCTCCTGATCTCCTCTCTGTGCAGACATCAATAAGCGTGCTGGTCCTTCCTGCTGTTGCAAAGCAAGGAGCAGGTGTGCCTTTCCTGGCAGACTCTGCTACCTGGGCTCAGGGTTCCTGTGCTTCCCCTCTTCTTCAGCAGTTTGCTCCATCAGTTGGCCCTTCTCTTTCGTGGGTGCTCACTTGGAGCCAGCTCTCCAATAGCTTCTCTCCTCTCCACTTAGGAGAGTCACAAAATAGCGTTTCACATCTCTCCTCTTCCCACTTACTGGATGTACTACTTTTCATTTTTAAATTAAATTTTTTTTAGAGATTAGGGTCTCACTATGTTGCCCAGGCTGGTCTCAAACTCCTGGTCTCAAGTGATCCTCCCACCTTAGCCTCCCGGGTAGCTGGGATTAAAGGCGTGCACCACCATGCCTGGCCCTGGATGCACTTGTGAGACAGCAGTCTGGGCTTCAACTTTCATTCATTTTCCCATCTATTAAGTTTGGCTTCTACTACCTGAAAGATATTCTTATTAAGGCTATCTCTTTCCTAGCCTGTCTTTAGTCCTCATCCTATTGGACCTCTGAAGCAAGTGATGCTGACCACTTTCCAATTTTGAAACAATTCCCATGGCTTCTATGATATAAGATACCTGAGAAGAAAGTTTCTTTCCTGATTTCTCTTCCACTCACCCTATAACTGGTGTCCCCAGGGCCGGGGGTATAATAGTCATCCAATAAATATTTGCCATGTGAACACACAGAAGCATGAAAAATAAAAGAGAGTTTTGTCCTGTTCATTCTTTTTACTGGTTTTCACACACCAGTCCATGTATTGTGCCTCCCTGGGGCAACCAAAGAATTAGAGAAGTCAAGGCCTTGTAAAAGAACATAGTGTCTAGCTGGGCGCGGGGCTCATGCCTGTAATCCCAGCACTTTGGGAGGCTGAGGTGAGATCACCTTAGGTCAGGAGTTCGACACCAGCCTGACCAATATGGTGAAACTCTGTCTCTACTAAAAATACAAAAAAAAAAAAAAATATTAGCTGGGCATGGTGGCATGTGCTTGTAGTCCCAGCCACTCGGGAGGGTGAGGCAGGAGAATTGTCTGAACCCAGGAGGCGGAGGTTGCCGTGAGCCCATTGCACTCCAGCATGGGCTACAGAGCGAGACTCCGTCTCAAAAATAAAAAAAGTAGTGTCATCTTCCCTCTGCTCAGCCTAGTTGTGATAGATGGAATTCTTGTCTAGCCTTTCCTTGACACCCTAGCCTCCCCCTGCTCTAGTGTGCCCTCCAGTCTGGTGTCAAATCCCATCAGGCCCTTACCTCAAAGCCACAGCTGACTGTGTTTATTCAGACTCCACAGTGTGGCCTTGTATGCAGGTCCTTCGCAGCACCCTCTTCTCACATAGCTTGTCCTGGGGCTCTAGGCATTCTACATCAACCTCCAAAGAGGCCACGCTCTTTCCTACCTACACACATTTTGCCTATGCACATGCTCGTTTTCTCCACCTACCGACTTGCTTCTGGAAACCCTTCTTTGCATCTCTTCTCTTGCAAAGCATTTTGGCACAAGCCTCAAGCCTAGCGAGTGAGTGTCGTGTACTCCAAGGTGATGCTGACCATGCTGGGGGGCAGTTCATTTCTGCGCCAGTCTTTTTTTTGTTTGTTTTTGAGATGGAATTTAGCTCTTGTTGCCCAGGCTGGAGTGCAATAGTGCGATCTCGGCTCACTGCAACCTCTGCCTCCCGGATTCAAGTGCTTCTGCCTCAGCCTCCCGAGTAGCTGGGATTACAGGCATGTGCTACCGTGCCTGGCTAATTTTGTATTTTTAGTAGAGACGGGGTTTCTCCATGTTGGTCAGGCTGGTCTCAAACTCCCGACCTCAGGTGATCCGCCTGCCTCGGCCTCCCAAAGTGCTGGGATTATAGGCATGAGCCACCGCACCTGGCCGCTGTGCCAGTCAGTCTTTTTCCCAGTTGGTAGAACTCTTTAGGTGTAGAAAGGAAGCCTGGGTTGTCTCTCTGACCCTCAGTCTTGCCTTACATTAGCTCAGGGAACATACATGGAGGGCATGAACAGGAATCTGGCTGCCCTTTAAAACCTATTATGTTAGCTATGAATTTGGCATGGATTGGGTGAGTCTGTTAGTGGGTGACAGCAGGGTGAGGCATCTGTTGGATGTTGGTGAGGTATCTGTGGCTGAGAGAAGAGGGGGTGTCTGGGTGATGGTGGGTGAGGCATCTGGGTAGTGGTGAGGTGCCCGGGGATGAAGAGGGAGGGAAAATCTGTAGGGAAGCAGGGAGCGGGGAGGTTGGACTGGTGATGCGCTAAGGACCTGGGATGCTCCTGGGAGACTGCTTCCTGCTTTCCTTGGGGGCTCTAAGCTGAGTTTGTCCAAGTGAGGAGTGTGGCCGTATGGCTGAGTAAAAGGAGTAAAGGATCCTGCATTCTCATCCTTCTAGGTTGTTCTTCGTGGGCTCCCGGGAGGGCCACCTACCGGACCTTCTGTCCATGATCCACATTGAGCGTTTTACACCTATCCCTGCTTTACTGTTCAACGTAAGCTTTGCTGGGACCACGGGGCTCGGGCGGATCTGTGCATTGCTCCTTCTGATTTGTGCTAAGTTGTTAAATAAGAGGGACCCTGAGAAAGGCCTTACTCTAAGATTTGAAAAACAGTTCATTTTTTGTTGTCATTTAGTTATTTTATGGTTTTATTACGTTTAATTTTGGATGAATCTGGAATTTATATTATAGCATAGTATTGAGAAAGGTGGGGATTCACTTAATTTTTTCTCAAATGGCAGCCAGCTATACCAATATCGCTTACTCAACAATCCATTTTTCCACGGTTTTCAAACTTCTATCATAGAAAATTAATAATAGCTAATTTTTTAGGGTCCTTAATATGTGCCAGTTATTATTGTATGCCCCTTAAATGTGCCATCTCAACTAATCCTCCTCATCGGCACCAAGCCTCCTTAGTTTAGCTTTATACTGACTCTCTGAAAACTAAAGGGGGACCAAGGGTACTTCTTTAGTCCCCCCGCCCTTGGAATTTTCCTAGCAATTCTCACATTCGTTTATTTGTCTTGATGAACTTTTCTATCATTTCATCGAAGTAAGAGAAAAATTCTCTTGATATTTTGACAGGGCCAGCATTGAATTTATAAATTTAGGTTATCTGACTATAGGCACATACCACCAGGCCTGGCTAATTAATTTTTTGTAGAGATGAGGTCTCACTATGTTGCCCAGGCTGGTCTTGAGCTCCTGGGCTCCAGTGAGCTGCCACTTCAGTCCCCAAAGTGCTGGGATTATAGGCATGAGCCACCACGCCCAGCCTTCTCTTCTTAATACAGGGTTCTCCCTTGTCTCCGCAGAATGAGCTATTTTGTTTTAAATCCTTTGTTGATAATTTGTAATGAAAAGATTATTGAAGTTTAAACACATTTGACCTTGTCCCAGGACTCTAGGTCCTGATCCTTGTCTTCTAGGATTCTTTTGTTCCAGAGGCTAATGCTGTCATATGTCTGGATGGATCCATTTTGCTAGTTTCCAGGTCCAACACCTGACTTCAGAGGCCTGAAATGCTACAATTTCTCTCTCTGGCTCAAAATTCTTCCATGGGGAGAGAGTTATATTCCATTATTTATTGACATTATTTAGTCCGGATGGGTAGGGATCCATTTTGCTAGTTAGCATTTCTCAGGCCCGAGGACAGTGAGATGGTTCTGAAGGTGTTTCCCCCATTTTATGCCAGGTAGTTGGGACCCAAGTCTAACCCCTCTCTAGGACACCGTGTAATCCATGTTAAGGTTGGTGCACTGAAGTGAGGAGGGCCTCAATGTGTGCCTTTTTCTAAAGTGCTTGCAACAAGGGGGAGGCATTGAGTGGAGGAAGGGCTGCAACAGAAGAGGGAAAGATGCTACCCTGAGGATTAATGTACCTCAGGGTACATCAAGGAATGGACCTATCTGATGCCAAGGGGTCAATGAAAAGAGCCAGAGGTAATCTGGTGAAGTGGCACCAGATCTAGTACTGACTGCTGGGTGGTGGAGTCTCCTGGGGGCGCAGGTGATGACGATGCTCACCTGTCTCCCCACCCCTTTCCCACAGTGCACCATGGCACTCATCTACCTCATCGTGGAGGATGTTTTCCAGCTTATCAACTACTTCAGCTTCAGCTACTGGTTCTTCGTGGGCCTGTCTGTTGTTGGACAGCTCTACCTCCGCTGGAAGGAGCCCAAGCGGCCCCGGCCTCTCAAGGTCAGCAGCTCTGGGCAGACTAGGAGGGGTGGGCCATCTCCCTAAGGTGGCTTCTTGCCCGTGAGCTGTTCCCTCTTCCCACATTACTTAATCTCTCACCCCCTCTATTTCAGCTGAGCGTGTTTTTCCCCATTGTGTTCTGCATATGCTCCGTGTTTCTGGTGATAGTGCCCCTCTTCACTGACACCATTAATTCCTTCATTGGCATCGGGATTGCCCTTTCTGGAGTCCCTTTCTACTTCATGGGTGTTTACCTGCCAGAGTCCAGGAGGCCACTGTTTATTCGGAATGTCCTGGGTGAGCTTCTCCGCACCCCATTACTCACTGGTGGCTGTGTGTGCATGCGCATGCAGAGGTGGGGGGTGGCTTACAGCTTCCCCATACTCAGAATTTGCTGGAGGCCATGAGACCTAGCTGTCCACAACTTCCCTTTTGATTTTGACATGATCACTTTAGTTCTAATTTTAGTGTCCTATTTTGGGGCTAAAACATTGCCTCCTGACAACACAAATCACCTGGGAAGATGAGTTGTGCATCAGACTCTGGTTGGGCATGGGACAGAGGATGATAAGGCTTGTTGGGAGACAGGGGCAAAGCCTGATATAGGGTACTCAAGGGGCAGGTGGGAGGGAGCCATAGATGTTACTAGTCAGCTTTGTGTTCAGGTTAGGGCTGTAGCTAGATGTTTACTAAATCCTGTGCTTGCTCTATTTTCATTTAGCTGCTATCACCAGAGGCACCCAGCAGCTTTGCTTTTGTGTCCTGACTGAGCTTGATGTAGCCGAAGAGAAAAAAGATGAGAGGAAAACTGACTAGAGGTCAGAGGTGGCTTTCCGAGGCCTGGAAGGCTGGCCAAGCAGCAAAATCCTGATAACAAGACTCTGTGGGCCCACCTCTCCTGAATTAAAGGAGCCTTTTGACCCACATCATATAACGGGGCTCAGGGCCAGTGCTCACTCTTATTGGTAAGCTATAGGAGGAGACTCAGGATCTGGGCCAACCTCAAGGTTGGGGCTTCAGAGGGTGGGGGGAAGATTGGGGAACAGGGGAATGGTCATTTAGTTTTACTCCTGATAGATGCAGCTCTTATAGATATTTACTTGGTAAAGTGCAGTGGGGAAGAGGGAATGCTAGGTTGACAGGGCTGGTGGCTTCTGAATTTGGTATTTGAACTAGAAGTAAGTCCCTATAGAGGGGCTGCTTTATGGGAAGTTTTCCTCTGACCAGGTCCAACACCTGACTGACTTTAAAGGCCTGAAATGCTACCATTTCTTCCTCTGGCTCAAAATTCTTCCCTGGGGAGAGAGTTATATTCCCTTATTTATTGATATTTAGTCCAGAACACCAGTTCTAACGAAGCATGCGTGTCTCTTCATCTACAGGATGCAATAGGCTGATTGTATTTAAAATTCAAAGTACCCAAAACTGAGTCCCTTTGGGCTCAGAAATGTCTATGGTATTGGGTCAGACTCTGACGACAGATTTTATGCTGTTTAGCGCCATCTTCTATTGAGTCTTACCTGCAACAATGAACCTTAAAGATTTTTTCACTCATGTACCTGTTACACTTTAGCATACAGATAGATCGTAGATCACGTTACAAGCACTTGGCTCAGGTCCAGCAAGGACAGATGAACAAATTCATGAGTCAGAAGTCTATTAATACTGCTGTTTTGAAGGATAATCCTTTATTTTACTTGAGACCTTACATCTTTGTTCTAGCCGACAGTAAATCTCTGGGTTTCTGTTACGAACTCTAAGGGGGTTGAAACTTCTGAAATTCAGGTAGATCACCTGAATTCTCTCAGCTGTCAATGGCTTGGAGAACATGACTTGGCCCATCTCATGGGCCCAAGTCATCAAATAACCTGTTCCTCTCTGTAAGGGCAGTGTGAGGGACTGCTGTGCAGACCCAAGCAAGCCCACCCTGGTGCTAGGTCATTTCACTTTTCTGAAAACCTCACATCAGGCTGCATCCTCTTCTGTCCCTGGTACCAGGCTTTGTTTACACTTGGAGCCGCCTTGGTGTGGGTCACCAGGACAGTGTACTCCTCTCCTGCCAGCCTCCCCTTCCCCGAGGCGTGGTGGCTGCAGTCTCAGGAAGAGCTTGGTACTTGTAGGGACTTCTGTTTTCTCCCTGTGGAGATCAGTGAAGACTGGGAGGAAAGCTGCTTCAACCTGAGTCTGGTTCTTCAGCAGTCTGCACAAACGGAAGCAGCTAATTCTGGTGCTCAGGCTGGGCTTACACCCAAGTTAGGCCTGCTCTGGCCTAATGGATCTTACTGTATGAGCAGGACAGCTGCACTGGATTGTACAATTGTTTTGTGATGCCCAGACACTATCATCCTGGGCCGAGAAGAACCTGCCAGCTTGACATACCCCATGGACTTCTTATCCTTAGGTTTTGGAATTGGTCAACAGTGAGGCAGTCTCCCTTCCTGACCATTCTTCTCCACCCAGTCACAGATAAGGGAATAACCTTGGCCATATATTTGCTCAATACAGTTGCCTTGGGTTCAGAGCATAATGCATATGTGAAACATGGGGTGACATTCCTACTGTCATGGGTCTGGGATTTGTACAGCAAATTCCTGCCCGACGACAGGGTGTCTTGTGCAAAGGCTGACTTGCCTGAACTCTAAGAACATGACTTCTGTCTAAGCCAAGCTGGCACCCATCCCAGGGCTCCTCTGGAGCTAATCCTTTAAGCAAAATGTGCTTGCCTTTTGAAGATCCCTGACCCAGGCTTTAGCTTTCTCTACCACATAACCAGCTAATCCCAGGAATTTGCTCCCCTCCCCCAGTGGCTTCTAGGGAAAGCAAGGACCTCACATGCCAGGTGCCCTAGTACTTGCTTAGTGAGCCATGTCATCCTCCTTTCATTTTTGGATGGTGACAGCATTTTTCCCCTCTGTGCTGGATACAGACTTCTCGCAGGATCCCCTCTTTGGGAGCAAAGCCAAAGGATCCCTACAACACTCAAGCTTCATGGTGGAATTAATTTCTGCCAGCTCTTTGTTGTCTGTCTCCTTAAATCCTTCTCCTGTTGTGCTTATTATCCCTTTTGCAGTGAGTACAGTTTATTAAGTTGTCAGCCCTTTAATATTGGGGAAACTTAATGAGTATAAATAGCAGGGAGCAAATTGTAACAGCACAGTGTTTTGTTTTTTCACCCGGTTGCCGTGAGTACGAGAATGGCTTTCAATCCTTTGTTTCTGAGCCTACAGACAGAAAGCAAGATGTGTAATATTAGACATACAAGTTGCTGCCTGTTATAACGGTGAATTATACCTTTGTGCATACCTAGGATGTTTGTTGTTTTAATTAGCTGCGATATATATGACCTGTGTACACAGAATTTAATCACTTTGGCAGGTTGAACAACTCCATGTAGATAAGAGCTAGTGTAGGTAAAGGTTTAGAAAATGGACATAAAGTCAAAGAATGATGGCAGGTAGGATGGAGAGATACTTAGGAAATCCTAAAAGAGGCGGCAAGAAGGTATCTCCCTGTGTAACTCACCTTCCCCCATGACAGTGAGTCAGAGACACTCACAGGCTATGAGGGCACACCCCTAGCTGAATGTTCTGCGTTGTTTCCTTAGACCTGTGGTGTCCGCTACAACAGCTACTAGACACGTGCAGCTAATTACATTAAAATGAAATAAAATTAAAAGCTCAGTTTCTCAGTTGCGCTAATCACATTTCAAGTGCTCAGTAGCCACCCGTGTCTACTACTACACAGCGCAGACACAGAACATATCGTCACTGCAGATAGTTCTACTGGACAGTGTTACGCTAGAATAAACACCAAGGCAGTCAGTTAAGGCAGCTATGGTTTGGAAAGGCATAGGGACAGAGTTTGCTTAGAAGAGATACAAGCTGTGGTAATAAAATTGATCTTGTTGATAGTAGTTTGTTTTTGTGGTGGGTGCTGTGAAGAGTAAACATTACTCAGTGGAAAGCTAAGTTCAGAAGGTACTTTGTTTTTCCTCCCTTGCCTTAAGTCCTTGGTATTTATAATCAATGCTGAAACTTCTATCTCACTACTGCTCCCTGTTTTAGATATTCGGATTTAAAAGGTTTTAAAAGAATTACTTTCTTCCATGTTCAAAGCTAGATTTTACTAAACACATGTATCACATTCATATATATTATTTCTTGGCCCCACTGTCGAAGGAAGTCAGTCAGTAATTTCACAACCGTTATCAGAGTTTGGAAGCACAAATAGCTGTTAACTAAAATCTCCCACTGCTCAGACAGACTACTTTCTGCCCTAATGGCCATTACTATCCAGTCTGTGTTGCTACAAGGGACCCACTGGTACCCCTTGTAGATTCTGTCTATCAAAAGGAACAGGGATTTCCTAGAGGCAGGCAGCCTGGTGGTATGGCAGAGCAGAAGCTTACTGCTAATGAAACGGGAACCTCCCCCTCCCTTGTGGTTTCAGCACAGAACCTGAATGCCAGGAAAAATTCCTGGGCCAAGAAGCTAAAATTAAAGAAACCTTCCTTTTTTCAACATTTTTTTTCTTTCAAACTGTAGGGTCACTTCTGATTGAGGCAAAGGGGCCCTACTGTAAGTGGAAAAGACTCACTCCCCTAACATAAGTTTTCACTGTGGTGGGATGGTGCCGCCCGATACGCTTGATATGCTTTTCCTTCCACATGTTAAGCTAGGAAACCTAAGAGGATGTCAGCAGGGCAGTTAACTCTGGACTCAGAGCCCTCAAGGGCATGTGGCAGAACCTCATGGACATCACAAGACCATCAGTCTGAATCCAGGTCGTGGGGGCTGTCATAGCCGAACTCCTTCTGCACATCCAGAGGGTACTTGCTCCACATCCGCTGTCTGCTGCTGCCTCCTTCCTCCTCACTCAGGCTGTTGTAGTCAGCAGAGCCTAGAATGACATCCCGGGAATGGATTCTAAATGTGATTTTCCTAGGCTACTGCAGGAGCCCTTTCTCTTCTCAGAAAGGTCTGTTTTTGTTCCCGATTGTAATGCAAAATGCTTGCTCAATAAATAAAGAATATAGAATTTTTTTTTTTTAAAGAAGGAATCACTTTCCTATCATCTAAACCAAGTTCCTTCACACTGGAGTATTTTGTCACTTCTCCTCTCCGTGGAGTATTTTGTCACTTCTCCCCGCTGTATAGGATTTTTTTTGTTGTAAGAGTTGTAGTCATATTGTAAATATTTTTGTACCTTTCTCCTTTTAACGTGTTATTGACAGACCTTCCCAATAGAATATGCAATTGTTTTGATTCATTTCTATGTTATCAGACACCAATAAATTCTTTTTGTTGGGGCTTCTTCTATCTTCTTTAACACAGTTACCACAGGAATTATGTTGTCAGAGCATCTTCTTCCCCCAGGTATTATGTCTGTGTTGCATCTTTCTTAAAACAGTTGTACATGCAGCAGTTTTTTGAGAAGTTAGATAACTGATTTGTGAAAACTCTGGGCTTATTCCTACTGGCAAACCTCTCTCTTCATTGGTTTCTTGACTGGGGCAGGGGAAGAGACAATGAGCTACATATTTTACATAATCTCAACCACTAAAATTCATGCAGAACCATCTCATCCGGAGAGAAAATGAGGCTCAGTGAGGTAAAGTAACTGCCCAAGAGCCACAACAAAGTAATGACAACTACAGATTTGAACCCAGGCCTGATGGATTATTACACCCCCCAGGAGGCCCCTGGGAAACACTGGTCTTTGGGTCTCCTACAGCACGGCTCAGTTGCGGCTGAGCTGCTGGTGCTCAATGGCAGAGAAGGAAAGGCAGTTAAGATGCACCTGTCAATTATGCCTGCACCTCAGTCTCAGATCCTACCAGTCCCTCCTGGTCTGGGGCTGCCACCCACCTCTGGAATCCTCATCTCCATGACTGCTCTCCTCCTCTGGGTACTCATTGCGCCAGTTATTCTCACTGTTCTCGTCATCTTCGTCGTCGTAAATGTCCTCTGGTTCTTGATCATCATTCACCTACACATCTCAAGACAAACATGAGTCCAAGTCAAAACCTCTAAGGTTATGCTCTGGGGGAAGTTGTTAGCATACCAGCTTGGAGAGATGTCATGTAAAAGTGCCATGTGAAAAAACTGCAGACTAGGAGTTAGTTTGACTCCATTGCATAAGAGGCTATGAGAGGGAGATAATAGCCGCCTTCCACTCAGAGTCCAGCTCTACAATGATAGGACACGCTGAACTCCATGAGAAGGGAACACAGGGAAAAGAGGAGTGATGGCTCTGAGCGATTCCTTCAAATTCCAAAGGTCAAAACCAAAACCCAAGCGTAAGAGGTGCAGAAAGGCAGGAGGAAGGGCCATGCAGTGGTCTAAGGTGGGTACCTGACTGCAAATCTGTCCTAATGCAGGTGCAGGATGCAGTGCTTCTTGCTTACAGTCTGAGCATGACCGTTAGGTGCCACCTTAAGTTTTCTTATTAATCATTTTAGAATTTTTTTTTTTTTTGAGACCGAGTCTCGCTCTGTTGCCCAGGCTGGAGTGCAGTGGCGCAATCTCGGCTCACTGAAAGCTCTGCCTCCCGGGTTC